>NC_086453.1:129337344-129656094 GCF_028390025.1 Pseudophryne corroboree
GCTCTGTCCCATCTGCATTGTGTTTGGGAGGCACTGCTATCAGTGCCTCCCAAACACATATAAGCACAGAAAATTATTAGAATTAAATAAAGAACATACTTATGACTAGAGATGAGCGGGTTCGGTTTCTCTGAAACCGAACCCGCACGAACTTCATGTTTTTTTCACGGGTCCGAGCAGACTCGGATCCTCCCGCCTTGCTCGGTTAACCCGAGCGCGCCCGAACGTCATCATGACGCTGTCGGATTCTCGCGAGACTCGGATTCTATATAAGGAGCCGCGCGTCGCCGCCATTTTCACACGTGCATTGAGATTGATAGGGAGAGGACGTGGCTGGCGTCCTCTCCATTAGAAATTAGATTAGAAGAGAGAGAGAGATTGTGCAGAGTCAGACAGAGTTTACCACAGTGACCAGTGCAGTTGTTGTTAGTTAACTTTTATTTATTTTAATATAATATATCCGTTCTCTGCTATATCCGTTCTCTGCCTGAAAAAAAACGATACACAGCAGCAGCCAGTCACACAGTGTGACTCAGTCTGTGTGCACTCAGCTCAGCCCAGTGTGCTGCACATCAATGTATAAAAGGCAAAGCTTATAATAATTGTGGGGGAGACTGGGGAGCTCTGCAGGTTGTTATAGCAGGAGCCCCCAGGAGTACATAATATTATATTAATTTAAAATTAAACAGTGCACACTTTTGCTGCAGGAGTGCCACTGCCAGTGTGACTAGTGGTGACCAGTGCCTGACCACCAGTATAGTAGTATATTGTTGTATGTATTGTATACTATCTCTTTATCAACCAGTCTATATTAGCAGCAGACACAGTACAGTGCGGTAGTTCACGGCTGTGGCTACCTCTGTGTCGGCAGTCGGAACTCGGCAGGCAGTCCGTCCATCCATAATTGTATTACAATATATACCACCTAACCGTGGTATTTTTTTTTTTCTTTCTTTATACCGTCGTCATAGTGTCATACTAGTTGTTACGAGTATACTACTATCTCTTTATCAACCAGTGTACAGTGCGGTAGTTCACGGCTGTGGCTACCTCTGTGTCGGCAGTCGGCAGGCAGTCCGTCCATCCATAATTGTATTATTATTATAATATATACCACCTAACCGTGGTTTTTTTTTCATTCTTTATACCGTCGTCATAGTGTCATACTAGTTGTTACGAGTATACTACTATCTCTTTATCAACCAGTGTACAGTGCGGTAGTTCACGGCTGTGGCTACCTCTGTGTCGGCAGTCGGCAGGCAGTCCGTCCATCCATAATTGTATTATTATTATAATATATACCACCTAACTGTGGTATTTTTTTTTCTTTCTTTATACCGTCGTCATAGTGTCATACTAGTTGTTACGAGTATACTACTATCTCTTTATCAACCAGTGTACAGTGCGGTAGTTCACGGCTGTGGCTACCTCTGTGTCGGCAGTCGGCAGGCAGTCCGTCCATCCATAATTGTATTATTATTATAATATATACCACCTAACCGTGGTTTTTTTTTCATTCTTTATACCGTCGTCATAGTGTCATACTAGTTGTTACGAGTATACTACTATCTCTTTATCAACCAGTGTACAGTGCGGTAGTTCACGGCTGTGGCTACCTCTGTGTCGGAACTCGGCAGGCAGTCCGTCCATCCATAATTGTATTATTATTATAATATATACCACCTAACCGTGGTTTTTTTTTCATTCTTTATACCGTCGTCATAGTGTCATACTAGTTGTTACGAGTATACTACTATCTCTTTATCAACCAGTGTACAGTGCGGTAGTTCACGGCTGTGGCTACCTCTGTGTCGGCAGTCGGCAGGCAGTCCGTCCATCCATAATTGTATTATTATTATAATATATACCACCTAACCGTGGTTTTTTTTTCATTCTTTATACCGTCGTCATAGTGTCATACTAGTTGTTACGAGTATACTACTATCTCTTTATCAACCAGTGTACAGTGCGGTAGTTCACGGCTGTGGCTACCTCTGTGTCGGCAGTCGGCAGGCAGTCCGTCCATCCATAATTGTATTATTATTATAATATATACCACCTAACCGTGGTTTTTTTTTCATTCTTTATACCGTCGTCATAGTGTCATACTAGTTGTTACGAGTATACTACTATCTCTTTATCAACCAGTGTACAGTGCGGTAGTTCACGGCTGTGGCTACCTCTGTGTCGGAACTCGGCAGGCAGTCCGTCCATCCATAATTGTATTATATACCACCTAACCGTGGTTTTTTTATACCACCTAACCGTGGCAGTCCGTCCATAATTGTATACTAGTATCCAATCCATCCATCTCCATTGTTTACCTGAGGTGCCTTTTAGTTCTGCCTATAAAATATGGAGAACAAAAAAGTTGAGGTTCCAAAATTAGGGAAAGATCAAGATCCACTTCCACCTCGTGCTGCCACTAGTCATGGCCGAGACGATGAAATGCCAGCAACGTCGTCTGCCAAGGCCGATGCCCAATGTCATAGTACAGAGCATGTCAAATCCAAAACACCAAATATCAGAAAAAAAAGGACTCCAAAACCTAAAATAAAATTGTCGGAGGAGAAGCGTAAACTTGCCAATATGCCATTTACCACACGGAGTGGCAAGGAACGGCTGAGGCCCTGGCCTATGTTCATGGCTAGTGGTTCAGCTTCACATGAGGATGGAAGCACTCAGCCTCTCGCTAGAAAAATGAAAAGACTCAAGCTGGCAAAAGCAGCACAGCAAAGAACTGTGCATTCTTCGAAATCCCAAATCCGAATTCCGAGCCCACCCGCTGGCGGTGATGCAGGGCAGTCTGGAGCGACTGCTGATGCTGACATCTGGTCCGGACTGAAGGACCTGACAACCATTACGGACATGTCGTCTACTGTCACTGCATATGATTCTCTCACCATTGATAGAATGGTGGAGGATTATATGAGTGACCGCATCCAAGTAGGCACGTCACACAGTCCGTACTTATACTGGCAGGAAAAAGAGGCAATTTGGAGGCCCTTGCACAAACTGGCTTTATTCTACCTAAGTTGCCCTCCCACAAGTGTGTACTCCGAAAGAGTGTTTAGTGCCGCCGCTCACCTTGTCAGCAATCGGCGTACGAGGTTACATCCAGAAAATGTGGAGAAGATGATGTTCATTAAAATGAATTATAATCAATTCCTCCGCGGAGACATTGACCAGCAGCAATTGCCTCCACAAAGTACACAGGGAGCTGACATGGTGGATTCCAGTGGGGACGAATTGATAATCTGTGAGGAGGGGGATGTACACGGTGATATATCGGAGGATGATGATGAGGTGGACATCTTGCCTCTGTAGAGCCAATTTGTGCAAGGAGAGATTAATTGCTTCTTTTTTGGTGGGGGTCCAAACCAACCCGTCATTTCAGTCACAGTCGTGTGGCAGACCCTGTCACTGAAATGATGGGTTGGTTAAAGTGTGCATGTCCTGTTTTGTTTATACAACATAAGGGTGGGTGGGAAGGGCCCAAGGACAATTCCATCTTGCACCTCTTTTTTCTTTTATTTTTCTTTGCGTCATGTGCTGTTTGGGGAGGGTTTTTTGGAAGGGACATCCTGCGTGACACTGCAGTGCCACTCCTAGATGGGCCCGGTGTTTGTGTCGGCCACTAGGGTCGCTTATCTTTCTCACACAGTCAGCTACCTCATTGCGCCTCTTTTTTTCTTTGCGTCATGTGCTGTTTGGGGAGGGTTTTTTGGAAGGGACATCCTGCGTGACACTGCAGTGCCACTCCTAGATGGGCCCGGTGTTTGTGTCGGCCACTAGGGTCGCTTATCTTTCTCACACAGTCAGCTACCTCATTGCGCCTCTTTTTTTCTTTGCGTCATGTGCTGTTTGGGGAGGGTTTTTTGGAAGGGACATCCTGCGTGACACTGCAGTGCCACTCCTAGATGGGCCCGGTGTTTGTGTCGGCCACTAGGGTCGCTTATCTTTCTCACACAGTCAGCTACCTCATTGCGCCTCTTTTTTTCTTTGCGTCATGTGCTGTTTGGGGAGGGTTTTTTGGAAGGGACATCCTGCGTGACACTGCAGTGCCACTCCTAGATGGGCCCGGTGTTTGTGTCGGCCACTAGGGTCGCTAATCTTACTCACACAGCTACCTCATTGCGCCTCTTTTTTTCTTTGCGTCATGTGCTGTTTGGGGAGGGTTTTTTGGAAGGGACATCCTGCGTGACACTGCAGTGCCACTCCTAGATGGGCCCGGTGTTTGTGTCGGCCACTAGGGTCGCTGAGCTTAGTCATCCAGCGACCTCGGTGCAAATTTTAGGACTAAAAATAATATTGTGAGGTGTAAGGTGTTCAGAATAGACTGAAAATGAGTGTTAATTATGGTTATTGAGGTTAATAATACTATGGGATCAAAATGACCCCCAAATTCAATGTTTTAAGATGTTTTTTAGGGTTTTTTGAAAAAACCACCCGAATCCAAAACACACCCGAATCCGACAAAAAAAATTCGGTGAGGTTTTGCCAAAACGCGGTCGAACCCAAAACACGGCCGCGGAACCGAACCCAAAACCAAAACACAAAACCCGAAAAATTTCAGGCGCTCATCTCTACTTATGACACTGAATATGTGTCATAAGTATCTTCTTTATATTATTTTAATAATTAATCACAGGGGAGGCACTGCCTCCCCTGCCTCCCCTGACTGCACGTCCCTGATACACAGGTGCAGCATTATAAACTACCGGAAATCTGGTGAGATTTGATTAGAGATGTGTGGAAAGGATACACAGGTGAGGCATTGCTTCACCTGCCATAGACTTTATACTCCAGAGTTTGGGCTATAAAAATTATTAGAATAATGCAAAGAAGATATTTCAAACAAATTATCAGTATTTTTCATATATTTTATTCAGTCAAAACTCTGGTTTAAACGTAAGTATGACAGGACAGGCTCTGCCTCACCCCACCGCACGTCACTGGTGCACATGGGCCCCTGGGTGTCCCTGGAGGATAACACAGAACACCCTGCAACCATTAATTTAAAAACTTCCCCTACGAAGTACCGCTGCACAGCAGCAGCGCTGTCGAAATCACTGGGAAAATGGCGCAGTGCCATTTTCCCGGTGATTTGTGCATGCGCAGTAGGAAAATCAATGGAAAAATGGGCACCATGCCATTTTCACTGTGATTTGCACATGCACTCTAGGCTCTGGGACAGTGCTAGGGTCCCCTAGGGACCCTAGTGCCCAGAGCTCTACAGCACTGCTGGCTAGATAGGAGGGGGCCTAGACGGAGCCTGCATGGGCCTCCTCCTCTCTAGAAATGCTCTTGACCCTGGCTATGTGCCAGAGTTTACTGCGCATGTGCAGGTCTCCGGTAACATGGCAACCGTGACACATTTCCGGGGACTTCTGTTTTGTACATTTGGAAAACACCAGGAAAATGGTCACTGTGCCATTTTCACAATGATTTCTGCTGTTCTGCAGTACCAGCCTTCACAGGATTCTGTTGAGGTAAGTATAATTAGGAGTGTCCCCTGGACCCAGGGGCCTATGTACACCACACATCCTGCACCCATTATGGATATGCCAATTTTGCTGTTTGCTACTAACTGGTTAAATGGGAGCTGCATTTCTCTTACGTCCTAGAGGATGCTGGGGACTCCGTAAGGACCATGGGGTATAGATGGGCTCCGCAGGAGATAGGGCACCTAAAAAGAACTTTGACTATGGGTGTGCACTGGCTCCTCCCTCTATGCCCCTCCTCCAGACCTCAGTTAGATCTTGTTTCCAGAGGAGAATGGGTGCACTGCAGAGAGCTCTCCAGAGTTTTCCGTGGAAAAAGAATTTTGTTAGGTTTTTTATTTTCAGGGAGTCCTGTTGGCAACAGGCTCCCTGCATCGTGGGACCGAGGAGAGAGAAGCAGAGCTGGCTTGTTAAGTTGGGCACTGCTTCTAAGGCTACTGGACACCATTAGCTCCAGAGGGAGTCGGAACACAGGTCTCACCTGGGGTTCGGCCCGGAGCCGCGCCGCCGTCCTCCTCATAGATGCTAAAGATAGAAGCCGGGTGAGTACAGACTTGCCTACTCTCCTGGAATGGCCGGGAGGCTCCCGAAAATCGGGTGACCCTCCCGGCCCCCCCGGAAGAACAGGCAAGTCTCCCGATTGCAGGGGTTCCCCACTGCCCGGGCGCCCACTTAGCGAGTAAAGTGGGCGGTCCGGGCAGGCGATGGCGCGATTCTTGTTGAACCGTGTCATCATAGCCACGCCCCCTGCAGTATAATGCCGGTAATAGTGGCATTACACAGCGGGGGCGTGGCTTACGTGACGCGATTTCCGCAGCCACGCCCCGTTCCACCTCTGTCACGCCCCATCACGCCTCTGGCCCGCCCCCCTCTGCACTCCCCATCACTGCCCGCCCCGCTGCTGAGCCGACCTGGCTGCTCTCTCCCGGAGAGAGCAGCCAGAAAGTTGGCAAGTATGGGTGAGTATGAGAAGGCAAAGAAGACATCAGGCGGCAGAAGACATCAGATCTTCATGAGGTAAGCGCGCAGCGGTAAGCTGCGCGCTATTGCTCCCAGTCACACACACACAAGCAGGCACTGAAGGGCGCAGGGGGGGGGGGGGCGCCCTGGGCAGCAATATTCCTCATATTTGGCATTGATAAGCATGGATTAGGCTGTGGCACAGTAAATCCGGTAACCCCCGCCATTTTTTTATAGAAAGTTGATGGGACCGAAGCCCGTCGTCGGGTGGGCGGGGCTTGATCCTCAGCACTAACCAGCACCATTTTCTCCACAGAGACTGCATGAGGAAACGCTGGCTCCCTGTTCTCTCCCCTGCTGAGCTTCACAGGCTGGAAAAAAGAGGAGGGGGGCACTTTGGCGACGCAGTGAGTGGAGATTACAATTATATAACAGCGCTATCTGGTCATATATTCCAGTGTTTTTAAGCGCTGGGTGTGTGCTGGTATACTCTCTCTCTCTGTCTCTCCTATGGGCCTGGTTGGGGTTTTGTCCCCTTATAGGTAACTCCCTGTATGTGTGGGGTGTCGGTACGTGTGTGTCGACATGTCTGAGGCGGAAGGCTTCTCCAAGGAGGAGGTGGAGCAAATGAGTGGTGTGTCCCCGTCGGTTGTGCCGACTCCAGTTTGGATGGACATGTGGCATACGTTGCATGCAAGTGTTGCATCTTTACATAAAAGGCTTGATAAGGCTGGTTTAGGGGGGACATCAGGCGGTCAATCCTCAGATTGGACCGACTCACAGGGCCCGTCGGGGTCTCAAAAGCGTCCCTTAACACAAGACACTACTACCGACACGGATTCTGATTCCAGTGTCGACTATGACGAAGTAAAATTGGGTGACTAAAACCATTCAGTGTATGATTGTGGCAATAAGGGATGTGTTGCATATTGTGGATGAACCCTCGGTCCCCGACACAAGGGTACACATGTTTAAGGAAAAGAAACAGATTATTAATTTTCCCACATCTCATGAATTAAATGAGTTCTTTGGAAAAGCTTGGGAGACTCCGGATAAGAGACCGCAGATCCCCAAAAGAATTTTTATGGCATACCCTTTCCAGCAGGACAGGGAGATTTGGGAATCACCCCCCACTGTGGACAAGGCCCTGACGCGCTTGTCCAAGAAAGTGGCGCTACCGTCTTCTGACACAGCGGCCCTTAAGGACCCTGCAGATCGCAGGCAAGAAACTACCTTAAAGGGTATTTATTCTCATACGGGTGCTGTGTTAAGACCGACGTTTGCGTCGGCATGGTTGTGTAGCGCAATTGCAGCTTGGACAGATGAGCTGACAGATCAATTTGATACTATGGATAAGGATACTATATTCCTAACTCTAGCCCATATAAAAGACGCAGTCTTATTTATGAGGGATGCTCAAAGGGACATTGGATTGCTAGCTTCTAGGGCCAATGCCATGTCTATCTCAGCGAGAAGATCCTTATGGGCTCGCCAATGGACGGGTGATGCGGATTCCAAAAAACATATGGAAGTACTACCCTATAAGGGTGATGTATTGTTTGGGGATGGGCTGACGGACCTGGTTTCCACAGCTACAGCAGGTAAATCAAATTTTTTACCATATATTCCCCAACAGCAAAAGAAAGCAACACCCTATCAGATGCAGTCCTTTCGGTCGCACAAGTCCAAAAGAGGTCGGGGATCCTCTTTCCTCGCCAGAGGTAAGGGCAGAGGCAAGAGAGCACCTGCTTCGGCAGGTGCCCAGGAACAAAAGTCCTCCTCGGCTGCTCCAAAACCCACAGCATGACGCTGGGGCTCCCCTGAGGGAGTCCGCACCGGTGGGGGCTGGGGGCACGTCTTCGACTTTTCAGTCAGGCCTGGGTCAGATCGGACCTGAATCCCTGGGTGTTGGAAATAGTTTCCCAGGGTTACAAACTGGAATTCGAGGAGGTGCCCCCGCGCCGATTTTTCAAATCGGCCCTACCAGCTTCCACATCGGAAAGGGATGTAGTGTTAGCTGCAATTCAAACGCTGTGTATACAGCAAGTGATAATCAAGGTTCCCCTGCACCAGCAGGGAAGAGGTTACTACTCAACCCTATTTGTGGTCCCGAAACCGGACGGTTCGGTCAGACCTATTTTGAATCTGAAATCCCTAAACCTGTACATAAAAAGATTCAAATTCAAAATGGAATCACTCAGAGCGATAATAGCCAACATGGAGGAGAGGGAGTTTATGGTTTATATATGCCCCCCATCAGGAATACCAGAGATTCTCTGTACAGGATTGTCATTACCAATTTCAGACGTTGCCGTTTGGACTTTCCAGGCCCCGAGGATTTTCACCAAAATAATGGCGGAAATGATGGTGGTCCTGCGCAAGCATGGAGTCACAATTATCCCATACTTGGACGATCTCCTGATAAAAGCGAGATCAAGAGAGAAATTGCTGAGCAGTGTGGCGCTCTCTCTGAGAGTGCTCCAGCAACACGGTTGGATTCTAAATCTACCGAAGTCACAGTTGATTCCGACAACTCGACTACCGTTCCTAGGTATGATACTGGATACGGAACAAATGAAGGTCTTCCTCCCAATAGAGAAAGCCCAAGACATCCAGAACATGGTCAGAGACCTGCTAAAACCGAAAAGGGTGTCAGTTCACCAATGCACTCGAGTTCTGGGGAAAATGGTGGCGGCCTACGAGGCCATTCCCTTCGGAAGGTTCCATGCAAGGACTTTTCAATGGGACCTTCTGGACAAGTGGTCCGGGTCCCATCTGCATTTACATCGGAAAATAACTCTGTCACCAGGAACCAGAGTGTCCCTCCTGTGGTGGTTGCAAAGTGCTCACCTGCTGGAGGGTCGCCGGTTCGGGATTCAGGACTGGATCCTGGTTACCACGGACGCGAGCCTCCGAGGATGGGGAGCGGTCACACAGGGAAAGACTTTTCAGGGTCTTTGGTCAGACCAGGAGTCCTGTCTACACATCAATGTGTTGGAACTCAGGGCCATTTACAACGGCCTTGGACAAGCGGAGAGTTTTCTTTGAAACCTTCCGGTTCTGATTCAATCAGACAATGTCACAGCAGTGGCTCATGTGAACCGCCAAGGCGGGACAAGAAGCAGAGTCGCGATGGCGGAAGCCACAAGGATCCTTCGCTGGGCGGAAAATCATGTTAGCGCTCTGTCGGCTGTCTTCATTCCGGGAGTGGACAACTGGGAAGCAGACTTCCTCAGCAGACACGATCTCCATCCAGGAGAGTGGGGACTTCATCAAGAAGTCTTTGCAGACGTAACACGTCTTTGGGGAACTCCTCAAATAGACATGATGGCGTCACGCCTCACCAAAAAACTTCGGAGGTATTGCGCCAGGTCTCGGGACCCTCAGGCAGTAGCAGTAGACGCACTGGTAACACCGTGGGTGTTCGAATCGGTCTACGTATTCCCTCCTCTTCCTCTCATCATGAAAGTGTTGAGGATCATAAGACGAAGAAGAGTACAGACGATACTCGTTGTCCCAGACTGGCCTCGAAGGGCTTGGTACTCGGAACTGCAAGAGATGCTCACAGGAGACCCCTGGCCTCTTCCTCTGAGGGAAGACCTGTTGCAGCAGGGGCCCTGTGTATTTCAAGACTTAACGCGGTTACGTTTGACGGCATGGCGGTTGAACGCCGAATCCTAGCAAAAAAGGGGATTCCGGTAGAGGTCATCCCTACTTTAATAAAGGCTAGGAAGGAGGTGACGATAAAACATTATCACCGTATCTGGCGAAAGTGTGTGTCTTGGTGTGAGACCAAGAATGCACCTACGGAAGATTTTCATTTGGGTCGTCTTATCCACTTCCTACAGACAGGAGTGGATATGGGCCTGAAATTAGGCTCGGTTAAGGTACAGATTTCGGCCCTCTCGATTTTCTTTCAGAAGGAATTGGCTTCTCTTCCAGAAGTCCAGACGTTTGTAAAGGGAGTGCTGCACATCCAGCCCCCTTTTGTGCCTCCAGTGGTACCATGGGACCTGAACGTGGTGTTGCAGTTCCTAAAATCACACTGGTTTGAACCGCTTAACAAGGTTGAGTTGAAATTTCTTACCTGGAAGGTGGTAATATTGTTGGCCTTAGCATCAGCAAGGCGAGTGTCAGAATTGGCGGCTCTATCACACAAGAGCCCCTACTTGATTTTTCATGTGGATCGAGCTGAATTGAGGACATGTCCGCAATTTTTGCCTAAAGTGGTTTTGTCGTTCCATATGAATCAACCTATTGTGGTGCCTGTGGCTACCGGTGACCTGGAGGATTCCAGATCCCTGGATGTAGTCAGGGCCTTAAAAATTTATGTAGCCAGGACGGCTAGAATTAGGAAAACAGAGGCTCTGTTTGTCCTGTATGCGGCCAATAAGATTGGCGCTCCTGCTTCAAAGCAGACTATTGCTCGCTGGATCTATAATACGATTCAGCAGGCTCACTCTACGGCTGGATTGCCGGTACCAAATTCGGTTAAGGCCCATTCCACTAGGAAGGTGGGCTCTTCTTGGGCGGCTGTCACGATCCGGGTATCTGGACGCCATTACTTACCCTTCAGATGCCTCCTAAGGCTGGCTCAGCGTTCCAGGACCGGATCCCGCTGTTCCTGAGTTTCTACATGCAGAATGTCAGAGTGATGATTTCATCAGCCGCGGCCTCCGCTGTGCCCGCGTGGTTAAATGTGCGCTTGTCAGTCTGGCGTCTCCTGTCTCCTGTGGCCGGCGTCGCCATTACTGTTTCAATTCTCACATGGATTACAAACCAAACTTCCCTCCAAGTGTCTGCATGGGCGCAGCCATCTTGGATTTTGTCATCTGAGCATTTCCACCAATCTGCTGTCTGTATTGTTGATTTGCATAATTGCCTAGCCAACCCCTTCCTTGCTGCAGGTATAAGTAAGCTGTGCCTGAGCAAGGAAGGCGTCAGTGCTTTGGTTGTCTAACCTAGTTCCAGTTTGTCTCTCTCCTGTGGTTGTCTTCCAGGTTCCAGCTCCTGTCTCCAGACTTCTGCTATAGAGACCCGCACCAGCATTCCATCTGCGGTGTAGCCTGACTCTCCGATCCATTCTGGACTCACCTGTTTCCAGCTACAACAATCACCTGCTTCCAGCCCAGCTTCCAGCAGTGTACAGCTTCTCTTAAAGGGCCGGTGTCCTTTTCTGCAGTTTACCACTCTCCACCGGTATTATTATTTCACCGCTCTCAAACTCCAAACTTCATTATTATTTCATCGCTCTCAAGTTCGTTTATTATTTAACTGGTTCCAGCCAGTATCCACTCCGTACCAACAACAGTCTGGTTCCAGCCAGTATCCACAGCAGCCGTCTTACCTTCAGCAGCCCAGCCTTTCCTGGAACATCAGCTGGTACGATCCTGGGTTCTCTCCATTGCTACAGTCAGGCCTGGTAAGGACTTTCCAACTAGAAGATTATAAGAACTGTCTCACACTACCAGTGCCTGTGGCCCTTGCCACCCTGTAGTACCCAGAAATTGTATTTATCCTCTGTTGACTTTTATGTTTCCTTTTACTGCTGCTGTGTTACGGAGTTTGTCATAATAAACATCATTGACTTTTATCCTGGTTGTCGTGGTCACGCCTTCGGGCAGTTATTCTACATGTTACTTACATGTCTAGGGGTCTGATACAACCTCCCAGGTTCCGTTACATCTCAGCCCCTACAACTGAGGCTGCCTCCCGTCAGCTCAGGCCCTCAGTTGTGACAGTAAGCACTGACCTAATGAATCCAGCCGGAGACCAGGATCAAGCGGCCAGGCCGATGCAAGAACTGGCAGCCCGACTTGAACATCAGGAGGCTGCACAGGGCCACATCATCCGCTGTCTCCAGGATCTCTCTACACGGCTGGATGGGATTCAAACGACCCTCCGTGGACCTGGCACGTCCGGTGCGTCCACTACAGTGACACCAGCTGTAACCCCACCCACCTTACCCATTTCCAGTCCACATCTTCATCTTCCAACGCCAGCAAAATTTGATGGATCTCCAAGGTTCTGCAGGGGATTTCTCAATCAATGTGAAATCCACTTTGAGCTTCTACCTGGCAATTTCTTCAGTGACCGTACCAAAATTGCCTATATCATCTCCCTTCTCAGTGGCTCAGCCCTTGACTGGGCATCACCTTTATGGGAGAAGTCTGATCCCCTGCTATCCTCCTATACTGACTTTGTAGCTACATTCAGGCGCATCTTCGACGAGCCAGGCCGGATAACATCTGCTTCATCTGAGATTCTCCGTTTACGCCAGGGAACACGTACTGTGGGACAGTATCTTATACAGTTTAAAATCCTGGCATCCGAACTGGCATGGAACGACGAGGCCCTGTATGCTGCATTCTGGCATGGCTTATCAGAACGCATCAAGGATGAGTTAGCTACCAGAGACTTGCCCTCTAAGTTGGATGAGCTAATTTCTCTTTGCACGAAGGTTGATCTACGTTTCAGAGAGAGAGCAACCGAGCGAGGAAGATCATCTACTCCTAAATCTTCTGCTCCTCCTCCTCGTCAACCATCTCCATCCAAGGATGAGCCTATGCAAATTAGTCGTTCCCGTCTATCTCCCGCTGAGCGCCGAAGACGTCTCTCTGAGTCTCTCTGTCTCTACTGTGCAGCTCCGTTGCACACTATCAATGCCTGTCCCAAACGTCCGGGAAACTCCAGATCCTAGCTCGCCAAGGAGAGGGCCGGCTAGGAGTAATGATCTCCTCTCCATCTCCTCATGACTGTAACCTCCCAGTGTCGCTCCAAATTGCTCAACGTTACAGGAACGTCATTGCCCTCCTTGATTCCGGAGCAGCTGGGAATTTCATAACCGAAGCTTATGTTAAACGGTGGTCCCTACCCACCGAGAGACTGTCCTCGTCCATCTCTTTGACTGCCGTGGATGGCAGCAAGATTTTTGACGCAGTCATTTCCTTAAGGACTCTTCCAGTTCGTCTGAGAGTGGGAGTTCTTCATTCTGAGTATATTTCTTTTTTTAGTGATTCCAAGAGCCACACATCCAGTGGTTTTAGGCCTTCCATGGCTCCGTCTCCACAACCCATCAATTGACTGGACGACTACGCAAATACTGGCATGGGGTCCCTCCTGTGCTGAGACTTGTTTAGCCAAAGTTCTTCCTGTTTTTTCTTCCTTCCCCAGGTCATCTGATGTTCCGCCTCCTCCATATCAAGACTTCACGGACGTGTTCAGTAAAGCCTCTGCTGATATCCTTCCTCCTCATAGAGAATGGGACTGCCCAATCGACCTCATTCCAGGGAAGGTTCCACCGTGAGGCCGAACTTATCCGTTGTCTCTGCCTGAGACACACTCCATGGAAGAGTACATCAAAGAGAACCTGGCGAAGGGTTTCATCCGACCATCTTCTTCTCCAGCCGGCGCAGGCTTCTTCTTCGTTAAGAAGAAAGACGGTGGTCTGCGTCCGTGCATCGACTACAGAGGTCTGAACGACATTACCGTCAAGAACCGATACCCTTTACCCCTAATTACCGAGCTCTTTGATAGAGTTAGTGGTGCAACTATTTTCACAAAGCTGGACTTGAGGGGTGCCTACAATCTCATCCGAATCCGTGAGGGTGACGAGTGGAAGACCGCCTTTAACACCCGTGACGGACATTATGAGTACCTCGTCATGCCCTTCGGATTGAGCAACGCTCCAGCAGTCTTCCAGCACTTCGTGAATGAGATTTTCAGGGACATCTTGTACCGCCATGTCGTGGTTTATCTAGACGACATCCTCATCTTTGCTAATAATCTCGAAGATCATCGTTTCTGGGTAAAAGAGGTTCTTTCCCGTCTCCGTGTCAATCACCTCTATTGTAAATTGGAGAAGTGTGTGTTTGAAGTTAAAACCATTCCGTTTCTAGGTTACATTGTGTCCGGTTCCGGACTAGAGATGGATCCTGAGAAACTCCAAGCAATCCAGAATTGGCCTATACCCTTAAGCCTCAAAGGGGTCCAGAGGTTCTTAGGGTTCACCAATTATTATAGAAAATTTATACGAGACTTTTCCACCATTGTGGCGCCTATCACTGCATTAACCAAGAAAGGTGCTAATCCGTCCAAGTGGTCCGAGGAAGCTACACAGGCCTTTCACCTTCTGAAGCAACGGTTCATCTCTGCACCAGTTCTGAAACAGCCCGACACCGACTCTCCTTTTATCTTAGAGGTAGATGCCTCCTCCGTTGGAGTAGGAGCAGTGTTATCCCAGAGGGCCAAAGATGGACATCTACATCCTTGCAGTTTCTTCTCCCGGAAGTTCTCCCCAGCTGAGCGCAACTATGCCATTGGCGATCAGGAGTTGCTAGCCATCAAGCTCGCTCTGGAGGAGTGGAGATACCTGTTGGAGGGAGCTTCCCACTCAATCACCATACTTACCGACCACAAAAATCTTTTATATCTCAAAGGCGCACAATGTCTGAATCCTCGTCAGGCCAGATGGGCACTTTTCTTCTCTAGGTTTGACTTTAAACTCCAGTTCTGTCCGGGTTCTCAGAATCGTAAGGCCGATGCCCTTTCCCGCTCATGGGAGCAAGAAAATGAGTCCGAGTCTGCAGACAAGCATCCTATTATTAATCCGTTGGCATTCTCCACGGTAGGGATGGACTCTACGCCTCCACCAGGGAAAAGTTTTGTTAAGCCAGTTCTAAGGAAGAAGCTCATGCATTGGGCCCATGCTTCCCGTTTTGCTGGACATACAGGCATTCAGAAAACCCTTGAATTTATTTCTAGGTCCTACTGGTGGCCAACTCTGAAGAAGGACGTTATGGAATTTATTGCCTCCTGCCCAAAGTGTGCCCAACACAAAGTCTCCCGCCAGTCGCCTGCGGGGCAACTGGTTCCATTATCTGTTCCCCGTCGACCTTGGACCCATTTGTCGATGGACTTTGTTTCCGATCTACCTATCTGCAACAAGTTTAATACCATCTGGGTGGTAGTTGACCGGTTCACCAAGATGGCACATTTCATCCCTCTCACCGGTCTTCCGTCAGCTTCCAAGTTGGCTCAAGTGTTTATACAAGAGATCTTCCGACTTCACGGTCTTCCTGAAGAGATCATCTCGGATCGTGGAGTACAATTTGTAGCCAAATTTTGGCGAAGTTTGTGTCAAGCCCTCCAAGTCAAGTTAAAGTTTTCCACGGCTTACCATCCTCAGACCAATGGTCAAACCGAGAGGGTGAATCAGGACTTGGAGGCCTTCCTCCGTATATATGTGTCTTCCTCTCAAGATGACTGGGTTCAACTCCTTACTTGGGCCGAGTTCAGCCACAACAATCAATACCATTCCTCATCTTCTTCTACACCATTCTTCATTAATTATGGATTCCACCCTAAAGTCCCAGAATTCCAACCGCTTCCCGCAACTTCTGTTCCAGCAGTGGATGTCACCTTGCGTCAGTTTTCAAATAACTGGAGGAACGTCCGCGCAGCCCTGCTTAAAGCCTCATTCAGGTATAAGAAGTTTGCCGATAGGAAGCGTAGAGCAGTTCCAGCTCTCAAGGTGGGTGATCGTGTGTGGCTGTCCACGAAGAATTTGAGGTTGAGAGTTCCCAGCATGAAATTTGCACCTCGCTACATCGGACCCTTCAAGATTGAACAAGTCATCAATCCTGTTGCCTACAGGTTACAGTTACCATCCTTCTTGAAAATACCCAGGACATTTCATGTTTCTTTGTTGAAACCGCTGATCCTGAATCGGTTTCATTCCGCACTTCCTCCAGCTCCCAAAGTTCAGACTCAACGGGGAGTCGAGTACGAGGTGGCCAAGATTTTGGACTCACGTTTCCGTTACGGTCAGTTACAATACCTCATTGACTGGAAGGGCTATGGTCCTGAAGAACGCTCTTGGACCAATGCCTCAGACGTCCATGCTCCTGCCTTGGTCCGAAATTTCCACGCAAAGTTTCCTTTAAAGCCTAAGAAGTGTCCTGGGGCCACTCCTAAAGGGGGGGGGGGGGTGCTGTCACGATCCGGGTATCTGGACGCCATTACTTACCCTTCAGATGCCTCCTAAGGCTGGCTCAGCGTTCCAGGACCGGATCCCGCTGTTCCTGAGTTTCCACATGCAGAATGTCAGAGTGATGATTTCATCAGCCGCGGCCTCCGCTGTGCCCGCGTGGTTAAATGTGCGCTTGTCAGTCTGGCGTCTCCTGTCTCCTGTGGCCGGCGTCGCCATTACTGTTTCAATTCTCACATGGATTACAAACCAAACTTCCCTCCAAGTGTCTGCATGGGCGCAGCCATCTTGGATTTTGTCATCTGAGCATTTCCACCAATCTGCTGTCTGTATTGTTGATTTGCATAATTGCCTAGCCAACCCCTTCCTTGCTGCAGGTATAAGTAAGCTGTGCCTGAGCAAGGAAGGCGTCAGTGCTTTGGTTGTCTAACCTAGTTCCAGTTTGTCTCTCTCCTGTGGTTGTCTTCCAGGTTCCAGCTCCTGTCTCCAGACTTCTGCTATAGAGACCCGCACCAGCATTCCATCTGCGGTGTAGCCTGACTCTCCGATCCATTCTGGACTCACCTGTTTCCAGCTACAACAATCACCTGCTTCCAGCCCAGCTTCCAGCAGTGTACAGCTTCTCTTAAAGGGCCGGTGTCCTTTTCTGCAGTTTACCACTCTCCACCGGTATTATTATTTCACCGCTCTCAAACTCCAAACTTCATTATTATTTCATCGCTCTCAAGTTCGTTTATTATTTAACTGGTTCCAGCCAGTATCCACTCCGTACCAACAACAGTCTGGTTCCAGCCAGTATCCACAGCAGCCGTCTTACCTTTAGCAGCCCAGCCTTTCCTGGAACATCAGCTGGTACGATCCTGGGTTCTCTCCATTGCTACAGTCAGGCCTGGTAAGGACTTTCCAACTAGAAGATTATAAGAACTGTCTCACACTACCAGTGCCTGTGGCCCTTGCCACCCTGTAGTACCCAGGAATTGTATTTATCCTCTGTTGACTTTTATGTTTCCTTTTACTGCTGCTGTGTTACGGAGTTTGTCATAATAAACATCATTGACTTTTATCCTGGTTGTCGTGGTCACGCCTTCGGGCAGTTATTCTACATGTTACTTACATGTCTAGGGGTCTGATACAACCTCCCAGGTTCCGTTACATCTCAGCCCCTACAACTGAGGCTGCCTCCCGTCAGCTCAGGCCCTCAGTTGTGACAGTGGCTGCCCGAGGCGTCTCGGCTTTACAACTTTGCCGAGCGGCGACGTGGTCGTGGTCAAACACTTTTGCTAAATTCTACAAGTTTGATACCCTGGCTGATGAGGACCTAGCGTTTGCTCAGTCGGTGCTGCAGAGTCGTCCGCACTCTCCCGCCCGATTGGATGCTTTGGTATAAACCCCATGGTCCTTACGGAGTCCCCAGCATCCTCTAGGACGTAAGAGAAAATAAGATTTTAAACCTACCGGTAAATCTATTTCTCCTAGTCCGTAGAGGATGCTGGGCGCCTGTCCCAGTGCGGAAACTCTGCAAGACTTGTATATAGTTGTTGCTTACATAAGGGTTATGTTACAGTTGACATCGGTCTTGGACCGTTACTGTCGTTTGTTTATACTGTTAACTGGTTATGTATGTTCCAGGTTACATGGTATGATTGGTGTGGGCTGGTATGAATCTTGCCCTTGGATTGCTAAATCCTGCCTTGTATTGTCCTTCTCCTCTGGGCACAGTTCTCTAACTGAGGTCTGGAGGAGGGGCATAGAGGGAGGAGCCAGTGCACACCCATAGTCAAAGTTCTTTTTAGGTGCCCTATCTCCTGCGGAGCCCGTCTATACCCCATGGTCCTTACGGAGTCCCCAGCATCCTCTACGGACTAGGAGAAATAGATTTACCGGTAGGTTTAAAATCTTATTTTCATACTGGTCCAATGTTGTTTGTCAATAGGATATAGATGTGCAAGAAATGGGCAGATGCATAATAAGAGGAGGTTTAATCTATATACAATCTATATTGTATATATACAATGTCCATGCCACACTTACTGTGAAGCATTTTGCCATAGTCATAATGGGGCTAATTCACAAATGGACTCATATTGGCCGCAGCTGCATCTGCTGTGTGTGTGTGGAACTAAGGGCCTCATTTAGCACGGTTCAGAAATGCATTGCATTTGCATTCTCCCGACCTGTGCTGTTACTGCGTATGCGCATCAGCTGCACTTCAACCGCAATATGATTGACAGTGGCAGGCGTTGGGTGAGCGGCAGTGTGGCATTGGGGGGTATGTTTCAGGAAAAACATAGGTGTGCCCTGAGCATTATTGGGGTTGCTGCTTGACATGATGCAGAGCCGCTCCGATATAAAAAATGGTAGCGGTGCGCAGGCAAGGGGCTACCCTTAAACTGCAGGGACAGCGATGCGCTCACAACTGAATTGCGATTGCATCACTGGCAGCAATTAACATGCTGGGCTGCCTTGCGTTGTGTTAGGCAGCCCCCAGCATGTGATCGTCAGCAGTTGCAGTTTTGCTTTTTTATCAAAACTGCAACTCATGCTGAATAATATCCTAAATGCGGATATATGTTTGCATGCCGATTTGTAAACATCTATGCCATCAATCTCACACATCAACTCACCCTCTGTACATTTAGCCTAGTTAGAAATGTTCTGCTGCCAGCCAGTTATCCCTCAACTGAGTTGAGTACCACACCGAATAGCCCATAAATGTATATACACGGCTCCAACGTCTGCGCGGCGCAAAGATTCAGAGGAAGAAAAACCTGCCGACCTTGTATGCAAATCTGCATCAGCCCCAGCGTATGTTTGCGTCTTCTCAGCCCAGGTGGAAAATGCCTGTTGTGAAAAGAGCGGGTATGGGGGGGTCATTCTGACCCGATCGCTTGCTGCACTTGTTCGCAGTGCACCGGCTCATGTCGGATGGCCAAAGGCCGTCGTTCCCTAGCGATTGCCTCTGCCTGATTGACAGGCAGAGGCGGCCGCTGGGCGGGAGGGGGCAGCACAGCGGCTCTTGGCCGCCATTTTGGAGTGGTCCAGCCAACGCAGACCGTGCACGGAGATGGACGCAGCGGCTGTGTGACATCACACGCAGCCACTGTGACCAGGGGCAGCGGCAAGCAACTCCCGCTCAGCAGCAGGAGTTGCGCTGGCTGGGAGTTACACAGCTACGATCAACTCGGAATTGGCACTACAAGGAACAGCATGCCTACCAAATACTGCTCCCATTCAATGCCTCTTGCACACAAGCATGCAAACAATGGTAGTTGCTTGGTCATTCCTGGAGATAATTATGTATCAGGTGCTGGAAAGGGGGAGGGGTCACAGACAAACAACAGACAGAGTGGGGGGGGGGGGGAATCCCCACCCCTATATTTCCCTTCAACACACTAAAAATTACCTGAACCTATCTGGTAATAGAAATTCAGAGAATTAGCCACACATGTTTGCAAACACATGTTTAGCTGCTGAGGCACTTCACGGCTTCGCCGATATCAGCAGTCCTAACACTACAGAATAGCAGTGCCCACATAGGGCCATGTAATTTGTCACAGTAGGCCTCATGATAAAGGCTATCACTAAAACACATCCAGACAGAGAGCTAACTTACCCGGGAGCCACCCCCAGGATCTCCCATTGGCACTACAAGGAACAGCATGCCTTCCAAATACTGCTTCCATTCAATGCCTCTCGCACGCAAGCAGACAAACAATGGTAGTTGCTCGGTCATTCCTGGAGATAATTATGTATCAGGTGCTCCAGATAGACACAGAGCCACGGCGTCTGGGACTAGCTCGTCCCGGGCTGCCAGGCTACAGACCGGGGGTCCACCGCACACTGCGGTGAGTCCAATGAGTGAGTGCCACACTGGGGGGACAGGGAGAGCCAGCTCTCTGGACCCCAGTGGCAGGTGGTGTCCAGGCAGGCTGGAGGATGGGGGAAGCCAGCCCCATACCTCCAGCACTGGGAGAGCCCTAGCAGCCAGGCTGCAGGGCTAAGGGAGCCCAGCGCTGTGTGCTGGGCACAGCAAAAACAATGTATTTAAATTAAATAATATATATTGTGTGGTAAGGCACTGCAGTGCCTGGGTATGTGGAGCCTGTGCAGGGCACAGGCTCAGTATATTTAAACAGACATGTACAGTGTATTTAAATGTATTTTGAAGTGAAATGCACTTTCTTGATTGTGTCCCAGGAGGGGGGAATCCATGGCTGTGCAGCCTGTTGGATTCCTCCAGACATTTCCCCCCAAAACAGAATACCTTCCCCTCTAGCCTCCCACATAAAAATAGCATGTGGAGAGAGAGGAGAAGCTCAGCTTCCCAATAAGCTTAGTGGATTTCTGGATGTCCATAGAGATCACCTTCGGTGAGCAGAAAACCCTGACCGGGTTTCTAGGCTGCCCAACTCTGGAGACCAAATTCAAGCTGCAGATGGTGAGCTGGGTACCGGGCAGATTTCTGGATGTAAATTTAGGCGGAAAAGCTTCCCATCAGCCCAGACTGAACATCACTGGGGTGGATACCAATCCTCCATGATGGGATGGTCAAAGGAGAGTGACCACTCCCCACTGTCCATAGAGGACAATGGTAGCTGTGCATGTGGCCAAGGCATGCACAGCACATGAGTAAACAATGATTGGTTGAGAACAACAGGGTGGCTTTACCACCTGTGGTATTGTGTATTGGAGTAGGATAAAAGGAGGGCTGAATCCCTATGAAAAGGTTATTATACCATTTTCACTGTGCTGTAAACATCTTCTGTATTGCCAAGTTATTTTCAGAACAATTTTTGGCAAATAAACATCTTCTGCATCAAGATGACCGCTTCATCTTATAACCAGCAGGGCTAGGCGAAACCTAACTCTGTTTTCCAGCAGTCCAGGGTACGCCCAGCATCTCCAAGCTCCGCCTTCCGCCTGCTACTGTGCTGTGCTTGGACAAGCGACGATTGGGGATTCGTCAACACCACACAGGGGTGGTAAGAGAGCGTGTCGACGCATACAGAGCAGTACCGTCGTTCCAGACGCCACGGCTAGGAGGAGTCTGGTGGTGTTAGTGTAGTACCCGCCCACTGTGCAGTGGGTGGAGTCAGTAACAGGCGGTTACTGACAGTAAGCGTGAATCCCCTATTTGGCCAGGTCTCGTGTGACCTTGACTCCATTCTGGGGCTGGGGGCAGGACACGAAGCGGTGAGGGCTCTCGTACGGAACCATCCGGTCACAATGCTAATTATGCATCCTTCATGGTCAAACGACAATCGCTCTAAAATCAAACATTTAGAAACTCCCCTCCAGAAATCCTGCGTTTACCCCTGTATGCTATAGGCTACGAATTGCTGTATTTGCATCTGCTGTAAGTTACTACACAGTCAATAAAATACAATCAGCAACATGCACTAGAATCCATCATTCACACTGTAGTTTCTCCCTAGAGGATGCTGGGGACTCCGTAAGTACCATGGGGAATAGACGGGCTCCGCAGGAGACATAGGCACTAAAAAGAACTTTAGATATGGGTGTGCACTGGCTCTTCCCTCTATGCCCCTCTTCCAGACCTCAGTTTGATACTGTGCCCAGAGGAGACTGGGTGCATTACAGGGAGCTCTCCTGAGTTTCTCTGAAATAAAGAATTTTGTTAGGTTTTTTATTTTCAGGGAGCCCTGCTGGCAACAGGCTCCCTGCATCGTGGGACTGAGGAGAGAGAAGCAGTCCTACTTAATTGCTAGGCTCTGCTTCTTAGGCTACTGGACACCATTAGCTCCAGAGGGAGTTGGAACGCAGGTCTCCCCTCGCAGTTTGTCACGGAGCCGCGCCGCCGTTCTCCACACAGAGACGGAAGATAGAAGCCGGGTAAGTATGAGAAGATAGAAGACTTCAGAGGCGGCAAAAGACTTCAGATCTTCTCTGAGGTAACGCGCAGCGGTAATGCTGCGCGCCATTGCTCCCACACACAACACACACGGTAGGCACTGATGGGTGCAGGGGGGGCGCCCTGGGCAGCAATTTTAAACCTCTAGGACTGGCCAAAATATATATATAGGCTCTGAGGGCTGTATATAGGAAATCACCCGCCAGTTTTTTAAAGAAATCGAGCGGGACCGAAGCCCGCCGCTGAGGGGGTGGAGCTTGATCCCTCAGCACTAACCAGTGCCATTTTCTCCACAGCTTACTGCTGAGAAGCTGGCTCCCCGTACTCTCCCATGCTGAACACGGTGACAGAGGGTTTTAAAGAAGGGGGGGGGGGCACATAATTTGGTGCAGTAAATATATTTAATAAAAGCGCTATATCTATCTGGGAATTTTTTCCAAGGTCATTGGCGCTGGGTGTGTGCTGGCATACTCTCTCTCTGTCTCTCCAAAGGGCCTTGTTGGGGAACTGTCTCCAGATTAGAGATTTCCCTGAGTGTGTGGGGTGTCGGTAAGCGTGTGTCGGCATGTCTGAAGCGGAAGGCTCTTCTAGGGAGGAGGTGGAGCAAATGAGTGTGGTGTCTCCGTCGGCAATGCCGACACCTGACTGGTTGGATATGTGGAATGTTTTAAATGCAAATGTGAATTTATTACACAAAAGGTTGGACAAAGCAGAGTCCAGGGAATGTACAGGGAGTCAAGCCCTGCCTTTCACTATGTCGCAGGGACCTTCTGGGTCTCAAAAGCGCCCACTATCCCAAGTAGTAGACACTGATACCGACACAGATTCTGACTCCAGTGTCGACTACGATGATGCAAAGTTGCAGCCAAAATTGGCTAAAAGTATTCATTATATGATTATTGCAATAAAAGATGTGTTGCATATCACAGATGACCCCTCTGTACCGGACACGAGGGTCCACATGTTTAAAGAAAAGAAGCCTGAGGTTACTTTGTCCCCCTTCACATGAGCTAAATGAGTTGTTTGAAAGGGCTTGGGAAACTCCAGACAAGAAACTGCAGATTCCCAAAAGGATTCTTATGGCGTATCCTTTCCCGGCTAAGGACAGGATACGGTGGGAATCCTCCCCAAGGGTGGACAAAGCGTTGACACGCTTATCCAAAAAGGTAGAGCTGCCATCTCAAGATACCGCAACCCTCAAGGATCCTGCTGATCGCAGGCAGGAGACTACCTTGAAGTCAATTTACACACATACTGGTACATTACTCAGACCGGCGATAGCGTCAGCTTGGGTTTGTAGCGCTGTAGCAGCGTGGACAGATACCTTATCTGCTGATATTGATACGCTGGATAAGGAAACTATTTTATTGACCCTGGGTCATATTAAGGATGCTGTCCTATATATGAGGGATGCTCAGAGAGACGTTGGCCTACTGGGTTCCAGAGCCAATGCTATGGCGATTTCTGCTAGGCGAGCCCTATGGACCCGACAATGGACAGGTGATGCCGACTCGAAGAGGCATATGGAGGTTTTACCTTACAAGGGTGAGGAATTGTTTGGGGAAGTTCTCACGGACCTGGTTTCCACAACTACTGCAGGTAAATCAAC
The DNA here is from genome assembly GCF_028390025.1 of Pseudophryne corroboree. Classification (NCBI taxonomy): domain Eukaryota; kingdom Metazoa; phylum Chordata; class Amphibia; order Anura; family Myobatrachidae; genus Pseudophryne; species Pseudophryne corroboree. The sequence continues at coordinate 129,361,278 of NC_086453.1, forward strand.
TTTTTTGCCGTATGTTTCCTCACAGCCTAAGAAAACGCCACATTATCCGATGCAGTCCTTTCGGTCGCATAAATCCAAGAGAGTACGGGGATCTTCCTTTCTTGCCAGAGGTAAGGGTAAGGGGAAAAAGCTGCCAACTACAGCTAGTTCCCAGGAGCAGAAGTCCTCCCTGGCTTCTACAAAATCCACCGCATGACGCTGGGGCTCCGCTGAGGGAGTCCACCCCAGTGGGGGCATGTCTTCGACTTTTCAGCCATGTCTGGGTTCAATCACAGGTGGATCCCTGGGCAATAGACATTGTTTCCCAGGGTTACAGGCTGGAATTCGAAGAGGTGCCTCCTCGCCGGTTTTTCAAATCGTACCTACCGGCTTCTTCCACAGAGAGGGAGGTAGCTTTAAATGCGACTCAAAAATTGTCTCTTCAACAAGTGGTGGTCAAAGTTCCCCTGCTTCAGCAGGGGATGGGGTATTACTCAACCCTGTTTGTGGTCCCGAAACCGGACGGTTCGGTCAGACCCATTATGAATTTAAAATGCTTAAACCTATACTTAAAAAGGTTAAAGTTCAAGATGGAATCGCTCAGAGCGGTCATCGCCAGCCTGGAGGGGGGGATTATATGGTGTCCCTGGACATAAAGGATGCATACCTTCATGTCCCCATATATCCTCCTCATCAGGCGTTCCTGAGATTTGCTGTACAGGATTGTCATTACCAATTTCAGACGTTGCCGTTTGGGCTTTCCACGGCCCCGAGGGTTTTCACCAAGGTAATGGCGGAAATGATGGTGCTCCTGCGCAGGCAGGGAGTCACAATTATCCCGTACTTGGACGATCTCCTAATAAAAGCGAGATCAAGAGAGCAGTTGCTGAACAGCATATCACTCTCCCTGAGGGTGTTGCAGCAGCACGGCTGGATTCTCAATCTCCCAAAGTCACAGTTGGTTCCAACGAACCGTTTGCCTTTCTTAGGCATGATTCTGGATACAGAACAGAAAATGTTTTTTCTCCCGATGGAAAAGGCCCAGGAACTCCAGAGCTTGGTCAGGGACCTGTTGAAGCCGAAAAGGGTGTCGGTGCATCATGTTGGAGGTAGACCTCCTTTAGCCTCAGCCTTCTCTGAGAGGACTCCAACAACAGCCTGTCTTTTGTATTCAGAATCACCTGTGAACAAAATATAAGTGCCGTGCAGCCAGCTGGAGAAATCAAATGATCACACACTGTCTGGTGTATTCAATCTGAGTTCTGGTTTAATGTTCTTACATACATATATTTATACTTGTTTGAAAAGGCTCAGAGGAGTTTACAGTTTAACCTCAGGGTTGTGTTCTCTTCCTGATAACGGTCTTGTTCTTTTCTTTTTCTTTATCTCTCAGACATGGCTTACCCACAAGTTCCTTTCTTTATCTCTATCAGACATGGCTTACCCACAAGTTCCTCTTTTTGCTAACTGAATATTTCATCATTCTATACTTTTCTTTTTCCCCCAGCATATTTAAGCATATCATATATTAATGCTAAAGTAAGTTTATAATCTATTGAATATAACAAAACGGAGTAACATTGGCTTTATTGCAGAATCACACTAATGCTTGCCCATCTACCTTCCTCATTTTTCCCTCCTTTTGATTCTCAAAAAGACATCACACTATACCTTGCTACCCTACTTCGCCGAGCAGGCCAGGCGATGACCTGGTCAAGTACGTCTGTCTCCCTGGGCCTATTGCCAAGGGAGGGTAATAACCATCCCGTACAGACAAAATAGTCACAAGGCATAGATGCATAAGAGTCCTTTTTACAGTCTATTTTGATTGCTTCCATTCTTGTAGACGGGTGGTCTGTCATTACGTGATTCAAGATCATCATATTCCTCCATTTCTCGAGCATCACTTTCTGCTGTGGGAGCTGGTTTGGCTTTTTGTTTTTTTCTTTTTCTTTGCAGCTTGTGCTTAAGTTTTTTTGATGAACATGAAATACAACATAAAAGCAGCTTGATCAGTACATAGCATAATAAGCATATCCCAGCTACTTTGGCTATTAGTACGACAATTCCCATCAGCCATCCCCCTATACCTTTAAACCAGTTTGCTGGGTTTAACCAACTGAAATCCCACTTTCCCCACGTCCATGATGATTCCTCTACCTTTTTTACAAACTGCTGTTTTATATCTTCTATTTCCTGCATTTTTGCTTACTGCCCTCCTGCCTCTCTTTGCCTGGCTTCTAACAGCCATGCCCATTTGTTACTCTTATGCAGGGAGGGCCTTGTCCAACATCCAGTCATACATGACCATTTCAAACTGTTTTCTGGGTAACACTTCCAACATGTCTGTACCCTTGCAAAGTATATTCCCCATGTACTGTAATCAAATTTACATTTAGTCTGACATTCCATTGCTTTTTTCCAGTGGTTCCTGTCCACACTCACACAAACATTTATCCCTGCCTTCCATTTTTGCACACGGTGGTATTGGCCACACTGCATGTCTTTCTTACACTTCAGGGGTATTTATTCATGGTTACAGGGTATTTTTCCATACTTATCTCAGGGGCTGGAGTAGGGCCTTGACTTACAGGCGTGTTTACCAAATGTACATTAAATACAATTGCAACAACCAACATTGCGGATCCCAAATAACCCCCCACAGGGACCTATCAGGCTTAGGTCCAAGTAAATTTATAGTTATTACTTTCCTGGGGGTTTAATAGTGATCTTGGTCTTTTTGCAGTGCGATGCGTGTACCCACGAGTCTCGACCCTCGAGTTTCACCGAGGTGGGGGTCACTAGCAACACTTGGAAAGGACCATCATATCTGGGCTCAAGTGCTCCTCTCACGTGTCTTTTTAGGTAGACCCAATCGCCAATCAGGATGCTGTGTGGTTCAAGATCAGCTCTTTCAGGTCCTGAGGATAAAACTTCAGAATGTATTTCAGTTAAGTGTTCATTCAACTGCTTTATATATCCTGTCATATTTCCATGTTTATGCTGTAGTTCCTGGGGCAAATAACATGCTGTCTTAGGTTTTATCCCAAATAAAATCTCACAAGGTGAGTACCCTGTTTCCTTGCCTGGTGTGGTTCTAACTGCAAACAATGCTAAAGGTAAACATTCTACCCACGCTTTCCCTGTCTCTTGCATGGCCTTTTGTATTTTAAGCCTTAGGGTCCCATTCAGACGTTCTATTACTTCTGGAACCCCAAATCTGCGCACTATTTCTGCTATTATTTTCCTTGCAGTAGAGATAGCATTTGCTTTTGCTACCGGCCCCGCCTCTGGCCATCTGCTAAAAATGTCTGTGCAGCTTAGAACATATTCATTTGTTCCATGCTTTGGCATCTGTATATAGTCAATTTGTAGTCTCTGGAAAGGAAAATAAGTTGAGGTGTTTGCCCAAAGCTTGTTCTTGTTCTTCTTCCTGGATTATTCTCTGCACATATCCAGCATTGATCCGTGACGTTTTTTTTTTTCTGCCACATAGAATCCTGGTGCTATCCAATGGTCATGTACCAGCCTAGTCATTTGTTCTTTTCCCTTGTGATCTGATCCATGGGATACATGTAGCATAGGTGGGTATAGTGCTCTAGGCAGGCACCATTTATCTTCATTCTTCCATAAACCTAAACAGGTTGCTTTGGCTCCCATCTTTTCCCATGTCTTGTGTTCTGCTTTTGCTTGTTCTTGTAGCTTGATGAGAGTCTTTATGTTCACTTCTGCTTCTTCCTGAACATAAATGGCTGGTTCATGTTTGTTCTTTAGAGCTGCTTTTCTTGCTTCTGCATATGCATTTCCTCTACTTTCTTCTGTTTCCTTGGTGTGTGCCTTGGTCTTTATGACTGCCATTTGTTTGGGCAGTTTCAAATGCTCTTGTTAGTCTTTGTATTAGATGCCCATTCTTTATAGGTTTACCTGCTGCTGTAAGGAAACTTCTGTTCTTCCAGACTTCATGCGGAGAAACAATTACATACCCCGCCACCCTATACCCATGAACATAGTAGCTAGAACCATCGGTAAAAAATAAAAAATTTGGATTATGTATTGGTTTGTCATCAATCTTCCAATCTGGCTGTATTTCTTCCTCCATGAGGGCTATACAGTCATGTTCTTGTTCCGGGTATGGTTCTGTTCTTTCCTCTGGCTGTACTTCTTCATCTTTCCCTCCTTTTGAACCGTCAGGTTCATCTTTAAGAGGTAGTAAAGTTGCAGGGTTGAGAGTGGTACATCTCTTAATAGCAAGGTTGCTTGCTGATGGAAGGGCTACTTCATATTTTGTCAGCCTTGCTGTGCTGAGATGTCTTGTAGATGCCTGTTGCAGTATTTCTGTGACTGCATGTGGAAATTGTATGGTAAGTGGGTGATCTATCACAACATCTGCACATTTGTCCTTTAGGATGGCTGCAGCTGCTACTGACCTTATGCAGGTTGGTGATCCTTGCATCACTCCATCCAGCGCTGCTGAATAATAAGCGACCTCCTGTGGCCGGAGAGCCCCAGCCACGAGGCAAATGGCCGCCGCGGCACTGAAGGGGTTAACCCCTAGTGCCCGGCGCCATTTTAAAGGACAAAGGGCGCTTGGCGCCATATTTGAAATGTGCTGGGCGCTAGGCGCCGTGCTTGTAAAATGTTTAAATGCTGTACTTTTTAATGTGTGCCGTGGTCCCGGACCGCTCCGGAGACCACGGCAGTGAGGGCACCCCCCGGCGCGCTCAACTGAGTGTGCGCGCCAGGGGAGAGGGCAGCCGCTGACCGCCGGAGTCCGGGAGCTCCGCTCCCGGCAGCGGTCGGTGCAGCCACGGGCGCACTGGAGTGTGCGCGCCGGGGAGAAGGGAGAGCTGCCGCTGGGGGCCGGGAGCTCTGCTACCGGCGCCTCAGCCCAGCACGGGTGGCCAGCCGCAGCAGCCGGGACGGACGTCCCGGGCTGCTAGCTGGCGAGGGGGGGTGCGCCGCAGCCCGGCTCCCCGCCGGACGCTGTGGCGAGGGCACTTGGAATCAGCGCTGCATACAGGGGACCGGGCTAGCCGGCTCCCTGCGCGGCGAGGCCACCACAGGCGCCGCTCATGGGGGACCGGGCTAGCCAGCTCCCTAGCGGCGTGGGTGCAGTTAGGCTGATGAGCGCTGGGGTCCGGGAGCTACGCTCCCGGCGCCTCAGCGCTACAACAGAGCCAGAGTCACGGCGGCCGGGACAAGTGTCCCGGGCCGCCGGGCTTCGGTACAGGGGGGTGCGCCGCTGCGTGTGGCGAGGCCACAAAGCGAGTGCCCCACTGGGGGGACAGGGAGAGCCAGCTCCCTGGACCCCAGTGACAGGCATTACAGGCAGGCTGGAGGATGGGGGGAAGCTAGCCCCATACCTCCAGCACAGACAGGGTCCTAGCAGCCAGGCTGCAGGACTAGGGTACAGTAGTTAACCAACCAGACATTGTTTAAATGTAATGACCTACAGTGTGTTGTAAGGCACTGCAGTGCCTAGGTATGTGGAGCCTGTGCAGGCTCAGAGTGTATTTAAATGTATAACATGTACAGTGTGATTTAAATGTAATGTATTTAAAGGTAAATTGCACTTACTTGGTTGTGTGTCCCAGGAGGGGGGAATCCATGGCTGTGCAGGCTGATGGATTCTCCCAGACCTTTTCCCCAAAAACGGAATGCTTTCCCATCCAGCCTCACACTTCCAAGGGGCACAGGGAGAGAGAGAAGCAGCTCAGCTATGAAACAAGCTGAGTGGTTTCTTGGAGCTCCATGGAGATCACCCGTAGTGGCCAAGAGACCTGGACCGGGGAGCCAGGCTGCCCAGCTCTGGAGCCCAAATCTAGGCTGCAGGCAGTGAGATGGGTCCCGGGCAGGTTTCTGGAAGTCAGATTTAGGAGGGAAAACTTCCCCCAGCCAGACTGAACGGCACCGGGGAGTATCCTGATTCTCCAAGATGGGAGAGTCAAAGGAGACCGACCACTCCCCACTGTCCATAGGGGACAATGTTAGCTGTGCATGAGACCAAGGCATGCACAGCTCATGGGTAAACATTGATTGGTTGTGCACCACAGGGCGGGCTTACCCCCTGTGGTAAGGGGTCTTGGAGAGGGATAAAAGGAGGGCAGTTGGCCCATAGGAGTGTGTATTGTAATATCTTATTCTGCTGAAAACATCTGATTGTATGCTGTTGCCCCTAGCAATAGGGAGGAGCCTTTTTAAAGGTTATTGAGCAATAAACATCCTTGCCTCAAGAAGACTGCTTCATCTTGTGACCTACAGGGTTAGGCCAAACCTAGCCCCGTCCTCCGGCTGTCCAGGGAAGCACCTAGCATCTCCAAGCTCCACCTTCCGCCAGCTACCGGTAGAGGCCTAGCAAGTGGCTAGTGGGGATTCGTCAGCACCACACAGCTGTGGTAAGGCAGTGCGTCGGCACATACAGAGCAGAACCGTGGTTCCAAACGCCACGGCAGGTTAGGAGTTTGGTGGTGGCAGCGAGAACCCGCCCACAGCGCAGTGGGTGGAGTCAGTCACAGGCGGTTACTGACGGTAAGCGGGAATCCCCTATGTGGTCAGGCCTCGTGCGGCTTGACCTTCCATTCTGTGCGCAGCCAACGGGACGCGAAAGCGGCGAGTGCTTTCGTACGGTACCGTCCTGTCACACCTCCTGTGTCAGGACTCCTGTTGCATGTCCCCTATGTTCATGGCAGAACAAGGTAAAAGGCTTTGTGTAGTCTGGGAGTCCCAGGGCTGGGGCTGAACATATGGCTTCCTTCATCTGCTTAACTGCCACCCATTGTGTCTCTTGCTCTTCTTGGGAGTTTGTAGCAGTCTTCTTGGCATTATACAGTGGTTGCATAAGGGCTGAAGCTCCTGGTATCCAGTCTCTGACATAGGACACCAAACCTAGAAAGGCACTCTTCTGTGTTAAGGTCTGTGAATTTGGAGCATCCAGTATAACTTTTATTCTTTGTGTTGTAAGGTGGCATGTTCCTTGAGAAATGCAGTGTCCTTCTGGGCAAATTGCAGCTTGGCTTGTGTCACTCAGCAGTCTTTATCTACAAGAAACTTTAACAATGATATTATCTCTTCTTGGCATTGCTGTTTGGTAGCAGTTGCTAGTAGTAGATCATCCACATATTGCAGTAGCTGAGTTTCTTCTGGATACTCAGGTGCCCATTTCTTCAAGACTGTGGCCATGGCTTCTGTGAACTCTGATGGACTTGTAGCTCCTCCTTGAGGAAGTCTTGTCCAGCAATATTGCTGTCCATCATGTGCAAGCATATCTTTGATCTGTACTCCTATGGATGCTGTCTGTTCCTTGTTCAAGGGGTACTGTTTTATAGTTACTGGTACAGTTCCTGGTTTGATAGCTTCACAGGTTGGACCTTCATGGTTCCCACATCTCTTTTTCCTTTTGCCCATACCTTGTCTGGAACTCCCCATCCTCGCCAGGTTTTAATTTGTTCTGGGGTTTCTTCTTCTTCCTCTTCTGCGGTGGTTGCTAGAAATATCTGTATAGCGGCTTGCACTTGATCATAGTCTGTGGGTGATAGTGCTGTCTTGAATATCACCTTGTTCCCTCTGTACAGAATACTTGCTTGTAGTTTCTGCAGCAAATCTGCTCCCAGCAAGTTGACTGGGCAGGTGGGAGATACTAGGAACTCTACTGGGATTTCATGTGGATGTCCTTGTACTTGTACATTGAGGATCCTAGTTTTCCTCAGCTGGAACTTTTCTCCACTTAATCCCTTTGCTGTCACTGGATTTCCTGTAATGAGGTGTGCTGGTACTTCTTCCTGTCTTATAACTGATTGGCTTGCCCCAGTATCAAGCAGGCAGGAAACATTTTCTCCCGTTGGCAGCTTGACTTTAATAAACCCATCTTCCATTCTGTCGGGGTGTTCATCTGGAGTATCATTGGTACTGGGGTGCCGGGACTTCAGTCTGACTTATCCTTGGGGGCTTGATTGCCCCTTTTCTCTATCCAACTCTTATATGTGCGACAATCTCTTTTGAAGTGTCCTGGTTTCTTGCACCAGAAGCATTTTCCCGATTCGGGCTTGATCATGGCTCTTCCTTCCCCTTCTAATTTTTCTTTTAGCCTTCTCCTGTGACCAGGTAGACAGTTTTGGGTTTGGCTGCCTTTTTCTCCTTTTCTTCCTTTTCCAGATCTTCTAGGGCCTCTACCGTATCCAGAATGACCTATATGCAGGAGTACTAGTAATTAATTTCTGTTTTAGATTTGGTCTTAAACCTTCCAATACTCGGTATCTGACCATCCTTGCTCCTGCTTCTGGGTCCAAACCTTCATTTCGGACCATATCCTTAATTTTTCTTAGATCACCCTCTGCTAATTTATTTTTACATATTTGTTCCACATCTACCCATGCTGCGGAATGTAAATTACACATAGTCTACATATATAACCCAAACCTTCCAGGCTGTTTGTAGGGATCTGGGCTGTCTTTTATTATGGCTGTAACTTCCATTACTGAAAAAGGGGTATGCTGTTCTCTTGTAAAAAATTGTGGTCTAAAATTATTTTGTCCTTGAACATATCCCTCCTCATCCGCTAATATAGGCTGTCCTCCTCTTGGATTGACATAGGCAAAGGTACGTACTGGGTAACAAGCAGGAATATTTAAGTTTTCTGATTCATCTTCTTCCTCAATTTCATGCATCTGTAGAGTTCCATTTTCTGCTTTAGTGTAAAATACATTTCTTGTTCCCAGTCTCCCCTTTCTCAGTTTTCTTTTGTCTTTATGAGACAATGGGGATCCTGAATGCATTTCCCCTTGACCGGGCAGGTTGTACGGTTTCAGTCTATTTATCATTAATGGAGTTCTGTTGCCTGTTCCTATCTGGGGTGTACAGTTGGGACATGTCATCCTCTCTGGTTCCAACAAAGATGCACATTGGGGACATTTAGTTAAATCAGGGTACTGGTTCCATACTATAGGAGGTTGCCCTGGGGTTCCCAGATTTGCGGGGTAAGGGGGTGGATCTGTGACTAGTTTAGGTACTGGGACTGGTATTACAGGTGGAGGAGGGGGCAGATTGGGAATAACTGGCACATTATGGCCCTGGTTCGTTCCTGTAGTTGCTAAACAGAGCGTCATATGCTGGTCATCTTCCCTCTCTTTCTTCTTCCTTTCCTCCTCCTGCTCCCATTTCTCACTTGCTGTTAGCCAAATATAAACCTGATCCCCTTTCTTGCGTTTTTCTATCCATTCCCTATTACAGATTCTGAACTTTCTCCATTTGTCAGTGTTAAATTCCCCATCTGGAGGAAATCCTCCCCTTTTAAATACCTTGGCTATATCTTTGACTGCATGTGGTCCAACCTCCTGTTTAACTATTTCCACAGGGGTTAATTCACCCTTGCTATTAGAGGTTCCCATCCTGCCTTCTGCCAACTTATCAACACTTCTCTCTCCGATATGAGTTACACAACTTCAGTACTCTATGTTGATTATTGTAAAGATGGGTTTCCTGAACACTACAGGTTTACCTCTGTCCTACTGATTACATACACCTGTAATCATTCAGTTTCCTTATGGGTGGACTCACAATCTTCCGTTATCAAGGTATATCTCAATCTGGTGGGTCTGACAGAATAGGGACAAAAGAATCTTTCAGGTTCTGGTTCTTTCAGTATCTGGCGCAAGTCCTTGCCTTCCCTTAGATTAACAAAACCATGACATCCTGTTGTTAATATACCTTTCATATAACCCACAGTTTTACCATAAACACCTTCTTGATGTCCCCTACACCTTCTAAAACCTGATATATCTTTTTCAGTGCGTACAACAAATGTAATATTTACTGTCCCATGAGGACCTTGCACAAACCACTTTAAACTAACAGTACAACACCCACAACCATATGAGCTTTCAAAAATCAATACATTCTTCAATTTCAGACATATATTTACATTACTGTTCTGATACAAAAGAGGCAAGGCTTTTACTAGGAAGCGCTTGAGTTGAACAGAGAAAACTGACACTTCTGACACAGACGTTAAAACACGTAAAGTAACAATTGGCGAAAAATCGCAATCAATTTGTTACTTACCGCGGTTTAAACGGTTCCAACATCTAGAGTCAGGTGACTTGTTGCTCCTCTATTCAACTTCTTGGCTTCCCGGGTTTCGGCACCATGAAAATGTTGGAGGTAGACCTCCTTTAGCCTCAGCCTTCTCTGAGAGGACTCCAACAACAGCCTGTCTTTTGTATTCAGAATCACCCGTGAACAAAATATAAGTGCCGTGCAGCCAGCTGGAGAAATCAAATGATCACACACTGTCTGGTGTATTCAATCTGAGTTCTGGTTTAATGTTCTTACATACATATATTTATACTTGTTTGAAAAGGCTCAGAGGAGTTTACAGTTTAACCTCAGGGTTGTGTTCTCTTCCTGATAACGGTCTTGTTCTTTTCCTTTTCTTTATCTCTCAGACATGGCTTACCCACAAGTTCCTTTCTTTATCTCTATCAGACATGGCTTACCCACAAGTTCCTCTTTTTGCTAACTGAATATTTCATCATTCTATACTTTTCTTTTTCCCCCAGCATATTTAAGCATATCATATATTAATGCTAAAGTAAGTTTATAATCTATTGAATATAACAAAATGGAGTAACATTGGCTTTATTGCAGAATCACACTAATGCTTGCCCATCTACCTTCCTCAATCAATGCACTCGAGTTCTGGGAAAGATGGTGGCGTCTTACGAGGCCATTCCATTCGGCAGGTTCCATGCAAGGATTTTTCAGTGGGACCTTCTGGACAAGTGGTCCAGGTCACATCTACATATACATCAGATGATCAGCCTGTCCCCAAGGGCCAGGGTATCTCTCCTGTGGTGGCTGCAGAGTGCTCACCTTCTAGAGGGTCGCAGGTTCGGCATTCAGGACTGGGTTCTGGTAACCACGGACGCGAGCCTCCGAGGATGGGGAGCAGTCACACAGGGAAGAAACTTCCAAGGTCTGTGGTCAAGCCAGGAGGCTTGTCTACACATCAACGTACTGGAATTAAGGGCCATATACAACGGCCTTCGTCAAGCGGAGAATTTGCTTTGCGATATACCGGTTCTGATTCAGTCAGACAACATCACTGCAGTGGCTCATGTAAACCGCCAAGGAGTGGTAATGGCAGAACCCACCAGGATTCTTCGCTGGGCGGAAAATCATGTAAGCGCTCTGACAGCAGTCTTCATTCCGGGAGTGGACAACTGGGAAGCAGACTTCCTCAGCAGACACGATCTACATCCCGGAGAGTGGGGACTTCATCTGGAAGTCTTTGCAGAGATTACAAGTCAGTGGGGACTGCCTCAAATAGACATGATGGCGTCACGCCTCAACAAGAAGCTTCAGAGATATTGCGCCAGATCAAGGGACCCTCAGGCGATAGCAGTGGACGCCCTGGTGACACCGTGATTGTTCCAGTCGGTCTATGTGTTTCCTCCTCTTCCTCTCATCTCAAAGATATTGAGAATCGTAAGACGAAGAGGAGTACAGACAATTCTCATTGTTCCAGATTGGCCTCGAAGGGACTGGTATCCGGATCTGCAGGAAATGCTCACAGAAGGTCCGTGGCTTCTTCCTCTCAGAGAGGACCTGTTGCAACAGGGGCCCTGTCTATTCCAAGACTTACCGCGGCTGCGTTTGACGGCTTGGCGGTTGAACGCCGGATCCTAGCTGAAAAGGGCATTCCGGATGAGGTAATTCCTACTCTGATAAAGGCTAGGAAGGAGGTGACGGCGAAACATTATCACCGTATTTGGAGGAAGTATGTGTCTTGATGTGAGTCCAAGAATGCTCCTCCGGAGGAATTCCATCTGGGCCGTTTTCTTCACTTCCTCCAGACTGGGAGGAATGAGTCCATTCAACATCGCAGGGGGGCTTGTCTACCGCATTCCGATGTTTATCGCATATGTTAGTACATATGCGATTAGCATCGCTGCAGTAGGCGGCGAGGGGCGGCAATGTATTTTAATACATCCCACCCTCTCTGTCAGAATGCCAGCACAGGGTGCTCAGGTGCGGTGTAGTCTCCCTGACAGCAGCAGCATGGTCTCCCAGCGCATGGGACACACACAGAGACATAGAGTGCAATGGCGAGTGCTGAATGATGATGCAGGGGGAGATGATGGTATGCTGAATGACGATGCAGGGAGAGGTGATGGTGTGCTGAGAGATGATGCAGGTAGTGGTGATGGTGTGACTGAGAGATGACATGAGAGGGAGATGATGGTGTGGCTGAGACATGCAAGGGGCAGGATGTGACACAGGGCAGGATGTGACACAGGGGACAGGATGTGAGTCTTGTTGAACCGCTGTTGCATGATGCTGACCTTGTTAATATTCCTACACAAAGAGGCATCTTCTGGATGATGGGATCTCCTACATGAATACTGAAGACGCCGTCTGCCTCAGAGGATACAGTTCTTCAGAGGAAACCATCATACAGGTAAGGTGCATCTTGAATTGAAAAGAATGTTCCCAGTGGGACATGAAATAGGTGGCATGTCATGTTGTCACGCCCCATTTTCAGTGACCACGCCCCTTATGGTACGTGACCACGCCCATTTCCCCCCGATGCACGCACACAATTTCTTTAGAAGGCTTCTTTTAATATATTTTTTAGGGGAGCGCCATTCCTAGTTGTGCCCTGGGCTCCAAAAACCCTAGTTACGCCTCTGGTGGCTGGATCCTGTTCTGCGGGATACCGCAGAACAGGATCCGTGTGAACACAAAACCCCCCTCCCTGCCAAGTGGGTCCCGTTCAGCAGGACCCGCTTGGCCGCTATGTGTGGCCCTAACCTTAAGACATGCTGGGGTGCCATAAATTGAATTTGAGCCACCTTCCCTATGGGAGGTAGGAAGTGACCGGCGGTCAGGAGGTCACAATACCGATGCCGGTATCCCACCCCCTTACAATCCCGACAGTCGGCATACTGACTAACAGGGACTATTCCCACTTGTGGGTGTCCACGACACCCATAGAGTGGGAATATAACCTCTGGGAATATAACCGCAGCATGGCGAGCACAGCAAGCCCTCAAGGGGCTTCATTGCGCTCAACTCCCGGCATCAGTATGGTGACTGGCGGTCTCCTGACCACCGGTCATGCATCCCCAACCCTTCCCAACACATGATAAATCCAGCTTCTAGTAACACGCCAGTCACACAACTAACACAAAATCCCATATACCCTGCCCTGTGTCTGGCAGTGTCCCTGCATTCTCCTGTATTGCATATAAACCTCCTAACAGCTGATAAATGGCCCTGTGCATGAATCAGTAATAACACTTTAACCTTAATTAAAATAACGACACAGAGACTTAGATTTGGCAGAACTTACTGTAGTTTATTTATTTCAATGAGCTTTAACATTTAATAGCGGTAAAGAAAAGAATTAGAGAATGGTGGCAAAGAAAGAACAGCTAAACTCCTTCCACAACCCGCAAAAACTGACATCATCACAACCATAAACCAAATCAGCTACACAAACAAAAGGTATCCACTCACCCTTCTACCTTGACTACCCACCCGTATGTGTGATGATGCTGCCCCCGTTCGGGTGGTCCAGCAGATATAAACATTCAATAAAGGGGAGCACACCAACAACTGGGAACCAATCAGAACCAAACTACAGTATATATGCCCTAAAACAGGTAACCTGTCATTCTTTCCGGCCAACCACAGCTAACGCAACACTGAAATCAAAGCAAAACCAACAGCAACAAAAAACAGGAGGGAGGGCGGGAAGACAAAAGTAAAAGAGGCTGACTCCACCTTAAACAAGCCCTAATGATTAAAACTACCCCCCACCTTACTTCACTATTGGATTAAAACTACCACCTGATATCCCACAAGGCCCTCCCCAGCCTCTGAGGTATAACCCTTTCCTTTCCTATCTAGTCAATACGCTCTTCTTACTGTCTATGTGTATCCTTTTTCTTTTTGCTCTGCCCCTGTGACCCTGTGTTCTGCGGTGGTCCCCTTGGATTCAGTGTGGTATACCGGCGGTCAGGATGCCGGCCATCACTATACCGACAGCGGCATCTTGTCTGCCAGTATACCGGCAGCGTGGCAAGCGCAAAGAGTAGCCACAGGTTCTATTCCCACCCTATGGGTGTCACTCGCCACAGGATCTATTCCTACTCTATGGGTGTCATGGACATCAACGAGTGGGAATAGATTTGTAGTGCCGATATTTCAGCTGTTGGCATTGTTTATCTGTCGGGATTCCGGCGTCGGTATCCTGATGGCCAGGATCCCGACATTTTTAACTTAAGGGGAATTTCCCCAAGTTTATCACCTGCTCAGAGTTGGGGAATTGAAATTTGTGGTAAAATTGACGTGAAACCGTTTTCATGGACAATTGAATAGGCGCGTTTCGCCATTTGTGGTAATTCTACAAAATTTTGGCAAACGCTTTTTCGCAGAGAATTGAATTCATCCCTTTTCCCCCTATTTGCCATCACACCTCTGTTCCCCTTTGTGTTATTTCAATATTTATATCTCTGTTTTTGTTTGCAATGTGTTTTATATGTGTAAATAACGTGAAATAAAAAAAATGAAAAAAAATAATTTCTGGGTGACAAAGCACATGTATTCCCCTATGTGTAATGAGATGCCCTATATAATAATAAACATAGCATTCCTATTGATGGGAGCTGTTAACTCTTGTTGATCCTGGTCCAGAGTGCCGCACAGTCCTAAATTTGGCCACGGTGAGAGTACTGTAGTTTGGATTATACATGGTATAGACTGAAAGAGAGGGGGCATTAGAAATGCTGTAGCTTACAGCTAGTGAGACCCTGTGTGGTCATTGCAATGTTACAGTGTAATTGTTAACTCTTTCTTTGAGAGTGCTATTGTGCTCTTGTTAAAATATATTGTTAAATAACATTTGATCATTACGTTATTTGCCTCATTACGAAAAAACTGTGTATAAGTGTTTGTGCCCAGAGAAATTGGAATACCCCCCTTTTTGGGGTTAATAACTACCACTTGCACTGGTAATGGCCCTCATTCCGAGTTGTTCGCTCGCTAGCTGCTTTTAGCAGCATTGCACACGCTAAGCCGCCGCCTACTGGGAGTGAATCTTAGCTTATCAAAATTGCGAACGAAAGATTAGCAAATTTGCGAATAGACACTTCTTAGCAGTTTCTGAGTAGCTCCACACTTACTCGGCAACTGCGATCAGTTCAGTCAGTTTCGTTCCTGGTTTGACGTCACAAACACTCCCAGCGTTCGGCCAGACACTCCTCCGTTTCTCCAGCTACTCCCACGTTTTTCCCAGAAACGGTAGCGTTTTTTCGCACACACCCATAAAACGGCCAGTTTCCGCCCAGAAACACCCACTTCCTGTCAATCACATTACGATCACCAGAACGAAGAAAAAACCTCGTAATGCCGTGAGTAAAATACCTAACTGCATAGCAAATTTACTTGGCACAGTCGCACTGCGGACATTGCGCATGCGCATTAGCGACTAATCACTCCGTTGCGAGAAAAATATAACGAGCGAACAACTCGGAATGACCCCCAATGTGTACATGTAATTGTTTCTTATAAAACGTGTTAAAGAGAAGCTTCCTCCGCTGTGAAATCCTGTAGCAGAACTGTGCTAAAAAACAGTTGGTTCTTTCCCTCTAGGTTATTATGTCCTCTGGTAAAAAAAACTCACTTGTGAATGGTTGTTGATCAACATAATGCTGCTGTTTAAAAGAAACAATAGCGATACATGTGTATAATACAGAAGTGATACTACATAGCTGTGTTAGTTTTCTAAAGGGTTTCCAGTAAGTGTCAGATGTTTATCTTTGATAAAAGGTTGGGCTTTATACTGCTTTTTTATGAACGTTTGATGACTAACTTTTTGGGTTTTGTACTGCTCTTTCTGAACATTTGATGATTAATTAAATAATATGAACTAAAATAAAAAAGTAGTTCTGTTATATAGGTTTAGACCTGTATAACAGAAGTGATATTTGGAAGCAAACAGTGGGGTAATTTAAACACTAATAATTGATATTAGTAACCTCTATCTCTTAATCACAATGTATACTTGAAGTACTTATATCTGATGATGTGTGTATTAATATGTTTAACATGTGTTAATTTCTTAAATCTCTAAGTTTTAAATGTATTGCTGTCTTGGAGATTATCTAATGTCTAATACTGATGTATTGATTGTGGTCCGCTGAGGAGCAGGTGTCCCATTAATTAAGGGATGTGAATAGGTAATGCTGTGAATGTCTGGTATATAAATCAGCCAGCCTCCTGACGAAGTACTATACGAAACGCGTTGAGGCGTGGCCTGCCAGACGCTCACCTCTCCTTGTGCACTGTTCTCCAGCCTGTCCCTCCAACGTGGTGTCCGGACGAGTCACGGCTGACATCCTCAGCCGGCGGTGCAGTGTTAAGGTCTCGGTCTCTGGGCGGCGGAATGCAGGGTTTGCCTTGGTGTTTTTTATATCATGTGGTAATCAGCCCACAGTGTGGGTAATTAGGGTACGAGTCTCCAGCATCTTTCTATGTTTTGTTTACATGTACCTTTTTAAAAATTAAAAAACTAATTTGCACTATGAGCGCACTCTCCTTTTGCTGTTTCTAGAAATATATATATATATATATATATATATATAGAAGGATAGAAATAAGGCGGCACTCAGGAGACTTGTACGTGGTGAAACCAACAGGTGCTTTTATCTAACGTTTCGGGGATCGTGACCCCGTCTTCAGGACACACACAGTGAAGCAATGTGACAACAAACTTTAAATACCTTACCTGGCGCCTCTCCAGCCGTCCTCACCGCGCCGCCGGCCAGCTTCCGGGATCCCGGCTTCCGGACTCCGATGCGGTCACATGACCGGAAGCCCACTCACCAGTCCATCATCCGGGGGCGTGGAGGATCGTTGCCAGGATAGGCATGTCAACAATAACAATGCGCATCACACCAAATGCAAAATCAAGTGCAACAAATATGTAACTCTAAGACAGGCTAGTACATTCACTGCCTGAACAATCAGATGTGACTAATACATGAAAAAATATATGTGCACTACATAATAGTGTTATAAAAACTGGAGTAGAACAATCTACCATAGAACGATTAAAAACAAAAGAACTTAGCAGCACAGTGTCGCATAGCTAGGCTGAATGCCTATTTAATGCGAAAAACCCAAAAGTCTGAATTTCAGCCTGATTGGTTCCTACTGTCACTAACAAATGTTGCACCTTTACACTTTAACAATGATGTATATCAAATCTCTGTTCGATAGTTAACATACGATCGTTGGTCAATAGAAACCAGGCCATTTGGCACATATACTGGTGCCCTGAGGACATCAAACAAGTGTTATATGCTTGAGTGGAAAAGATGCATAACTCTATTATCACAATCCCTCAAATTAAATTACTCATACCAAGGGATTCATTCAAACCTCTGGGACTGAGTGTGTTGAGGGTCAGAATCCATCTGGTTTCCAGTTGTAGTAAATGTTTGGCCCTGTCCCCGCCCCTTATTGAAAAAGGGGCCTGGTCTATGAAGCACCTGTTGGTTTCACCACGTACAAGTCTCCTGAGTGCCGCCTTATTTCTATCCTTCTGTATACATGGGCTGTCGGCCTGGCTGGAGGGCACCGGAGCGCCTTTTACCATTTGCTATCTACCGTTGAGTGCCGGACCAGTACTCCCTATATATATATATATATATATATATATATATAGCAAATGGGGATCTGAGGGCACCAAACTGATACCATTAATGTGTACAGTAATACTACCATAAGTGTTGTAAACTCAAAGGCATTTTAACATAAAACAACACTTTTTAATTTGTTAAAATATCCTTTAAAATGCAGATCCTTTCTCTTCCAAATTCTTTAGTATATACTATTTCCATATGTCATAACTCTGCCCATGCCTACCAGCGATCTTCTGCGCAAAGTAGTCAGACTCTCAACGTGGTATAGCACAGAAACTCTTGCAAGTGGGTCTCCGCCATTTTAATCAGATGCCTATTATGGTTGTATTGTTGTTTCTCTTATGACTGTACTGACAGCTTTCTGTATTTGTTACTTTGTTGGCCATGTTCCTTGTATATTACAGTATATTCTATGGTTATATAAAATATAATAATTTATAATACAGTATATTATTGGTCTTTGTTGTTGCTATGTGCACTGCTGTATATTGTGCTGTAATGTGTGTGTATTTTCTCAATAAACACATTAATAAAAAAAAGAAACATTCCAAGCTGAGTGCAGATACATAAAAAAACATACATATATTGTACAGACGTAAGAGACATCCGATGATCACTGTATAATCAAATACTTGTTATTGCCTCATGTAGATACAGATAGAAAACCCAACGCGATTCATCAAAATGACTTCCTCAGGGATAAATCTAGGTGGTAAAACATGACACTCACTAACACATATTGATGCATATGTCAGTAAAACAACATTTCATAACAAGATTAACAATGGCATAGATATTACACACCAGTGTATTGAAGGAGAAACTGAGAGTGATACAAACACTACTGATTACTAAAGAACAGGTGAGTAACATATTGTGTGTGGTTATTATTGGTGATTCTAATTATCAATATGCCAAGTGCCATATTATCCTATTACATCAACATTTAAACATGGCAACCTTTAGATTTCCCCTACAAACTGAAGCAAAGCTCGAGTTCACAAAGTGACTTCCTGAGAGAAGAGTGTAGTTATACTGCGGGGATGTAGTTACGAGACCAGCGTTCGGGATCTCGACCTCTAGAATGCTGACAGGGGGCCAAGGGCCATTCCCACTCATGGGTGTCCACGACACCCATGGAGTGGGAATAGAACCTTTGGCAAGCGGAGCGAGCCACCGAGCCCGCAGAGTGGTGAGCGCAGCGAGTCCACAAGGGGCTTCGTTGCGCTCACCCCCCTATTGGCATACTGGCAGTAGGGACCCCAGCGTTGGTATGCTGACCGCCGGGATCGCGAACGCCGGTCTCGCATACCCGACGCGTACTGTGTATAAGAGAATAGATGTAGAAGTGTGCTGGGCGGCCACCAAGACATTTGCGGAGAACATCCCTTGCGCTTTGCAAGTTAGGATCTTTATC
Organism: Pseudophryne corroboree; assembly: GCF_028390025.1. Classification (NCBI taxonomy): domain Eukaryota; kingdom Metazoa; phylum Chordata; class Amphibia; order Anura; family Myobatrachidae; genus Pseudophryne; species Pseudophryne corroboree. The sequence continues at coordinate 129,380,379 of NC_086453.1, forward strand.
TTAAAATAAACAGAAGAAAGGAACTGGCACTTTATATAGAAGCCTACTGTATGTCTCAATGAATAGTTTACTTACTAGACATAACTGGTGTAACTTTCTATGGCTGAAAACCTGATGCAGACTTTAACCACGTCACTTCAGTAAATGACTCTTGTTTCTATTTCCGTTAGTACGAGTTTCATTTATATGTTTTTCAAAATGTTCCTTTTTTTTAGGAAGTAGCTCTGTATTCGTACAAAGAATATACAGCTAGAACTGAAACCTGCAGCTAACAGTGTCTGAAAACACTCTGTAGCCAAGGAGAGAGCTGCGGTGATTATGGTAAGACAGCCGATTGTGAATTTTTGTTTCTTTAACTTAAATGTGTTACAGCAGAGATTGCGGGAGCTGTAGAGGGAACTGCACATTATAGGGGTGTAGTACGGGTGACCGGCGGTCTCCTGACCGCCGGTCACCTTACCGACGCCGGGATCCCGGCAGCATACCGACGCCGGGATCCCGGCGGGGAGGGGCGAGTGCAGCAAGCCCCTTGCGGGCTCGCTGCGCTCGCCACGCTGCGGGCTCGGTGGCGACCTGCGGTCGTTACGGGTTCTATTCCCACTCTATGGGTGTCGTGGACACCCACGAGTGGAAATAGTCCCTGTTGGTCGGCATGCCGACCATCGGGATAGTGAGCCGTCGGGCTCACGGAGGAGGTCATGTGACTGTCGGTCAGCCGACCGGCGGTCACATGACTACCACCCCATTATAGCACAGTCATGATGCCTTGTAGTTGAAGTCGCAAGTGGCTGTCTGCTTTACAGTACCGCATACAGGCAGATAATGAAGCTGCATCAATGGCTACAATATTAGTACAAAGGTGGGAACGGCAGATTAAATGCTGAGCTTAGAGAAACTATTTATTTTACTTTTAGAAACAAAAATGAGCGATCTAGTAAACAATATAACTTTTCTTTATCTACATGATGCATGGTATGCCATGTTATATACACAGAATATAGTAATGCAGTGCTTCCGACCAGTGCTTAAAGTGGTCCTAGAGAGGTGGTGGAACTCACCCCCCTCCCCACGGTGCCCAAGTAATAAAGGTATTGCGCACGCCGTAAAAAAGGGGTGTGGTCTCCAAAAGAATGGGGCGTGGTCACACAATAGTAATAATGCCCACAGTAGTAGCACCCCGTAATACACATAATGCCCACCACAGTAGCGCTTCTTATACAATGCCCACAGTAGTAGTGCTCATTATGCACTGTCCACTGTACTCGTAGTGCCCACAGTGGTAGTGCCCCTTATATAGACCCCATAGTAGTGGTGCCCCTTATGCAATGCCCGCAATAGTAGTGCCCCTTATGTCCCCAGGAGTGATGCCCCTTATGAAGTGCCCGCTTTACAATGCCCTTTACAATGCCCGCTTTACAATGCCCTCATTAGTAGGGCCCCCAGTAGTAATGCCCTTAATGGTAATGCCCCTGTGTAGTATTGCCCCCAGTAGTAATGTTGCCTGTAGTAATGCCCCCAGTCGTTTAGCGCCCTAGTAGTTATGCCCCCAGTGGTAATGCCCCTGCAGTTATGACCCCTGTAGTTTACACCCCTTTAGTTTACCCACCTTTAGTTTAGCCTCCCATTGGTAATGCCCCCAGTAGTTTTAATTATAAACAGTAGTTTGATTAATTAATTTTGGTTAAAATTCCATTTTTGAGATGACGGTCAGTATAAGAAATTACGGTTTTTATCTATGCAGTATGCACGTGTGTATATATACATAGACTATACAAATTGCCTGATTGGTGATAACAACTCCTGATTTTGGATATTATATGCACATGTGTGCACATTTATTTAATATTAAATCTCTTATGAATGTGTGCTACAAAGGTTCAAATAACTACTAAATACCTTTTATATGGAATTATTGGTCTAAATTATTTGTGGGTACACACATATATATATATATATATATATATATATATATACAGTGCTTAAAGTGGTCCTAGAGAGGTGGTGGAACTCACCCCCCTCCCCACGGTGGCAATTCAACAAAGGTATTGCGCGCGCCGTAGGCGCGCGCCGCAAAAAGGGGTGTGGTCTCAAAAAAGGGGCGTGTTACACAATAGTAATAACGCCCACAGTAGTAGCACCCCATAATACACATAATGCCTACAGCAGTAGCACCTCTTATACAATGCCCACAGTGTTAGCGCCCCTTATATAGAGCCCATAGTAGTGGTGCCCCTTATGCAATGCTCACAATAGCAGTGCCCCTTATGACCCCAGGATTGATGCCCCTTATGAAGTGCCCCCTTTACAATGCCCTCATTAGTAGTGCCCCCAGTAGTAATGCCCTTAATGGTAATGCCCCCAGTCGTTTAGCCCCTGTAGTTATGCCCCCTTGTAGTTTAGCCCCCAGTAGTAATGCCTCCAAGTAGTAATGCCCCCAGTAGTTTAACCCCTGTAGTTACGCCCCCAGTAGTAATGCCACTGTAGTTATACCCCAAGTAGTAATGCCCTCCTGTAATTTGCCCCCTGTAGTTTGCACCCAGTAGTAATGTCTCCCAGTAGTAATGCCCCCAGTAGTAATGCCCCCAGTAGATGCCCCTCTGTAGTTTGCCCCCCAGTAGTAATGCCCCCCCAGTAGTAATACCCTCCTGTAGTAATGTCCCCCAGTAGTAATGCCCCCCAGTAGTAATGTCCCCCAGTAAATGCCCCCCAGTAGATGCCCCTCAGTAGTAATGCCCTCCTGTAGTTTGCCCCCTTGTAGTAATGTCCCCCAGTAGTACTGCCCCTCAGTAGTCTGTCCCCCAGTAGTAATGCCCTTCTGTAGTAATGTCCCCCAGTAGTAATGCCCCCCAGTAGATGCCCCTCAGTAGCTTGCCCCCCAGTAGTAATGCCCTCCTGTAGTTTGCCCCCTTGTAGTAATGTCCCCCAGTAGTACTGCCCCTCAGTAGTCTGTCCCCCAGTAGTAATGCCCTTCTGTAGTTTGCCCCCTGTAGTTTGCTCCCAGTAGTAATGTCCCCCAGTAAATGCCCCCCAGTAGTAATGACCCCAGTAGATGCCCCTCAGTAGTTTGCCCCCCCAGTAATAATGCCCCCGTAGTAATGACCTCTCAGTAGTTTGCCCCCCAGCTGCTACACAAATAAAAAAAATAAAAAAACACAGCACACACCATACTTACCAAGCCCCGCTCCGTGTCCGGCCGCTGCAGTCCTCTCGTCACCCGCTCCTCTGCACTATGAGAGAGACGTCATGACGTCTCTCCCATAGCGCGCACTGATTGAGCCGGAAGGCGGAGCTCAGTACTGAGCTCCTGCCTCCGGCTGCTGCTGTGCGGGAAGACGGGCGCCGCGGGCGCCCGTCATCTCCCTGCAGCGACGGGGGACACATCGCCGGGTTAGGTGAGCCAGAGGAGGCGGAACTGCGTTCCGTCTCCAAGTGGAACTGACGGAACGCAGTTCCGCCCCGTTCCGGCTCACTTTAACCCCTGCATATATATGTATATGTGTGTATATGCAGGCGTGTGTATATATGTGTGTACATGAGTATGGGTTGAATTACATATGTTTATAATCACACACGGGAATGTGTTTCATCTTTATTTCTGTGTTATATCTCTGCTCTTCATCTGTAATACATAATGTATTAAAATATATAAGAAGAATTTGTCTATATGTATCAATAGCCATAATGGTTATTTACAAATATTACACATGCTGGACCGAGTAAAGTGCGAGAAAAGCCTTACCAATAATATAAGTCAGGTCCAAAACGTTTTTATATTTGTTTTTATATTTATTTGGATTTGTATATAACATTTCTCTCTCACTAAATATGGTCACGTTATTTGTGAGATATATAACTAAAGCATAAGTATAGAAAGAACAGTTAGTACCCTCTATGAAGGGGATCTTTCCTCCGATGACGTCACTCACACCATGTGATTAATGTGAACCAATGATCAGCAAGTCACGTGATCGGAGATTCAGGGTCACGTGTTCCAAAGGATCCTTCTAAAACCTAGAAACTACAATAAGTACCTTCTAAGAAGGGGACGATCGAGTCTCCGATCATGTGACTTAGATTACATGCTACAATGGGACCAATAGGATTACATAGAATCCGGATCACGTGTTCCTTTATGTCACGTGACCGGCTTCATTCAATTTTAGTTTTATGTATAAATCAAGTAATAATACTCGTTTTGAGGTGGGATTTGTTCTGCATATAACAGCAGATTTTTGTGCAAATAATGATATATTTAAAGCTATATTTGTGACGGTTTGCTGCAGTTTTTAATTAAGCACCGGACAGGTGTTGGTTATTGATTCATGAAGCAGGGTATAAATAGAGACCCAATATACATTGAATTTATGCTCCTGAGGAAGCTGGATCACTCTGTTGCCAGCGAAACGCGTTGAGCCTGTCTACCCACCTGGGCATCATTCCACGATACATTGGGACTTTGACATCTTCGGCACCTATTGGACATTGCTCCCATCACTGAAAAATTTATTCCAACAAAGATAAAAGACCGGATCCACAAACACAGCTAGCAATGGACTTTTCCTAAAGCTGATGCCATCATATATCTCCATTGTGGAACTGGTAACTGTCTTCTGCTACAGTGAATGCCATCTGGAGATTGTCCTAGCCGTAACAATATATGTCCCAGAGGAGAGTGGATGCAAATAGCGATTATACCCAGGGGGAATTTATAATTTTAAGTGTTATTAAGAATAATAACAGGAATCTATTCCTGTTTTTTTAATGGTTTAATAAATTGTTATTTTATTCAGCAAACCGTCTTTATATAACTTTTACAGCCAGCGCTGGTGCTTTGTGTTTTTATTTTCAATATATTCGGGGATTTGACCATCCCCTTACCAGCTGCTGCTGGCTGCGCACTTACATATCTTTTTACTTTTCTATATTGTTTGGTCCGTAAGTGCTGCAGCCATGAGCTGTTTTTCTAATGTTAAAGAACGTAATGATAGAAGACAATCCTATTGGTCCGATTTAGGGGACTCTAATGTTAAATCAGCTGTACCTGATAAACCAGATTTGATTAGAGACTTCAATAGATTAGAAAATCTTCTTAAAACTGAATCCAAAAACTGGTTGGACAGTGTTAATTTACAACAGTATGTAAATAAGAAAATGATCCCTAGAGGTCTTCGACTTTTTAAATCATCTATTTTTCATGATAATTCTAATTATCAGAAAGAATGGGACCAATTATTAGATAATTGTTCCCTGGAACTAATGAAACTGATTATCAGGTACAGGAATGATAAGGTATCCTTGATTGAAAAGGAAATTGAAGAACTAAATAGAACTATGGATAAATATAAAAATGAAGAACTGTTTGAAAGGAAAGATAAAGCTGTAAATGAGAGTCATAAAATTTGAACAAAGTCTCATGGAGACCAAACAGAAAAAGTTCAAACGTGATCTGTATGACTACGAGAATGATTCAGTGCGTACGTATAGACAGAAACAGAGATTCACAGAAAATACCACTAATTTTAAACAAAATACTTATCAAGGTACTTATAAAACACAAAGACGAGATCAATACACTTCCAAACAACGTGATTTTACAAGTCACAATAGATTCCAGCCATTGATGGATATACAAGATAGCGACATAGATTCACCAATAAGATCAAATATGAATAGATACAGGAACACCAGATCAGACATGGGAAAAGGTAGCGAAAGATACACCCCTAGAACTACTGAGAACTACGAACAAAAGGGTGTTTTTTTAGGAGCACAACCCAAAACCAATGTGAGGTGGACAATGGACACCGAACAACGAGCCACTCCCAAAAGAAACAGAGATCTAAGCATAGAGGATGTAGAGGAGGAGGAGGGAGGACACAAAAATCCAAGGAGGTTCTAATTAATCCAGCAATTAGATCCAAACCCACTGTTTTTAATTTATCGGATAAAGTGTTGTCGAAATCAGAACTCTCCTTATTAGAAAAGGGACTCAAATTTTCACCAACAAGTAGTCCTAATATTTTTGACCTTTATGTGGACCTGAATAGGTACATTCGCACCCTTTGTAGAAAATGGTATTTCGCCAAAAAAAGTTTAACACTTAAGAAAGACGAATCAATACCTATTATCTTGGACAGTTCTGATTATCCTTTACTCACAACATTAGAAGAATTATGGGAGGAGAACCATGTACCAACTGATTCAGGCGGGAACGAGATAAAAATATACGACATAAGAAAAGAGGAGTCTAAATTTAAAGTGAAGTCTGAATTTTTCCCCATTTCGGCTAAGAGTAGCTGTATAGAATCATTCTATAAGATCACATTGGAAGATTTTAAAGAACTAGTGGGACAAAATGATTCCAGACCCTCATCAAAATTTCCATCAAATCTTACTAGACAGGAGAAACAAGCCATTAAAGAATTGACACAAGATACATCTATAACAATTAAAGAGGCAGACAAAGGTGGAGGTCTAGTTATCATGAACACGTCATATTATTTGAAAGAATCTTTGAGTCAATTAGAAAACAAACTATTTTACAATACTCTCATTCAAGATCCTACTTTGAAATTTACACAGGAACTTAAGATTTTATTAGATCATGGTCTTGATCTGGGGGTCATATCCAGAGAAGAATCACGGTTCCTATTCCCACACTTTCCCACCACCCCCACTTTTTATTTTCTTCCCAAAATTCACAAATCCCTCACTGCACCTCCTGGTCGCCCTATTATTTCTGGAATTAATTCTCTCACCTCTAACCTTTCTTTCTATATCGACTCCTTTCTCCAACCACATGTTACCTCATTAAAATCACACCTATCAGACACAAAAGATTTTTTAAATAAAATACAGAACATCCAGTGGAAGGATACATATGCGTTCTTGACACTGGATGTACAAGCACTATATACTAATATCCCTCACAACATGGGTGTCAAAGTTATTTCCGAATTACTCAATAGGACTTCAACTCTTGATAAACAACACCAGAATTTCCTTACACAATGTATCACTTTTATTTTGTCACACAATTATTTCATTTTTAATCACAAATGTTATATACAGCTCACAGGTACCGCCATGGGGACCAGGTTCGCTCCCAGTTATGCCAATCTGTACATGGGCGACTTCGAGGACACCCATGTGTGGTGCACTGACTGGGTAGCGAACCTGGTTTTCTATGGTCGGTACATAGATGATTTATTTATCATTTGGGATGGGGATTCTTCTTCTGCCTCTTCCTTTGTCACCAGTCTCCAATCCAATTCACACAATCTCACTTTCACTCATTCCTATGATAGGAGCCGTATGAACTTTCTGCATGTGACCCTCCAGATCAAAGACAACCAAATAACCACATCTAATTTTGTCAAACCAGTTAACACAAACTCATACTTACACTACAGAAGTGCTCACTATACACCTTGGAAAGACAATATACCCAAGGGGCAATTAATGCGTCTGAGACGCAATTGTTCCGACATAGAGATGTTTAAAATACAAGCTGATGAACTTCTGGAATCTTTTAGAAATAGAGATTATCCATCAAATCTTCTGAAAAAAGCTTTAGAAGAGGTCCTAGGTATGAACAGACAAGATCTGTTACGTCCATCCTCCTCAAACAAGATAGAAAAACATGACAGAAAAGAGAGAGAAATGGCCTTTATCTGCAAATATAATAACTGTGCGAAAGAGATTAAAACAATAATTGAAAGAAATTATAGAGTATTGAAACATGACAATATTCTTGGGAGCCTTCTACCCAACAAACCACAGGTGATTTACAGAAAGAATAGGGCTTAAAGACTATATTGGCTCCTAGCTATTTTAAAATCCCAACATTAGAGAAGAACAAAAACGACGCAAATTGGTTGACTAAGAAACTTTTAGGCTTCCACAGATGTGGTAAAAGTAGATGTACAATGTGTCAACATATGGAACGCAAAACTACTTTTATTTCTATTCCATCTTCTAATGAAAAATACCAGTTGAGATCCTTTTTAAATTGTGACTCTAAATTCGTGACATACTTGTTGACATGTGGATGCGGTTTAAACTATGTGGGACGAACCACAAGACCGTTACACACGCGATTTATGGAACATCGACGGAACATAATACGCAAATACATGGCTCATAGTGTATCACGACATTATTATAATGAACATAATAATAATCCTGCCTGTCTCTCGATAATGTGTCTTGAACATATTGCCCCTACGGATAGGGGAGGAGACCGATTTAATAAACTTTGTCGGAGAGAAGTTTTCTGGATGTTAAAGTTTAACTCTCTACATCCAGATGGACTGAATGAAGCAATTGAATTAAATTCGGTCCTCTAGTTGGGAGTTTATGCTTCCGTCCCTGCTCTGGTAATTCTTGTCCCAATATTTTCCATCCCCTCTCTCTATACATATCATCAGAAGCTTTAGGCTGTTTGGGAAAATTTAATTATATACAGTAGTTTGATGAATTAATTTTGGTTAAAATTCCATTTTTGAGATGACGGTCAGTATAAGAAATTACGGTTTTTATCTATGCACGTGTGTATATATACATAGACTATACAAATTGCCTGATTGGTGATAACAACTCCTGATTTTGGATATTATATGCACATGTGTGCACATTTATTTAATATTAAATCTCTTATGAATGTGTGCTACAAAGGTTCAAATAACTACTAAATACCTTTTATATGGAATTATTGGTCTAAATTATTTGTGGGTACACACATATATATATATATATATATATATATATATGTATATGTGTGTATATGCAGGCGTGTGTATATATGTGTGTACATGAGTATGGGTTGAATTACATATGTTTATAATCACACACGGGAATGTGTTTCATCTTTATTTCTGTGTTATATCTCTGCTCTTCATCTGTAATACATAATGTATTAAAATATATAAGAAGAATTTGTCTATATGTATCAATAGCCATAATGGTTATTTACAAATATTACACATGCTGGACCGAGTAAAGTGCGAGAAAAGCCTTACCAATAATATAAGTCAGGTCCAAAACGTTTTTATATTTGTTTTTATATTTATTTGGATTTGTATATAACATTTCTCTCTCACTAAATATGGTCACGTCATTTGTGAGATATATAACTAAAGCATAAGTATAGAAAGAACAGTTAGTACCCTCTATGAAGGGGATCTTTCCTCCGATGACGTCACTCACACCATGTGATTAATGTGAACCAATGATCAGCAAGTCACGTGATCGGAGATTCAGGGTCACGTGTTCCAAAGGATCCTTCTAAAACCTAGAAACTACAATAAGTACCTTCTAAGAAGGGGACGATCGAGTCTCCAATCATGTGACTTAGATCACATGCTACAATGGGACCAATAGGATTACATAGAATCCGGATCACGTGTTCCTTTATGTCACGTGACCGGCTTCATTCAATTTTAGTTTTATGTATAAATCAAGTAATAATACTCGTTTTGAGGTGGGATTTGTTCTGCATATAACAGCAGATTTTTGTGCAAATAATGATATATTTAAAGCTATATTTGTGACGGTTTGCTGCAGTTTTTAATTAAGCACCGGACAGGTGTTGGTTATTGATTCATGAAGCAGGGTATAAATAGAGACCCAATATACATTGAATTTATGCTCCTGAGGAAGCTGGATCACTCTGTTGCCAGCGAAACGCGTTGAGCCTGTCTACCCACCTGGGCATCATTCCACGATACATTGGGACTTTGACATCTTCGGCACCTATTGGACATTGCTCCCATCACTGAAAAATTTATTCCAACAAAGATAAAAGACCGGATCCACAAACACAGCTAGCAATGGACTTTTCCTAAAGCTGATGCCATCATATATCTCCATTGTGGAACTGGTAACTATCTTCTGCTACAGTGAATGCCATCTGGAGATTGTCCTAGCCGTAACAATATATGTCCCAGAGGAGAGTGGTTGCAAATAGCGATTATACCCAGGGGGAATTTATAATTTTAAGTGTTATTAAGAATAATAACAGGAATCTATTCCTGGTTTTTTAATGGTTTAATAAATTGTTATTTTATTCAGCAAACCGTCTTTATATAACTTTTACAGCCAGCGCTGGTACTTTGTGTTTTTATTTGCCCCCAGTAGTTTGCCTGCTTGTAGTTTAGCCGCCAGTAGTAATGTCCCCCTGTAGTTTGCCCCATTGTAGTTTAGCCCCTGTAGTTATGCCTCCAGTAGTTTAGACCCTATAGTTATGCCCCCCTTGTAGTTTAGCCCCCAGTAGTAATGCCCCAAGTAGTTTGGCCCCTGTATTTATGCCCCCAGTAGTTTAGCCCCCCTGTAGTTTAGCCCCTAAGTAGTAATGACCCTGTAGTTACGCCGCCAGTAGTAATGCCCTCCTGTAGTTTGCACCTAGTAGTTAGCCCCTTTGTAGTTTGCCCCCAGTAGCTTGCCCCCTTGTAGCTTACCCCCAGTAGTTTGCCCCCTTGTAGTTGGCCCCCAGTAATAATGTCCCCCAGTAGTTTTCCCCCCAGTAATAATGTCCCCCAGTAGTTTGCCCCCAGCAGCTGCCCCAGTAGTAATGCCCCCCAGGAATTTGCCCCCAATAGATGACCCCCCAGTAGTAATGCCCCCAGTAGATGCCCCCCAGTACTAATGCCTCCAGTATTTTGCCAACAGTAGTAATGCCCCCCCAGTAGTAATGCCCCTTGTTGATGCCCCCCCAGTAGTAATGTCCCCCCATAATTTGCCCCCAGTAGATGCCCCCGCTGCACTAAGGAAGAAAAAACACACCATACTCACCGAGCCCCGCTCCCGCTTCCAGACCGCTGCAGTCCTCTTCTCTTGGCCTCCGCTCCTCAGCACTATGAGAGAGACGTCATGACTGACGTCTCTCCCATAGTACACGCCGCACAGTGACAGCGCAGGAAGCCGGACCTCAGTACTGAGCTCCTGCCTCCGGCTTTCGGTGAGGAGAGACGGGCGCCCGATGGTAACACAATCTCAGCGGGCGCCCGTCATCTCCCTGTGCGGCTCCGGGGACACATAGGGTTAGGTGAGCCGGAGGAGGCGGAACTGCGTTCTGCCTCCAAATGGAACTGACGGAACGCAGTTCCGCCCCATTCCGGCTCACTTTAACCCCTGCTTCCGACTCAGGATTAGGCCCACTGGGTTCTTGCTGTACAATTTGTTTCATTCAGGACCTGGTAGAGAGAGAGAGCTCTCACTACACATGTGTGCAAAGACTCAAGAAACAAAGTTACTTACCTGTTTATTAGGAAAGTTCTAAGAAATGAAGGGGCCCTGAGAATACAGCGTCGGCACATGTACAGAAGATGGCAAAGACTCTGACATGGAGTTAAATTATTTGATGCCGTCTGTAATTTTGTCACAGGTGACCACTGAGTTAGTTGTTGAAATGGGTAGGTGTGTGGTGCAGGGTTCCCTTCACTCAGGAGCCTCTCTGTACCATAAACTCTGCCAAAGCCATAACTGGGGTGGTGCAGAGTGTGCTCCGCACATACAGTATGCAGCACATATGCCTTGTGAGCAGGGATCCAACTGCACCCCTGCATTCACTGTGTCCCCAGCACTCGCCATCGCATCCACCCACCAGCCACCACTGCCACCTGCAGTGCTGCTGCTGCACGCTTGCGTGAGAAGATGTGGAAGCAGGAGGTCTAACAGGTAATGCATCCACCAAAAGGGAAGCCGGTGTCTGTGGCAACCATCAGGGGTCCCATGCAGCCACAGGCAAGTCTCCCCAGCATGACTCCCAACACATTCGCTACAGCTGCCAGATGACTGCGGAGCTACAGGCGCTGGCGAGATGAGAGGACCATAATGTAATTTCTCTATGTGTGTGTGTATACTGTATGTGTGTGTATGTGTGATGCCCCATTTCTCTTACGTCCTAGAGGATGCTGGGGACTCAGTAAGGACCATGGGGAATAGACGGGCTCCGCAGGAGACATGGGCACTAAAAAGAACTTTAGATATGGATGTGCACTGGCTCCTCCCTCTATGACCCTCCTCCAGACCTCAGTTTGATACTGTGCCCAGAGGAGACTGGGTGCATTACAGGGAGTTCTCCTGAGTTTCCTGAAAGAAAGACATTTTGTTAGGTTTTTTATTTTCGGGGAGCCTGCTGGCAACAGGCTCCCTGCATCGAGGGACTGAGGAGAGAGAAGCAGACCTACTTAACTGCTAGGCTCTGCTTCTTAGGCTACTGGACACCATTAGCTCCAGAGGGAGTCGGAACGCAGGTCTCTCCTAGCTGTTCTTCCCGGAGCCGCGCCGCCGTCCTCCTCACAGAGCCAGAAGATAGAAGCCAGCGCCATTTTCTCCACAGCACACGCTGGGAAGCTGTCTCCCCGGACTCTCCCCTGCTGAACACGGTGACAGAGGGTTTGAAAGAAGGGGGGGGGGGGGGGGGCACATAATTTGGCGCAGTGTTATATATATATATATATATATGTATTAAAAGCGCTATCTGGGTAATTTTTTTCCCTGGGTCATTGGCGCTGGGTGTGTGCTGGCATACTCTCTCTCTGTCTCTCCAAAGGGCCTTGTGGGGGAACTGTCTCCAGATAAGAGAATTCCCTGAGTGTGTGGTGTGTCGGTACGCGTGTGTCGGCATGTCTGAAGTGGAAGGCTCTTCTAGGGAGGAGGTGGAGCAAATGAGTGTGGTGTCTCCGTCGGCAACGCTGACACCTGACTGGTTTGATATGTGGAATGTTTTAAATGCAAATGTGAATTTATTGCACAAAAGGTTGGACAAAGCTGAGTCCAGGGAGTGTACAGGGAGTCAAACCCTGCCTTTCACTATGTCGCAGGGACCTTCTGGGTCTCAAAAGCGCCCACTATCCCAAATAGTAGACACTGATACCGACACGGATTCTGACTCCAGTGTCGACTACGATGATGCAAAGTTGCAGCCAAAATTGGCTAAATGTTTATATGATTATTGCTATAAAAGAGGTGTTGCATATCACGGATGAACCCTCTGTCCCTGACACGAGGGTGCGCATGTATAAGGAGAAAAAACCTGAGGTAACCTTTCCCACATCTCATGAACTGAACAAATTATTTGAAAAGGCTTGGGAATCTCCAGACAAAAAACTGCAGATTCCCAAAAGGGTTCTTATGGCGTATCCTTTCCCGACTAAGGACAGGATACGGTGGGAATCCTCCCCGAGGGTGGATAAAGCATTGACACGCTTATCCAAAAAGGTAGCGCTGCCATCTCAAGATACGGCAACCCTCAAGGATCCTGCTGATCGCAGGCAGGAGACTACCTTGAAGTCTATTTACACACATACTGGTACCTTACTCAGACCGGCGATAGCGTCGGCTTGGGTTTGTAGCATGATAGCAGCGTGGACAGATACCTTATCTGCTGATATAGATACGCTGGATAAGGAAAACATTTTATTGACCCTGGGTCATATTAAAGATGCTGTCCTATATATGAGGGATGCTCAGAGAGACATTGGCCTACTGGGTTCCAGAGCCAACGCTATGGCGATTTCGGCTAGACGAGCCCTATGGACCCGACAATGGACGGGCGATGCCGACTCGAAGAGGCATATGGAGGTTTTACCTTACAAGGGTGAGGAAATGTTTGGGGAAGGTCTCACGGACCTTGTTTCCACGGCTACGGCAGGTAAATCAACTTTTTTGCCTTATGTTTCCTCACAGCCTAAGAAAGCACCACATTATCAGATGCAGTCCTTTCGGTCGCATAAACCCAAGAGAGTGCGAGGATCTTCCTTTCTTGACAGAGGTAAGGGTAAGGGGAAAAAGTTGCCAACCACAGCTAGTTCCCAGGAGCAGAAGTCCTCCCCGGCCTCTACAAAATCCACCGCATGACGCTGGGGCTCCGCTGAGGGAGTCCGCCCCAGTGGGGGCACGCCTTCGACTTTTCAGCCACGTTTGGGTTCACTCACAGGTGGATCCCTGGGCAATAGAAATTGTTTCCCAGGGTTACAAGCTGGAATTCGAAGAGGTGCCTCTTCGCCGGTTTTTCAAATCGGCCCTACCGGCTTCTCCCCCAGAGAGGGAGATAGTGTTAAATGCGATTCAAAAATTGTGTCTTCAACAAGTGGTAGTCAAAGTCCCTCTTCTGCAGGGGATGGGGTATTACTCAACCCTGTTTGTAGTCCCGAAACCGGACGGTTCGGTCAGGCCCATTTTGAATTTAAAATCCTTATACCTATACTTAAAAAGGTTCAAGTTCAAGATGGAGTCGCTCAGAGCGGTCATCGCCAGCCTGGAAGGGGGGGATTATATGGTGTCCCTGGACATAAAGGATGCATACCTTCATGTCCCCATATATCCGCCTCATCAGGCGTTCCTGAGGTTTGCTGTACAGGATTGTCATTACCAATTTCAGACGTTGCCGTTTGGGCTTTCCACGGCCCCGAGGATTTTCACCAAGGTAATGGCGGAAATGATGGTGCTCCTGCGCAAGCAGGGTGTCACAATTATCCCGTACTTGGACGATCTCCTGATAAAAGCGAGATCGAGAGAACAGTTACTGAACAGCGTATCACTCTCCCGGAGGGTGTTGCAACAGCACGGCTGGATTCTCAATTTCCCGAAGTCACAGTTGGTTCCAACGACTCGGTTGCCTTTCTTAGGCATGATTCTGGATACGGACCAGAAAAGGGTTTATCTTCCAACGGAAAAGGCCCAAGAACTCATGTCTTTGGTCAAGGACCTATTGAAGCCAAAGAGGGTGTCGGTGCATCACTGCACTCGAGTTCTGGGAAAGATGGTGGCGACTTACGAGGCCATTCCATTCGGCAGGTTCCATGCGAGAACTTTTCAATGGGACCTTCTGGACAAGTGGTCCGGGTCTCCTCTACGGATTCATCAGATGATCACCCTGTTCCCCAGGGCCAGGGTATCTCTCCTGTGGTGGCTGCAGAGTGCTCACCTTCTGGAGGGTCGCAGGTTCGGCATTCAGGACTGGGTTCTGGTAACCACGGACGCAAGCCTCCGAGGTTGAGGAGCAGTCACAAAGGGAAGAAACTTCCAGGGTCTCTGGTCAAGCCAGGAGGCTTGTCTTCACATCAACATACTGGAGTTGAGGGCCATATACGATGCCTTTCGACAAGCGGAAAATTTGCTTTGCGACCTACCAGTTCTGATCCAGTCAGACAACATCACCGCAGTGGCGCTTGTAAACTGCCAAGGCGGAACAAAGAGCAGAGTGGCAATGGCAGAAGCCACCAGGATTCTTCGCTGGGCGGAAAATCATGTAAGCGCCATGACAGCAGTTTTCATTCCGGGAGTGGACAACTGGGAAGCAGACTTCCTCAGCAGACACGATCTACTTCCAGGAGAGTGGGGACTTCATCAGAAAGTCTTTGCAGAGACTGCAAGTCGGCGGGGACTGCCTCAGATAGACATGATGGCATCACGCCTCAGCAAGAAACTACCGAAGTATTGCGCCAGGTCGAGGGACCCTCAGGCAGTGGCGGTGGACGCCCTGGTGACACCATGGGTGTTTCAGTCGGTCTATGTGTTTCCTCCTCTTCCACTCATCTCAAAGATATTGAGAATCATAAGACAAAAAGGAGTACAGACAATTCTCATTGTTCCAGATTGTCCGCGAAGGGCCGGGTATCTGGATCTGCAGGAGATGCTCACAGAAGATCCGTGGCCTCTTCCTCTCAGAGAGGACCTGTTACAACAGGGGCCCTGTCTGTTCCAAGACTTACCGCGGCTGCGTTTGACGGCATGGCGGTTGAACGCCGGATCCAAGCGGAAAAGGGCATTCCGGATGAGGTCATTCCTACTCTGATAAAGGCTAGGAAAGACGTGACAGCGAAACATTATCACCGTATAAGGCGAAAGTATATATTGTGGTGTGAGTCCAGGAATGCTCCTCCGGAAGATTTCCATTTGGGCCGTTTCCTTCACTTCCTACAGACGGGAGTGAATTTGGGTTCAGATTTCGGCCCTATCCATTTTCTTTCAGAAGGAATTGGCTTCTCTCTCATAAATCCAGACTTTTGTGAAGGGAGTGCTGCATATCCAGCCTCCTTTTGTGGCACCCTGGGACCTTAACGTGGTGTTGCGGTTCCTTAAGTCTCACTGGTTTGAACCACTTAAAACGGTGGAATTAAAATATTTCACTTGGAAAGTGGTCATGTTGTTGGCCTTGGCATCGGCAAGGCGAGTGTCGGAGTTGGCGGCTTTATCTCACAAGAGCCCCTGTCTGATATTCCATGTGGATAGAGCAGAATTGCGGACTCGTCCTCAATTTTTGCCCAAGGTGGTTTCTTCTTTTCATATGAACCAACCTATTGTGGTGCCTATGGCTACGCGGGACGTGGAGGATTCCGAGTCCCTGGATGTGGTCAGGGCATTGAAAATTTATGTGTCCAGAACGGCTCGGGTTAGGAAAACAGAGGCACTGTTTGTCCTGTATGCAGCCGACAAGGTTGGCGCTCCTGTTTCGAATCAGACTATTGCTCGCTGGATCTTTAACACGATTCAGCAGGCTCATTCTACGGCTGGATTGCCGTTACCGAATTCTGTAAAGGCCCATTCCACTAGGAAGGTGGTCTCTTCTTGGGCGGCTGCCCGAGGTGTCTCGGCATTACAGCTGTGCCGAGCTGCTACTTGGTCGGGTTCAAACACCTTTGCAAAGTTCTACAAGTTTGATACCCTGGCTGATGAGGACCTCATATTTGCTCAATCGGTGCTGCAGAGTCATCCGCACTCTCCCGCCCGTTTTGGAGCTTTGGTATAATCCCCATGGTCCTTACGGAGTCCCCAGCATCCTCTAGGACGTAAGAGAAAATAAGATTTTAAACCTATCGGTAAATCTTTTTCTCCTAGTCCGTAGAGGATGCTGGGCGCCCGTCCCAGTGCGGACTAAATCTGCAAGACTTGTATATAGTTGTTGCTTACATAAGGGTTATGTTACAGTTTTGATCAGTCTCGAGCTGATGCTGTTTTGTTTCATACTGTTAACTGGTTGCGTATATTCCATGTTGTACGGTGTGGATGGTGTGGGCTGGTATGAATCTTGCCCTTAGATTAACAAAAATCCTTTCCTCGTACTGTCCGTCTCCTCTGGGCACAGTTTCTCTAACTGAGGTCTGGAGGAGGGGCATAGGAGGAGGAGCCAGTGCACACCCATATCTAAAGTTCTTTTAGTGCCCATGTCTCCTGCGGAGCCCGTCTATTCCCCATGGTCCTTACGGAGTCCCCAGCATCCTCTACGGACTAGGATAAAAAGATTTACCGGTAGGTTTAAAATCTTATTTTCTCATATTAAGCCTGTAACAAGCTAATATGAACCCCGATCTACTGGGGTTGCAGACAGCAGGATAATGGCTGTACGCTGGTCCAGGCCTCTGACCCACTCGCTGGCTAAACAGAAACTCTGGGGCTAGCTTGTGTAGGCGGCAGAGTCAGTTAGGTCCATAGGAACTTGGAAGGCGGTCATCTTAGAGGGATACGGAAACTGCAAGTGTAAGGATAAAGCTGGCCAGCTTACCTGGCTCCTGTTTACACTACCAGTGACCAGCGCTAAGGATGGAATGGCCGGACAGCAACAGGAGTTTCCCTGGATGGAGGGAAGGTGGATCCCTGTCACTGTAAGAATGGACCACACGTCCTAAACAGCAGCATATGTGCGATCAAATTCATCCCATCCCTGGGATCAGGTCTGTGCCTTTCCTCCCTGATCTTATACCACCAGCCTAAAAAGGAATAGACAGTAACAGGGAAGATATAAAAAAAAAAGGTATAGTCTTAGTGCACACCCTTCAGTTCAACACAAGATACAGGAATCACACCTATAAACTTCAAACTGAACATAGTAACAGTTTCTGAGGTTGAAAAAAGACAATTTGTCCATCGAGTTCAAAGTTTTATGCATGCTAATACCTTGTTTGCCTTATTTGCTGCAATCCTACCTTGGGTACTACTGCTCAGTTTGTTATCTATGTGAACACCTAAATCTTTTTCCAGTACAGAATCCCCTAGCTTTTCCCCATTTAGTATGTAGGTGGTATTTTTGTTCTTGCTACCAAAGTGCATTACCTTACCTTTATATTGAACCTCATTCTCCATTTTGCAGCCAATGCTTCCAGTTTAAATAAGTAGTTCTGAATAGACTCAGCATCCCCCCCCCCCCATCCTCCCCGAATTTATTACCTTACACAGTTTGGTATCGTCTGCAGAAACTAGAGATGTGCAGCGTAAATTTTTCGGGTTTTGTGTTTTGGTTTTGGATTCGGTTCCGCGGCCGTGTTTTGGATTCGGATGCGTTTTGGCAAAACCTCCCTTTGTCGGATTCAGGTGTTTTTCCCCCCAAAAAACTCTCAAAAACAGCTTAAATCATAGAATTTGGGGGTCATTTTGATCCCATAGTATTATTAACCTCAATAACCATAATTTCCACTCATTTCCAGTCTATTCTGAACACCTCAAACCTCACAATATTATTTTTAGTCCTAAAATTTGCACCGAGGTCGCTGGATGACTAAGCTAAGCGACACAAGTGGCCGACACAAACACCTGGCCCATCTAGGAGTGGCACTGCAGTGTCAGGCAGGATGGCACTTCAAAAAAATTGTCCCCAAACAGCACATGATGCAAAGAAAAAAAGAGGCGCACCAAGGTCGCTGTGTGACTAAGCTAAGTGACACAAGTGGCCGACACAAACACCTGGCCCATCTAGGAGTGGCACTGCAGTGTCAGGCAGGATGGCACTTCAAAAAAATTGTCCCCAAACAGCACATGATGCAAAGAAAAAAAGAGGCGCACCAAGGTCGCTGTGTGACTAAGCTAAGCGACACAAGTGGCTGACACAAACACCTGGCCCATCTAGGAGTGGCACTGCAGTGTCAGGCAGGATGGCACTTCAAAAAAATTGTCCCCAAACAGCACATGATGCAAAGAAAAAAAGAGGCTCACCAAGGTCGCTGTGTGACTAAGCTAAGCGACACAAGTGGCCGACACAAACACCTGGCCCATCTAAGAGTGGCACTGCAGTGTCAGGCAGGATGGCACTTCAAAAAAATTGTCCCCAAACAGCACATGATGCAAAGAAAAAAAGAGGTGCACCAAGGTAGCTGGATGGCTAAGCTAAGTGACCCAAGTGGCCGACACAAACACCTGGCCCATCTAGGAGTGGCAATGCACTGTCCTCCTACGATATATACTGCGCACAACAACTTAAATGCACCACAGGTATGGATGGATAGTATACTTGACGACACAGAGGTAGGTACAGCAGTGGCCTACTGTACCGTACTGCTATATATTATATACTGGTGGTCAGCAAACTGTGCAAAACTTAAATGCACCACAGGTATGGATGGATAGTATACTTGACAACACAGAGGTAGGTACAGCAGTGGCCTACTGTACCGTAATGCTATATATTATATACTGGTGGTCAGCAAACTGTGCAAAACTTAAATGCACCACAGGTATGGCTGGATAGTATACTTGACGACACAGAGGTAGGTACAGCAGTGGCCTACTGTACCGTAATGCTATATATTATATACTGGTGGTCAAAAACTGTGTTCCCTAATGCACACCGAGTGAATAATATTACTATATAATAATGGTCAGATAATACGGAGATCTTAGTTGCGTATATCTGCAGATATAGGGTTAAGCCCCCAGGCCGATCGACAAGGCTTCTCCGTCACTGGGGGTCCCTAATACTAGGTATGGGCCTGGGGTGCAGGACCCCACAATGCCGGCACAGGTCGGCCACCCCAGGTCAGCACACAGGTGAAAATTAATAGGGGTTAATAAGAAGCACAGAAGTGCTATGTGAGTGGTGTGATTAAAATAATATATACAAAGTGATAGGAAAAATAATAAGTGTTAATAAAGTGTTAGGGTGTGCCGACCTGCAGCAGCCCACCCATACCGACACAGGGGCCACTGCACCCCACACCCACCCCATAAATAATTACATATATATATCTGGGTTAAATTCCCAGTGTAAGGCCACATGGTAATGGCACCTACAGCATCTGAGAGCCAGCTTACCTGGGGATACCCCTGGCTTCCCCTATGGCACTACTAGAGTCAGCAATCCCTCCTACACAGAATTACCCCTCCCCTTTTAGCACCTGAGTGACATTACAATCTGATTGAGCAGCTTTCCACCTTGTGTATTGTATACTGGTGGTCAGCAAACTGTGCAAAACTTAAATGCACCACAGGTATGGCTGGATAGTATACTTGACGACACAGAGGTAGGTACAGCAGTGGCCTACTGTACCGTAATGCTATATATTATATACTGGTGGTCAGCAAACTGTGCAAAACTTAAATGCACCACAGGTATGGATGGATAGTATACTTGACGGCACAGAGGTAGGTACAGCAGTGGCCTACTGTACCGTAATGCTATATATTATATACTGGTGGTCAGCAAACTGTGCAAAACTTAAATGCACCACAGGTATGGATTAGAGATGTGCACCGGAAATTTTTCGGGTTTTGGTTTTGGGTTCGGTTCCGCGGCCGTGTTTTGGGTTCAAACGCGTTTTGGCAAAACCTCACCGAATTTTTTTTGTCGGATTCGGGTGTGTTTTGGATTCGGGTGTTTTTTTCAAAAAACCCTAAAAAACAGCTTAAATCATAGAATTTGGGGGTCATTTTGATCCCATAGTATTATTAACCTCAATAACCATAATTTCCACTCATTTTCAGTCTATTCTGAACACCTCACACCTCACAATATTATTTTTAGTCCTAAAATTTGCACCGAGGTCGCTGGATGACTAAGCTCAGCGACCCAAGTGGCCGACACAAACACCTGGCCCATCTAGGAGTGGCACTGCAGTGTCACGCAGGATGGCCCTTCCAAAAAACACTCCCCAAACAGCACATGACGCAAAGAAAAAAAGAGGCGCAATGAGGTAGCTGTGTGACTAAGCTCAGCGACCCTAGTGGCCGACACAAACACCTGGCCCATCTAGGAGTGGCACTGTAGTGTCACGCAGGATGGCCCTTCCAAAAAACACTCCCCAAACAGCACATGACGCAAAGAAAAATGAAAGAAAAAAGAGGTGCAAGATGGAATTGTCCTTGGGCCCTCCCACCCACCCTTATGTTGTATAAACAGGACATGCACACTTTAACCAACCCATCATTTCAGTGACAGGGTCTGCCACACGACTGTGACTGAAATGACGGGTTGGTTTGGACCCCCACCAAAAAAGAAGCAATTAATCTCTCCTTGCACAAACTGGCTCTACAGAGGCAAGATGTCCACCTCATCATCATCCTCCGATTCATCACCGTGTACATCCCCCTCCTCACAGATTATCAATTCGTCCCCACTGGAATCCACCATCACAGCTCCCTGTGTACTTTGTGGAGGCAATTGCTGCTGGTGAATGTCTCCATGGAGGAATTGATTATTATTCATTTTAATGAACATCATCTTCTCCACATTTTCTGGAAGTAACCTCGTACGCCGATTGCTGACAAGGTGAGCGGCGGCACTAAACACTCTTTCGGAGTACACACTTGTGGGAGGGCAACTTAGGTAGAATAAAGCCAGTTTGTGCAAGGGCCTCCAAATTGCCTTTTTTTTCCTGCCAGTATACGTACGGACTGTCTGACGTGCCTACTTGGATGCGGTCACTCATATAATCCTCCACCATTCTTTCAATGGGGAGAGAATCATATGCAGTGACAGTAGACGACATGTCCGTAATCGTTGGCAGGTCCTTCAGTCCGGACCAGATGTCAGCATCAGCAGTCGCTCCAGACTGCCCTGCATCACCGCCAGCAGGTGGGCTCGGAATTCTGAGCCTTTTCCTCGCACCCCCAGTTGCGGGAGAATGTGAAGGAGGAGATGTTGACAGGTCGCGATCCGCTTGACTTGACAATTTTCTCACCAGCAGTTCTTTGAACCCCTGCAGACTTGTGTCTGCCGGAAAGAGAGATACAACGTAGGTTTTAAATCTAGGATCGAGCACGGTGGCCAAAATGTAGTGCTCTGATTTCAACAGATTGACCACCCGTGAATCCTTGTTAAGCGAATTAAGGGCTCCATCCACAAGTCCCACATGCCTAGCGGAATCGCTCTGTGTTAGCTCCTCCTTCAATGTCTCCAGCTTCTTCTGCAAAAGCCTGATGAGGGGAATGACCTGACTCAGGCTGGCAGTGTCTGAACTGACTTCACGTGTGGCAAGTTCAAAAGGTTGCAGAACCTTGCACAACGTTGAAATCATTTTCCACTGCGCTTGAGACAGGTGCATTCCACCTCCTATATCGTGCTCAGTTGTATAGGCTTGAATGGCCTTTTGTATTTCGTATTGGTCAGCGCGCTCTGTAAGGGATAACTGGGGATTGTTTGGTTTGAGGTGTGGGTAATAACCAGTGGGGTGATGTGTTGTCTGTGTACCTTATGTGAAGGGATGCGGTAATGACCACTCAGTGTTAGTTATGTCACAATGTTTTATTTATGATATAACCGGATTTGAGTCTCAATGTCAGTAAGTGAATGTCCCAGGCTGGCTCACCACTTTTCAGGTGTGTCCTGCAGACTACCCTTTTTTCCAGTATACCCTCCTGATGGTATACTGATGAGGCTACAGCTCAGGTAAAATGTCAGGTGTGCCCTAAGGGCCACCTTTACCATAGGTGTGGTTAATCCTATGTGTCTTCTGATGCTGTTTCTATTATTGAGGTTTATGGTGTGACTAGTGCGGCGTCCCGCCTGTCAGACCCTTCTGATGTGCGGCAATGAGTGGTATGGTCATAAGCTGTGTTGTACACACTTACCGCCGGGGGCAGGTGCTACCTGCCGCCGGTGACCGAGTCTTTGCCGTCTAGAAAAAGGCACTCGTGCTGAAACGCGTTGGGACCTACAGACATCACTATCTACATTGCCTACAATCATTCTCCTCTCTCCGGCTGGAGAAGGAGACGCATCGGCACTTTCTGTGTACAGCGCGCTCACGTGACCCGGCACGTGATACGCGAAACAGGAAGCCACAGGACGGGACTGAAGACGAAGGAGACCGGCAACTGCAGTTAAGGTGCACGGTCTCTGAGACACGGAGGACACGCAGAGAGAGCAGGCGCAGGAAAACAGGCTTGAGGACGGCAAAGACTCGGTCACCGGCGGCAGGTAGCACCTGCCCCCGGCGGTAAGTGTGTACAACACAGCTTATGACCATACCACTCATTGCCGCACATCAGAAGGGTCTGACAGGCGGGACGCCGCACTAGTCACACCATAAACCTCAATAATAGAAACAGCATCAGAAGACACATAGGATTAACCACACCTATGGTAAAGGTGGCCCTTAGGGCACACCTGACATTTTACCTGAGCTGTAGCCTCATCAGTATACCATCAGGAGGGTATACTGGAAAAAAGGGTAGTCTGCAGGACACACCTGAAAAGTGGTGAGCCAGCCTGGGACATTCACTTACTGACATTGAGACTCAAATCCGGTTATATCATAAATAAAACATTGTGACATAACTAACACTGAGTGGTCATTACCGCATCCCTTCACATAAGGTACACAGACAACACATCACCCCACTGGTTATTACCCACACCTCAAACCAAACAATCCCCAGTTATCCCTTACAGAGCGCGCTAACCAATACGAAATACGAATTGCAACAGGAGGTGGGACACCTCCAGGTCAGCTGCACACTTAGTCAATACCCCCCAATGTGAGCGCAGCCTCCCCTTCTACCAAATAATTGAATGGCCTTTTGCTGCTCCTCCAACCTCTGAAGCATATAGAGGGTTGAA
The DNA here is from genome assembly GCF_028390025.1 of Pseudophryne corroboree. Taxonomy (NCBI): domain Eukaryota; kingdom Metazoa; phylum Chordata; class Amphibia; order Anura; family Myobatrachidae; genus Pseudophryne; species Pseudophryne corroboree. The sequence continues at coordinate 129,404,149 of NC_086453.1, forward strand.
TTCCACCTCGTTACCACTTCTTGCTTCAGATGATGGCAGGGCAGGTTCAGGCGTTTTTGGTGTTGCTCCAGTCTTCTGTACGTGGTGCCTGTACGCCGAAAGTGTCCCGCAATTCTTCTGGCCACCGACAGCATCTCTTGCACGCCCCTCTCGTTTTTTTAAATAATTCTGCACCACCAAATTCAAGGTATGTGCAAAACATGGGACGTGATGGAATTTGCCCATATTTAATGCACACACAATATTGCTGGCGTTGTCCGATGCCACAAATCCACAGGAGAGTCCAATTGGGGTAAGCCATTCTGCGATGATCTTCCTCAGTTGCCGTAAGAGGTTTTTAGCTGTGTGCGTATTCTGGAAAGCGGTGATACAAAGCGTAGCCTGCCTAGGAAAGAGTTGGCGTTTGCGAGATGCTGCTACTGGTGCCGCCGCTGCTGTTCTTGTGGCGGGAGTCCATACATCTACCCAGTGGGCTGTCACAGTCATATAGTCCTGAGTCTGCCCTGCTCCACTTGTCCACATGTCCGTGGTTAAGTGGACATTGGGTACAACTGCATTTTTTAGGACACTGGTGAGTCTTTTTCTGAGGTCTGTGTACATTTTCGGTATCGCCTGCCGAGAGAAATGGAACCTAGATGGTATTTGGTACCGGGGACACAGTACCTCAAACAAGTCTATAGTTGGCTCTGCAGTAATGATGGATACCGGAACCACGGTTCTCACCGCCCAGGATGCCAAGGCCTCAGTTATCCGCTTTGCAGCAGGATGACTGCTGTGATATTTCATCTTCCTCGCAAAGGACTGTTGGACAGTCAATTGCTTGGTGGAAGTAGTAAAAGTGGTCTTACGACTTCCCCTCTGGGATGACCATCGACTCCCAGCAGCAACAACAGCAGCGCCAGCAGCAGTAGGCGTTACACGCAAGGATGCATCGGAGGAATCCCAGGCAGGAGAGGACTCGTCAGAATTGCCAGTGACATGGCCTGCAGGACTATTGGCATTCCTGGGGAAGGAGGAAATTGACACTGAGGGAGTTGGTGGGGTGGTTTGCGTGAGCTTGGTTACAAGAGGAAGGGATTTACTGGTCAGTGGACTGCTTCCGCTGTCGCCCAAAGTTTTTGAACTTGTCACTGACTTATGATGAATGCGCTGCAGGTGACGTATAAGGGAGGATGTTCCGAGGTGGTTAACGTCCTTACCCCTACTTATTACAGCTTGACAAAGGCAACACACGGCTTGACAAATGTTGTCCGCATTTCTGTTGAAATACTTCCACACTGAAGAGCTGATTTTTTTGGTATTTTCACCAGGCATGTCAATGGCCATATTCCTCCCACGGACAACAGGTGTCTCCCCGGGTGCCTGACTTAAACAAACCACCTCACCATCAGAATCCTCCTGGTCAATTTCCTCCCCAGCGCCAGCAACACCCATATCCTCCTCATCCTGGTGTACTTCAACACTGACATCTTCAATCTGACTATCAGGAACTGGATTGCGGGTGCTCCTTCCAGCACTTGCAGGGGGCGTGCAAATGGTGGAAGGCGCATGCTCTTCACGTCCAGTGTTGGGAAGGTCAGGCATCGCAACCGACACAATTGGACTCTCCTTGTGGATTTGTGATTTCGAAGAACGCACAGTTCTTTGCTGTGCTTTTGCCAGCTTAAGTCTTTTCATTTTTCTAGCGAGAGGCTGAGTGCTTCCATCCTCATGTGAAGCTGAACCACTAGCCATGAACATAGGCCAGGGCCTCAGCCGTTCCTTGCCACTCCGTGTGGTAAATGGCATATTGGCAAGTTTACGCTTCTCCTCCGACGATTTTATTTTAGATTTTTGAGTCCTTTTTTTACTGATATTTGGTGTTTTGGATTTTACATGCTCTGTACTATGACATTGGGCATCGGCCTTGGCAGACGACGTTGATGGCATTTCATCGTCTCGGCCATGACTAGTGGCAGCAGCTTCAGCACGAGGTGGAAGTGGATCTTGATCTTTCCCTATTTTTGGAACCTCAACATTTTTGTTCTCCATATTTTAATAGGCACAACTAAAAGGCACCTCAGGTAAACAATGGAGATGGATGGATACTAGTATACTTATGGATGACGAGCGACTGCCGACACAGAGGTAGCTACAGCCGTGGACTACCGTACTGCGTCTGCTAGTATAGACTGGATGATAATGATATAAAAAATATATATATATCACTACTGCAGGACAGGTATATATTGTATAATGACGGACCTGCTGGACACTGTCAGCACTGCAGACTCCTAAACTACTAGTATGAAGAAGATAGAAAAAAAAAACCCACCACAGGTAGGTATACAATTATGGACGAGCGACTGCCGACACAGAGGTAGCTACAGCCGTGGACTACCGTACTGCGTCTGCTAGTATAGACTGGATGATAATGATATAAAAAATATATATATCACTACTGCAGGACAGGTATATATTGTATAATGACAGACCTGCTGGACACTGTCAGCACTGCAGACTTCTAAACTACTAGTATGAAGAAGATAGAAATATAATGAATGACGGACCTGCTGGACACTGTCAGCAGAATGCGTTTATATATAGAATAAAAAAAAAAAACACCACACGAGTGTTTAACTTTTTCAGGCAGACAATATACTGGTGGTCACTGCTGGTCAGTCACACTGGCACTCTGGCAGCAAAAGTGTGCACTGTTAAATATGTACTCCTGCTATAACTGCTCCCCAGTCTCCCCCACAATTAAGCTGTGTGAGCAGTGAGCACTACTCAGCACAGTCAGATATACATAGATGATATTATCATGCAGCACACTGAGGCTGAGCACAGATATGGTATGTGACTGTGTATCGTTTTTTTTCAGGCAGAGAACGGATTATATTAAATAATAAATAAAACTGGTGGTCACCACTAGTATAACTATCAGCAAAACTCTGCACTCTCTGAGTACTCCTAATGCTCCAGTAAATCAAGTGTCTCACTCTCTATCTAAACGGAGAGGACGCCAGCCACGTCCTCTCCCTATCAATCTCAATGCACGTGTGAAAATGGCGGCGACGCGCGGCTCCTTATATAGAATCCGAGTCTCGCGATAGAATACGAGCCTCGCGAGAATCCGACAGCGGGAGGATGACGTTCGGGCGCGCTCGGGTTAGCCGAGCAAGGCGGGAAGATCCGAGTCTGCCTCGGACCCGTGTAAAAAGCGTGAAGTTCGGGGGGGTTCGGATTCCGAGGAACCGAACCCGCTCATCTCTAGTATGGATGGATAGTATACTTGACGACACAGAGGTAGGTACAGCAGTGGCCTTCTGTACCGTACTCCTATATATTATATACTGGTGGTCAGCAAAATTATGCACTGTACTCCTACTATATACTACAATGCAGCACAGATATGGAGTGTTTTTCAGGCAGACAACGTATACTGGTGGTCACTGGTCAGCAAAACTCTGCACTGTACTCCTCCTATATAATATACTGGTGGTCCCCAGTCCCCACAATAAAGCAGTGTGAGCACAGATATATGCAGCACACTGAGCACAGATAAGGAGTGTTTTTCAGGCAGACAACGTATACTGATGGTCACTGTCAGCAAAACTCTGCACTGTACTCCTCCAATATAATACAGCTGCTCCCCAGTCCCCACAATTAAGCAGTATGAGCACAGATATATGCAGCACACTGAGCACAGATAAGGAGCGTTTTTTTCAGGCAGAGAACGGATAAAACTGGTGGTCACTGATCAGCAAAACTCTGCACTGTACTCCTCCTATATTATTATACAGCTGCTCCTCAGTCCCCACAATTAAGCAATAAGCAAGCAAAAATATTTGCATCAACAATAAACGGAGAGGACGCCAGCCACGTCCTCTCCCTAACATTTCCAATGCACGAGTGAAAATGGCGGCGACGCGCGGCTGCTTATATAGAATCCGAATCTCGCGAGAATCCGACAGCGGGACGATGACGTTCGGGCGCACTCGGGTTAACCGAGCCATACGGGAGAATCCGAGTATGCCTCGTACCCGTGTAAAATGGGTGAAGTTCGGGGGGGTTCGGTTTCCGAGGAACTGAACCCGCTCATCACTAATATATATATATATATATATATATATATAACAAGTTGGAGCAGGCGGCACTCAAGCAGACTCGTATATGATGAGAAAACGAGGTCCGTTTATTGATCCAACATGTTTCGGGGAATACCCCGTCCTCAGGGCCTAGCCAGCCAAACTGTACCACTAAATGAACTTTTATACACACAATACAAAAAACGAGACATAATAACATAACCTTACTCACCTGTTCCACGGCGCCAAACTCCCGCTCGTAGGTCCGGTCCCGCTCCCGCGTCGCCCGAGTGTGACGTCACTGTAGGCCAAAGCGCCGACTCGTCACCTTGGTGACCAAACGCTCCTTTGCTCGGCTCCACTGTCCACCCACCCCAGAAGCGCGCGTCCGCGTCACCCGCCAGTGCAGTGCGTCGGTCCGTGTCACAGGAAGGTTGCCTAGGCAACCTGGGATAAACAAAACAAGACAAAATCAAGTATTTAAAAATTACAATAAATTTAGCATATCTACGATCACTTTCACAGACATGCGGGGGGATGCCCCCCATGTCTGGCTCTGCCCCCCCTCCCCTCCGCACAGGTAGAAAAGCATTGCACGGCGGTGATGCTTTTGTACCTGACGAGTAGCTCCCTACCTGCGCAGCTCCTGTGCAGCTCCTACACGCTGGCAGGAAGATACTTGCCACATCATGGGTAGCAGCGGCTGCTTGTGATGTCACGCAGCCACGTGAGCACTCCATAAAAAGATTCAGACTGCGATCGCTGCCGCTGTAGTGATCCAGTCTGAATTACCCCCTAAGTGACAGCTATAGTCAATCAGTTTCACGTGCAGGATGTACCAGAATTAGCATGTGCAGCTGTAAGCCGCCACTACCTAGCAGGACAACAGACTTATTACTGTCAGCCATGATTTAGCCAGCAGTGTTTGCGCCAGTAAGTATAATCTCCGACTGAACTTAGTCTAGTTGCAGTGCTGAGTATTCACTTCTGCCAGAGCCTGATAGGAAGAGAACACGTTTACCCAAAGTTTACTGTTGCTACCAAGTATTGTAAGGATGGTACAAAAGTTGCAAGGAAAGGGAAAAATCTGTTCTTGGATTGCAGTCAGCCTAACCTTGTAAGACTTATACTTAGCCAGACTTGGCATCCGGATGAAGAACTGAGTACTCCAATGTGGACTATCTAGCTAGCTCTATCTAGTGTATGGTACCCCAAGTTTGAAATTGCTTGTATATTATTGCCAGTAGCGGATCTTGCCACGGGCAAGCAGGACTTTTGCCCGGGGTGCCGCCTTCCGTAGGGCGCCGGCGCCATCCGAAGGGCACCGCACCATGGCAAGATCCGCTGCTGCTGTGCCCCCCGCTGCCCGCACTGTCCCGCTGCCGCTGCCCGCTGTGAAGGGAAACTAGACGCTATCGTCTAGTTTCCCTTTGTGGAGAGGACCTTTACTGTGTGGTGCGCGATGACATCATCGCGCACCGCACAGCAAAGGTCCTCTCCACGAAGGGAACTGGACGCATAGCGTCTAGTTTCCCTTCGTGGAGAGGACCTTTGCTGTGTGGTGCGCGATGACGTCATCGCGCACCGCACATCATTTCAGCGGCGCTGCTACTGTACAGGGGGCGTAACTGACCACGCCCCCTGTATGAAGCCACGCCCCTATTGCCGCCCGGGGCGCAAAAAGCCATAAAAACAGCTAAAATCACATAATTTGGGGGTAATTTTGATCCTACGGTATTATTAACCTCAATAACATTCATTTCCACTCATTTTCAGTCTACTCTGAACACCTCACAATATTGTTTTTAGGCCTAAAAGTTGCACCGAGGTCGCTGTATGACTAAGCTTAGCGACAAAAGTGTGCGGCACAAACATCTGGCCCGTCTAGGAGTGGCACTGCAGTGGCAGACAGGATGGCAGAGTTAAAAAATAGGCCTCAAACAGCACATAATGCAAAGAAGAAAAAGAGGTGCAATGAGGTTGTCAGCGTCCGGAGTCTTACCGGTACGCTGGGGCCGCGGGGCTGGCTTCCTTGGCGTTGTGCGGGCAGCGGCAGAGGTGGGCTGCTGCGCCGGATCCGTGGGCAGCAGTAGCGGCGGTGAGGGGGTCCGCTCGTGGCGGCGGGACGCCACTACAGCGGGTCGCTCTCGCTGAACCGTTGCTTGGAGACCAGGGGCAGTGAGCAATGTGGCTTTGCAAAAAGGTCTGCATTACTGGGCGCCGCCATGTTGGAGACCAAGTTTTAAGCATAGTTCCTGTTTCCTGTTTCTTCCAGCCAATCCAGGGGAAGCTCTCCCTATAAAAGGGGGCTGGTTTAGGACAGGGATGCCAGTGCTTCACGTTACAACCCTGTTGTAGGTGCTTTAGCCTGTGCTCCCAGGATACCTGCTGTATCTTGGTTCCTCCTGATCCTGCTTGGTCGGTTCTCTGTTGCTGCTGCAGCCCTGCCATTTCTTGCCTGCTACTGCCTGTGGAAGCGCTCCTGGAAAACCCGGTCCAGTAAGACTCTTTGGGCACAGTCGGCCCCGGGTCTTCTGCCTCGTCTTTCAAGCCACACTCCACAGATCTCCTTCACCAGCCACGCCTTTGTACCACTGACCACAGCCTGCAGATTATTATCTTCAAGCCTCGTTTTCCAGACCACAGTCCACAGTCCTTGTCTCCAGCCACGTTTTCAACTACCATCCACAGTTCCACAGTTCATCATCTACAGTCTCGTCTTTCAAATCACAGTCCGCAGTTCTTCACCTCCAGCCGCGTCTTTAACCACTGTGCTTCAGCCTCAGTTCTCTACCTCAGCCCTGTACATAATAAATACTTTCCATTGACTCTCAAACCCCGCCTACGTTCTTCATTGCTCTGTGTCCCATGCGAAGGAACTATATCCAGCCCCCTCATCTGGTTCATTCACAGCCTGCTACCTCCTCGGGCAAATCTCAGCTGCCGGATCCTCAAACCCTGCCAGACGTGACAGTAAGCACTGGCCCAATGGATTCGACGGGTGATCAGGCCTCAGGAGGGGCTTCAACTGCAGATATCTGGTCTCGTTTAAGTACGCAGGAGGCCACACAATCTCAAATCGTGCAGTTCATGCAGAGTATGTCCGAACGTCTCGATTCTCTCTGTGTTGCCATGACGGCCCCTCAAGTATCTACAGCTGCTCCCACATTGGCACTTCCGGTCCCGCTTCCTCCTGTACCAGTACCACTTCCACGTTTGCATTTGCCACCTCCCAGTAAATTTGATGGGAATCCAAAACAATGCCGCGGGTTTCTTAACCAGTGCGAAATCCAGTTCGAACTACAGTCGGCCAACTTCTCATCAGCACGAACCAAAGTAGCCTATATAATTTCTTTACTTACCGGGCAAGCGTTGGAATGGGCTTCACCTTTGTGGGAGAGGATGGATCCCATCTTATCTAACTATCCAGAATTCATGGCCACCTTTCGAAGAATCTTTGACGAACCGGGCAGGACTTCTACCGCCTCATTGGAGATCCTGCGCCTGCGTCAGTCAGTACGTGATCCAGTTTCGCACCCTTTCATCAGAACTGAACTGGAACGAGGAGGCTCTCATTGCAGCTTTCTGGAGCGGTCTCTCCGAAAAGATCAAAGATGACCTCGCAACTCAGGACGTACCTGATAAGTTGGATAAACTAATTTCTTTATGCAATAAGTTAGATCTGAGGTACAGAGAACGCTGTATGCAGAGGTTGCGGTCAGATCGCCCTAAGCCTAGAGTTGTTCTTCCACCAATACCATCATCACCAACTGTGGAAGAACCCATGCAGATTAATCGCTCCCACCTCTCCAATGAAGAACGTCAGAGACGGCGACAAGGGAACCTCTGCCTGTATTGTGGTGCATCTGATCACTTTGTTAAAACTTGCAGTCTACGTCCGGGAAACGCCCGCTCCTAGTTTGTGCTGGAGAGGTCAAGCTAGGAGAATTCTCAGAATTACATACCAAGAAAGAGTCTGTCCTGTTAACCCAATTGGAGCTCCCTTCTTCTTCTCTTCTCATCCCTGCACTACTCGACTCCGGAGCCGCCGAAAGCTTCATTACGTCAGCTCTGGTCAAACGATCTGGAATACAAACGGTTCCTTTGGATCGGACCATTTCTGTTACCGCAGTGGATGGAAGTTATATCCCAGAGGGTATTATATCCTATCGTACTATTCCTCTCAAGATGAAGGTCGGAGTTCTCCATTCAGAAGAAATCTCTTTCCTTGTAATTCCTAAAGCCTCTCATGAACTAATCCTAGGGTTAATCAGACGCAATCCCCACATTGATTGGCAAACTATGGATGTTCTCTCTTGGGGACAAGACTGCTTTCAGAACTGTTTACCTTCAGTTAGACCTCTCTGTTTTTCCAACCCTTCCAGCCTTCCTGTGGAGTACCAATCTTTTCAAGATGTTTTCAGTAAGCATGGGGCGGACACCTTACCTCCGCATCGTACTTGGGATTGTCCCATTGAGCTAGTACCTGGTAAGACTCCTCCCCGAGGTCGAATTTACCCTCTCTCACTTCCCGAGACACAGGCCATGTCGGAGTATATATGGGAGAACTTGGAGAAAGGGTTCATCAGGTCTTCTACATCTCCGGCCGGAGCAGGGTTTTTCTTCGTCAAAAAGAAGGATGGGGGGTTGCGGTCCTGTATTGACTATAGAGGTCTCAATGACATAACAATTAAGAACAGATATCCGTTACCTCTGATTCCAGAACTGTTCGACCGTGTTAAAGGAGCTACTGTATTTACTAAGTTGGACTTACGGGGGGCCTACAATTTTATACGTATTCGCCCAGGGGACGAATGGAAGACGGCATTTAATACCCGCGACGGCCATTACGAATACCTGGTAATGCCTTTTGGCCTATGTAACGCCCCAGCTGTCTTTCAAGAGTTCGTTAACAAAATCTTCAGAGGTCTCCTCCATGACTGCTTGGTAGTGTATCTGGATGACATCCTCATTTTTTCTAGGGATCTGAAGACCCACCGGGAACAAGTCAAAGAAGTGTTAACTCGTTTACGAAGGAATCAGTTATTCTGTAAATTAGAGAAGTGCACCTTTGAAGTACCCATGATTCCATTCCTCAGTTACATTCTTTCAGGGCAGAGGTTACAGATGGACCCCGCTAAAGTCCAGGCGATTCAGGATTGGGCAGTTCCAGCAACCCTTAAAGGAATTCAACGTTTCCTGGGGTTTGCTAACTTCTACCGAAGATTCATTCAAAATTATTCTTCTGTCATAGCTCCTATAACCGCATTAACTAGGAAGTGAGCTGATCCTGCCAAGTGGTCTCTGGAGGCTTTGGAAGCTTTTTCATCTTTAAAGGAGGCCTTCACGACTGCTCCAGTTCTTCGACAACCCGATCTCAGCCGTCCGTTCTTGGTGGAGGTTGATGCCTCTACTGTAGGAGTAGGAGCAGTATTATCCCAGCTTTTCGAGGACAAGAAGGTCCATCCTTGTGCGTTCTTCTCGCGAAGATTCTCCCCCGCTGAACAGAATTACGCTATTGGGGAACAGGAATTACTGGCAATTAAGTTGGCCTTTGAGGAGTGGAGGTATTTGTTGGAGGGAGCTCAGCATCCAATTTCGGTGACCACGGATCACAAGAACCTCCTGTATCTACAGTCAGCCCGATGTCTGAACCCACGCCAAGCAAGATGGGCACTCTTCTTTACCCGTTTTAATTTTAAACTCAGTTACCGACCAGGTTCCCTCAACAAAAAGGCAGATGCATTATCTCGCTCCCTAAGTTCAGAAGAACCCTCTGACCGTTCAAAAGAGCAATTTATCCTGGAATCCACCTCTTTTTCTGCAACTAATTCCTCTCCACTTCCTCCTCCAGGGAAGATCTTCGTTGCACCAAATCTTCGCAAAAAACTTCTTACATGGGCTCACTCCTCCTCCTTTATGGGCCATGCGGGCGGTCATAAGACACTTAAATTCATTCAGCGCTTCTACTGGTGGCCTCATCTCAGGACTGACGTTCAGGAATTCGTAGCTGCCTGTCCAAAATGTGCCCAGCATAAAAGTCCCAAAGGTCCACCAGCCGGGTTACTCCATCCTTTGCCGGTACCACTAAGACCATGGACGCATATTTCTATGGACTTTATTACAGATTTACCTATGTCTGGTGGGCGGAACACCGTATGGGTCATAGTTGACCGATTCTCTAAAATGGCACACTTTGTTCCTCTGGCTAATCTTCCATCTGCATCCCAGTTGGCAAAATTGTTTATAACAGAGATCTTTCGACTCCATGGTCTACCCCAGGAAATCGTGTCTGATAGAGGTCCTCAATTTGTGGCCAGGTTTTGGAGATCCCTATGTTCTGCTCTTGGCGTGAAATTAAACTTCTCCTCAGGATATCATCCTCAAACGGATGGTCAAACAGAGAGTGAACCAGGATCTGGAGACTTTTCTGCGGTTATTCATGTCCTCCTCACAGGACGACTGGCTGGACTTCCTCGGGTTCGCAGAATTTGCCCATAACAATCTTTATCACTCTGCCACAAAATCTTCTCCATTCTTCATTAATTATGGTTACCATCCAAGAGTTCCTGACTTCCAACTTCTGCCTACGCTCGAGGTTCCGGCCGCAGAGTCAACACTTTGTCAATTTACTGAAGCCTGGAAACAAGTTCACAAGACTTTGCTCAAGACATCCAAGAGATATAAGACCTATGCAGATCTGAAACGAAAAGCTGTACCAAGCCTTAAGGTAGGAGATCGGGTTTGGGTTTCCACACGTAACCTATGATTAAAGGTTCCTACAAAAAAGTTTGCTCCCAGATTTATTGGGCCTTACCCAATCGAAAGAGTGTTGAATCCTGTGGCTTACAAAGTGAAATTACCTCCGCAGTTAAGGATTCCTAATGCATGTCATATTTCTCTCTTAAAACCACTGGTACTTAATCGGTTCAGAGCAGCTCTGCCTAAATCACCCAAGATCCAATCAGCACATGGAGATGAATTTGAGATGCACAAGATCCTCGATTCTCGCAGACGTTATGGTCGCATCCAGTACCTTGTTGATTGGAAGGGGTATGGGCCAGAGGAGAGATCTTGGGTAGGTGCAGAGGATGTCCATGCTCCAAGGCTTCTTCGGACATTTCATGCCAAGTTTCCAACTAAACCACATAGGTGTCCGGAGTCCACCCGCAAAGGGGGGGGGTACTGTCAGCGTCCGGAGTCTTACCGGTACGCTGGGGCCGCGGGGCTGGCTTCCTTGGCGTTATGCGGGCAGCGGCGGAGGTGGGCTGCTGCGCCGGATCCGTGGGCAGCAGTAGCGGCGGTGAGGGGGTCCGCTCATGACGGCGGGACGCCGCTACAGCGGGTCGCTCTCGCTGAACCGTTGCTTGGAGACCAGGGGCAGTGAGCAATGTGGCTTTGCAAAAAGGTCTGCATTACTGGGCGCCGCCATGTTGGAGACCAAGTTTTAAGCATAGTTCATGTTTCCTGTTTCTTCCAGCCAATCCAGGGGAAGCTCTCCCTATAAAAGGGGGCTGGTTTAGGACAGGGATGCCAGTGCTTCAAGTTACAACCCTGTTGTAGGTGCTTTAGCCTGTGCTCCCAGGATTCCTGCTGTATCTTGGTTCCTCCTGATCCTGCTTGGTCGGTTCTCTGTTGCTGCTGCAGCCCTGCCGTTTCTTGCCTGCTACTGCCTGTGGAAGCGCTCCTGGAAAACCCGGTCCAGTAAGACTCTTTGGGCACAGTCGGCCCCGGGTCTTCTGCCTCGTCTTTCAAGCCACACTCCACAGATCTCCTTCACCAGCCACGCCTTTGTACCACTGACCACAGCCTGCAGATTATTATCTTCAAGCCTCGTTTTCCAAACCACAGTCCACAGTCCTTGTCTCCAGCCACGTTTTCAACTACCATCCACAGTTCCACAGTTCATCATCTACAGTCTCGTCTTTCAAATCACAGTCCGCAGTTCTTCACCTCCAGCCACGTCTTTAACCATTGTGCTTCAGCCTCAGTTCTCTACCTCAGCCCTGTACATAATAAATACTTTCCATTGACTCTCAAACCCCGCCTACGTTCTTCATTGCTCCGTGTCCCATGCGAAGGAGCTATATCCAGCCCCCTCATCTGGTTCATTCACAGCCTGCTACCTCCTCGGGCAAATCTCAGCTGCCGGATCCTCAAACCCTGCCAGACGTGACAGAGGTAGCTGTATGACTAAGCTAAGCAACACAAGTGTGCGGCACAAACACCTGGCCCATCTAGGAGTGGCACTGCAGTTGCAGAGAGGATGGCACTTAAAAAAAACTAGGCCCCAAACAGCACATCATGGAAAGAAGTAAAAGAGGTGCAATGAGGTAGCTGTATGGCTAAGCTAAGCGACAAAAACAATTGGCCCATCTAGGAGTGGCACTGCAGTGTCAGACAGGGGGGCAGATATAAAAAAAGGCCCTAAACAGCACATGATGCAAAGATGAAAAAGAGGTGCAATGAGGGAGCTGTATGACTAAGCTAAGCGATACAAGTGTGTGGCACAAACAGTATGGAAAGTGCTGGAATTTGCCCAGATGTAATACACGCACAATATTAGTGGCACAGGATAGCGTACCCCTAAACCATACACACACACGGCAAAGCCTGTAAAGTTAATTTGGATAATAATCCTTTTATTTGAAGCTATTATAATAATATGCAGCACAGGCGAGCATACCCCTACACCACACAGGGCAAGCCATGTAAAAATTATTTAGATTAAATATTAATAACCCCTTTATTTGAAGTAAATAATATACAGCACAGGACAGCACCACTGAATTTATATGGCAGCACCAATGGACTGGATTTATACGGAATTATATGGATTTATATGGAATTATACGGCAGGATCACTGGAATTATACGGCAGGATCACTGGATTTATACGGCAGTACCACTGGAATTATACGGCAGTACCACTGGAATTATACGGCAGGATCACTGTAATTATACGCCAGTACCACTGTAATTATACGGCAGGATTACTGGAATTATACGGCAGGATTACTGGAATTATACAGCAGGATCACTGGAATTATCTGGCAGGATTACTGGAATTATGCGGCAGGATGACTGGAATTATACGGCAGGATCACTGGAATTATATGGAAGGATTACTGGAATTATACGGCAGGATCACTGGGCATATACGGCAGTACCACTAGACATATACGGCAGTACCACTGGACATATACAGCAGCACAGGGACACCACCACTGGACTGATGCAGGATAACACAGTACCACTACAATGGACTGGATATACAGCAGCACTTGACATATGGCAGCAGAGGACACCACTGTGACTGGTCACTGGACTGACTGATGCACAGGACACTACCACTGGTCTGATGCAGGACAACACAGCAACACTGTAAGGGACTTGTTGTTATTATTATTATACAGCAGCACTGGACATATGGCAGCAGAGGATACCACTGTGACTGGTCACTGGACTGACTGATGCACAGAACACTACCACTGGTCGGATGCAGGACAACACAGCAACACTGTAACGGACTTGTTATTATTATTATAGAGCAGCACTAGACATATGGCAGCAGAGGATACCACTGTGACTGGTCACTGGACTGACTGATGCACAGAACACTACCACTGGACTGATGCAGGACAACACAGCAACACTGTAAGGGACTTATTATTATACAGCATCACTGGACATATGACAGCAGAGGATACCACTGTGACTGGTCACTGGAATGACTGATGGCTGATGCACAGGACACTACCACTGGACTGATGCAGGGCAACACAGCAACACTGTAAGGGACTTGTTATTATTATACAGCAGCACTGGACATATGACAGCAGAGCAGGGGTGGATCCAGAAGAAAATGATAGGGGGGGCACCATGGAAGGGGAAAGTACATTTGCGTGCGGCTTCGGTGCATGTGAGGTGGCGCTTCTTATACAATGCCCACAGTTGTAGCGCTCATTATGCAATGTCCACTGTACTGGTAATGCCCCTTATATAGACCCAATAGTAGTGGTGCCCCTTATGCAATGCCCGTATTGCCCCCAGTAGTAATGTTGCCTGTAGTAATGCCCCCAGTCATTTAGTGCCCTAGTAGTTATGCCCCCAGTGGTAATGCCCCTGCAGTTATGACCCCAGTAGTTTACACCCGCCCCCTTTAGTTTAGCCTCCCAGTGGTAATGCCCCCAGTAGTTTGCCTGCTTGTAGTTTAGCCACCAGTAGTAATGCCCCCCTGTAGTTTGCCCCTTTGTAGTTTAGCCCCTGTAGTTATGCCCCCCTTGTAGTTTAGCCCCCAGTAGTTTAGCCCCCTGTAGTTTGGCCCCTGTAGTTATCCCCCAGTAGTTGGGCCCCTGTAGTTACGCCCCCAGTAGTTTGGCCCCCCTGTAGTTTAGCCCCCAAGTAGTAATGCCCCTGTAGTTAAGCCGCCAGTAGTAATGCCCCTGTAGTTATGCCGCCAGTAGTAATGCCCTCCTGTAGTATGCCCCCAGTAGTTAGCCCCTTTGTAGTTGGCCGCCAGTAATAATGGCCCCCAATAATAATGTCCCCTAGTAGTTTGCCCCCAGTAGATGCCCCCCAGTAATAATGTCCTCCAGTAGTTTGCGCCTAGTAGTAATGCAACCTAGGAGTTTGCCCCCAATAGATGACCCCCCAGTAGTAATGCCCCCAGTAGATGCCCCCCAGTAATAATGCCCCCAGTAGATGGCCGCCCAGGTAAAAATGTCCCCCAGTAGCTGCCCCCAGTAGTAATGCCCCCAATAGATGACCCCCCAGTAGTAATGCCCCCAGTAGATGCCCCCCAGTAATTTTGCCCCCAGTAGTAATGCCCCCCCCAGTAGTAAAGCCCTTTGTTGATGCCCCCCCAGTAGTAATGTCCCCCCGTAGTTTGCCCCCACTAGATGCCCCCGCTGCATTAAGGAAGAAAAAAAACATCATACTTCAGCCCCGTTCCCGCTTCCAGACCACTGCAGTCCTCCTCTTGGCGTCCTCTCCTCAGCACTATGAGAGAGACATCATGACGTCTCTCCCATAGCGCATGCCGCACAGTGACAGCTCCGGAAGCTGGAGCTCAGTACTGAGCTCCTGCCTCCTGCTGCCACTGTGCAGGGAGACGGGCGCCCGCTGGTAACACAATCTCAGCGGGCGCCCGTCATCTCCCTGTGCGGCGCAGGCGCCGGGAGGGGATGGGGGACGGAGGCCACAAATGACAGGGGGGGCACGGACCCAAGTGCCCCCCCCCCCTGGATCCGCCACTGCAGCAGAGGATACCACTGTGACTGGTCACTGGAATGACTGATGGCTGATGCACAGGACACTACCACTGGTCTGATGCAGGACAACACTGCAACACTGTAAGGGACTATACAGCAGCACTGGACATATGGCAGCAGGGGATACCACTGTGACTGGACTGATGCAGCACTATACACTACCACTGAACTGATGCAGCACAACACAGCACCCTATGCAGCAGCACTGGACATATGGCAGCAGAGGATACCACTGTGACTGGACTGATGCAGCACAATACACCACCACTGAACTGATGCAGCACAACACAGCACCCTGTACAGCAGCAAGACGACACAACCACTGTGACTGGACAGATGCAGCACAAGACACGGACACTGAGAGAACGGAGAGACGTCCTCTCTGTACACTCTCCAATGCTGGAGTGAAAATGGCGGTGAAGCGCTGCTCCTTATATGGAATCCAAACCCTGCAAGAATCCAACAGCGGGATGATGACGTTCTGCCTCGTTCTGGTTTCCAAGTCAGGTGGGAAAAACCGAGCCTGACTCTGATCCGGACTCGGGTAGGGAGGTTCGGTAGGGTTCGGATCCCGCTCATATCTACTTACTTTATATATATATTTATGCATATTTACGATGTTTGACTACTTTATCAATTAGACTCCAATGTATGTTATTTCAATCCATGTTATTAATGGAGGATTCTTTTCAGCTGGAGCGAATCGTTAAATCAAGTTCCGGTTGAATAAATATTTTGTTATTTAATGAGTCAAAGTTATTACTGTAAACCATAATTTACTGTATGTATAAAATTAGCTGTGGTGTTTCCTGAAAGGGTTGCCTCATAGGTGTATATTTACTAAGGTCCCGATTTTGACCGAGATTATGTTTTTTCTTCAAAGTGTCATCTCGGGAATTTACTAAACTCAAATCACGGCAGTGATGAGGGCATTCGTATTATTTTGGAAGTCCAAGGAAAAAATTACGAATCAATACACCATCGGTCAAATACGCCTGGAATTTGGTAGAAATCGGTCATTTACTAAAAAGTGCAAATCACAAACACTGCCGACAATAGCCAAACACTGCCGTGCTAAAATACAAATCGTGATAAAGTGCTAAAAAAAACCAGACCTGCTTTTTTTTACCGTGTTCGGATAGGCATGCACGGATCCATGAGATCCGTGCATGTTTTTCAGTGGGAAGGGGTGGGAAAGTGTTATTTAAAAAAAAAAAAATGCGTGGGGTCCCCCCTCCTACGCAAAACCAGCCTCGGGCTCTTTGAGCCGGCCCTGGTTGAAAAAATATGGGGAAAAAAATTATAGGGGTTCCCCCATATTTAAACAACCAGCACCGGGCTCTGCGCCTGGTCCTGGTTCCAAAAATACGGGGGCCAAAAAGCGTAGGGGTCCCCAGTATTTCTGAAACCAGCATCGGGCTCCACTAGCCAGATACATAATGCCACAGCCGGGGGACACTTTTATCTAGGTCCCTGCGGCCCTGGCATTACATAACCAACTAGTCACCCCTGGCTGGGGTACCCTGGAGGAGTGGGGACCCCTTCAATCAAGGGGTCCCCCCCCCTCCAGCCACCCAAGGGCCAGGGGTGAAGCCCGAGGCTGTCCCCCCCATCCAAGGGCTGCGGATGGGAGGCTGATAGCCTTTTTGTCAAAAAATGAATATTGTTTTTAGTAGCAGTACTACAAGTCCCAGCAAGCCTCCCCCGCAAGCTGGTACTTGGAGAACCACAAGTACCAGCATGCGGTGGAAAACCGGGCCCGCTGGTACCTGTAGTACTACTACTAAAAAAATACCCCAATAAAAACAGAAGACACACACCTTGAAAGTAAAAGTTTAATACATACATCCACACCTCCATATACACATACTTACCTATGTTCACACGAGGGTCGGTCCTCTTCTCCATGTAGAATCCATGGTGTACCTGTTGAAAAAATTATACTCACAAAATCCAGTGTAGATGGCTCCTCTTTTTCTCAATTTGTAATCCTGGTACTTTGCAAAATAACAAAACGGACACCCGACCTCGCACTGAAAGGGGCCCCATGTTTTCACATGGGACCCCTTTCCCCGAATGCCAGGAACCCCCCCTGACTTTTGTCTAAGAGGGTTCCATCAGCCAATCAGGGAGCGCCACGTTGTGGCACCCTCCTGATTGGCTGTGTGCTCCTGTAGTGTATGACAGGCAGCACACGGCAGTGTTACAATGTAGCGCCTATGCGCTCCATTGTAACCAATGGTGGGAACTTTGTGGTTAGCGGTGAGGTTACTTTCGGTCAACCGTTGACCACAAAGTTCCACAAAGTGCATTGCACAGCTCACAGTTGTCAAGTGGCCGCACCATCTGCACTTACCCCAATTGGTCGGCAGTGTGTGCATTACCAGTGACAGCTGCAGCGCTACCCGCTGTGTATATTACAGCAGACAGAGATTGCATGTCATCCCCGTGCGGTCCTCAGTGAGGAAAGTGGAAGTGTTGGGACCCGGAGCTACAGTGCGGGTCGAGAGGCAGGTCCTACACAGTGAGCAATATCTCTGGAAACTTATTGAGAAGTGTGAGCACATACACTAGCAGGTGTCTGTGTGATGTCATCCTCGGCAGAGCAAAGTCTGGGCTGTCAGTGAGATCGTTTTATAGCCTGTTGTAGGTGACTCTGATGATATAATCATATATGTAGGCATAAAATCCTAACAGTGTAGTAAAGTGTGTGGGCACAGAAAATTTCAGATATACTGTAAACATGTTCTAAAAGTGGTAGTGCCCTCAGTATGCTGTCTGTGCCCGTGGGTGGCCACTGAGGCAGGCTGTGCACTGAGCTACCACTAAATACAGATGGGTCCACGTTTATCTTGACCTTTAATAGGATTAACTGAGACTGGCTAGTCGGACTTAATCCCCTGCTGTAATGACTTAATCCCCTGCTGTATTGTTCTCTGTATTGTATTGCAGCTGAGAACAATAGATGAAGGATTTATGCTAATATGTCAGGTTGTGCTTAGGCGCAGAAAACTAGTCAAGATAACTGTGGACCCATCTGTATACAGATGTGTTCACACAGGGCCGTAACTAGGTGTGTGCGGAGGGGGCACTGCACATAGCGATGCAGGGTAGAGGGTGCTGTTTGAAGCACTTGTCAATTATGTGTTTTAATTACTTTCACTTGCAGCTTCCCCCCTTTTTGAAGCCCAGCATATACTGACTGCCCCTGTCTCCTACCCTGACCCCTTCTGTCACTAATACCTATACAACATTTAGGAACTTAACTTGACATTTAGGGGGAGATTCAAATGTTTGAAAAGTCGATTGGGTGTCTGTTTTTTCCTGTCTATTAGATAGGAAAAAACAGACACCCAACTGACTTTTCAAACATTTGAATCTCCCCCTTAGTAGGGTGTTTCATTAGAATTCAACAGGTTATAGATTTGAATCCTGGGTGTGGCAGTATATTGAAGCAGTATATTGAAATGTGTTAGTTAATATTTATTTATTTACAGTTTCTTATATAGCGCAGCATATTCCATTGCGCAGCGCTTTACAAACAGAACAACAGTGATAGAACAAACATGTGTGTGTATATTTTATATATATATATATTGTAACAAGCGACCTTGTTTACCGAATACCTTAATCAGGCACCGGTCCACAAACTGCATATACACAAACCTCAGGCTCCCTGTCTCTAACCCACTGGCCTGCCCTCTATCGCCTGGCCACTTGTTAGCATCAGGAGCCGTGAGCCCTTGCCCTAACAAGCTTTCTAAAAGTGTGCTACAGGTGTGCCTGATTGCTGGGAGCGCTTGCTCCAACACCTGGACTGAACCTCCATGGATGGGATCTCATGTATGAAATTGCAGGGTATTTCTGTGTATCAACAGCAACCAATAATATAATTTCCAAATTCCAACTGCCAGATAATCTTTGACACAATATTAAAGAGACGACCTGAATGTACCTAACACTCCCCCAGGGGCTTCCTCCTGGTCCGGTCTAAAACCCAGCTCGCTTTGGCCTGTGGCACCCAAATTATTGTGCCCTGTACTTCAAACACCCGGGATGGCATACGGACTGGACTGACACATAACGTTCCCTTTAGCTTCAAGCCTAAGGGTGAAGCTGAGTCCTTCTTTGGCACACATACCTGCTCTCCAATCTCAGCAGGTGTACCCCTTTTCGAGTCGGCCTCTCTCCGAGTATTCCCCCCTCCCCCTTAGCTTCACCCCACAGGGCTCTGCACCTTCTGGGGAAAGTAACTTCCTTGAAAGGGCATCCGCGTTGCCCTGTAATCCTCCTGCTCCAAGCTGTACCCTGAAGCGGTACGCCTGGAGGGCAAGGAACCACCATGTTACCCGGCCATTGGTCTCCTTATTTAAGCACATCCATTGGAGGGGAGCTTGATCGGTAAATAAGGTGAATTCCTGTCCCAGGATATAGTACTTCAGAGTCTCTACTGCCCACTTGATAGCCAGGCATTCCTGCTCTACCGTGGCATATCGCTGTTCCCTTGGCAGTAGTTTCCTGCTGAGGTAGAGGACTGGTCTCTCCTCCTCCCCTACCTCCTGAGACAACACTGCTCTGAGGCCTGTTCCCGAAGCATCCGACTGCAGGATAAACCTTTTCCCGAAGTCAGGGGCTATCAATGCTGGTGCTTTACAATGGCACTTTTAAGGCCTCATGTACCTGGAACGTCCACACAAGCTTGTCCGGTCTTTGCTTTTTAAAGCAATCAATGAGCGGAGCTGCTCTGGTGGCAAAGTTTGAGGCAAACTTGCGGTAATATCTCACCAGGCATAAGAAGGCCCTGAGTTGGGTCTTCCTCTCAGGCCTTGGCCAGGCAGCAACCGCCTCCACCTTATTGACCTGAGGTTTGATTTGGTCCTGGCCCAACATGTACCCCAAGTACTTAGCCTCCCACATACCTATTGCACACTTCTCTGGGTTGGCCGTGAAGACATGGAAGCGCAGAGTCTTTAATACGGCTTCCACTTTGGCCTGATGAGACTCCCAGTCGTCGCTGAAGATAACAATGCCATCTAGGCATAAGGATACGTACTTTCAGTGGGGCTGGAGGAGCTTATTAATAGCCTGCTGGAATGAGGCAAGGGCCCCGTGAAGACCAAATGGCAAGACTCGATACTGAAACAGGCTATCTGGGGTGGAAAAGGCCATGTTTGCCTTTGCAGCCTTGGTGAGGGGAATCTGCCAATACCCATTGGTAAGGTTAAAAGTGGTCAAGTATTGGTTTTGGGTCAGTTGCTCGATCATCTCATTAACGTGTGGCATGGGATAAGCATCAAATTTAGATACCTGGTTCAATCTGCGAAAGTCATTGCAGAACGACAGTGCTCCGGGCGGCTTGGGGACCAGCACTATGGGGTTATTCTACCCGCTGGTGGACTCTTAAATAGCCCCCAGGCAGGGCCGGCCCTAACCAATATGATGCCCTAGGCAAGATTTTGGCTGGTGCCCCCTAGCACCACCACCACTGGTTGCACCTCTTTCCCAGCACCATCACCCCTCACCCATAGCAGTCCTTATTTTGGTGTTTGTACCCCCTATATTTTAAATAGGAACAGTTCGCACATTTGGGGCACAGCCCAAAAAGGGTGTGTTTTTGCTGGCAAGGGGCATGACCACACAATAGTAACCCCAATTCCAATTACGCCACACAGTACTGCCACTTTATTCACATTTGATCATGCGATAGTGTCAATAATTCATATTGCATCACACAGTAATTTCACTTTACCTTATAAACGTTACTCCTCACAGTAGAGCCCCTTATTCACATTACATCACACTGAATTGCTCCTTATTCACATTACACCACACCCTATTGCTCTTTATTCACATTAGATGACACAGTAGTGCCCTTTCTATATGCAACGCCACATAGTAATGCATTTATACACATAATTCCACACAGTTATGCCCCTTACACATTATTAATGTCCTTATAAACATAATGTGCCTTACACATTATGACAACCTTTATTAATGCCCTTTTACACATAATGTCCCTTACATATATGCCGCACATTATTAATGCCCTTATACACATAAAGACACATAGTGCCCCCTACACATTTGCTGCACATTATTAGTGCCCCTATACACATAATGACACACATACAGTACCCTGTTACACATATGCCACACATTATTAATGCCCTTATACACATAATGACACACATAGTGCCCCTTACACATATGTTGCACATTATTAATGCATTTTTACATGACACACATAATGCTCCTTACCCATATTCCGAACACTACTGCACAACCAACCCACTCACATGCACACAGCACTCACACTTCCACTAACACTGTGACCTCTGCCTCTGCTTTGATACAGATGTGTCCTCATAAATCTTGCCTCAATGCTAACGTCGGGCACCTTTTTTTATGAAAATGCATCTTATTTGCATTGCTATGTGGCTAGGATGCACAAGCAGATTCTGCTGATTAAAATGATATGCAGCATGCCTATATACTGTGTGAGACTGTGGCTGTATCTGCATATGAAATGCTATACAGAATATAGGCATGCCGCATATCATTTTAATCAGCAGAAGCTGCAGATGCCCCTAGGCATATCAAATGCCCTAGGCAATTGCCTAGTTTGCCTATAGCTATGGCCGGCTCTGCCCCCAGGCGTAACATGTCCTCCACTTCCTTGCGTACTGTATCCCTCTTTGCCTCGGGTATCCGGTACGTCCGCAGATTGACCACTACCCCCGGAGGAGTAGCGATGTCATGCTTGATGATCTTAGTCCTCCCTGGAATCGCTGAAAAGACATCTAAATTTCTCCTGACCATGTCATCAGCTTGGCGCATCTTGACCTCATCAAGAAATCTATCAATTGGGACCACACATGAGGAGATCTTGGCCACTCTTGCAGTTGCTGTCTCTGAGCTTTCCTTCCAAGGCTTCAGCAGATTAATATGATAGATCTGTGTAGGCTTCCGCTTTCCCGGTTGGCTCACATGATAAGTCACTGGCCCCACAGCCTCGAGCACTGTATATGGCCCTTGCCAATGGGCATACATCTTGCCCTCCACTGTGGGTACCAGGACCAAGACCTTGTCCCCAGGGTTAAAACTCTGTTTCTCAGCCGGGACGTCATAATGATGTTTCTGTCTAGACTAGGCCTGAGTCATATGGTCCCTGACCAACGTAGCTATCTGCTGGAACCGCCCGTAGAGCTGGTGGATGAACTGTACTACATTTGGCTCCGGGGATGTCTGTTGTTCCCATCCCACCTTTAGGAGGTCCAGGATTCCCCGGAGCTGTCTGCCGTACAACAGCTCAAAGGGGCTGAAGCCTGTAGAGGACTGGTGAACCTCTCGGATGGCAAATATCAGAAAAGGTAGGATCTGGTCCCAATCCCTTTTGTCCTGGACGACTGCCCTCCTGAGCATCTGCTTGAGTGTGCGGTTAAAACGCTCCACAACCTTCGGTCTGGAGATGATACACTGAGGTGCGAATCTTTTTAAACCCCAACACCAGATTTCAGTTGCTTATCAGTCGGGACATAAAGGGGGTACCCTAGTCAGAGAGGACCTCCTTGGGTATGCCCAGGCAGGTGAAGATCAGAAATAGTTCTTTGGCAATGGTTGCTGTCTTCATATTTCGTAGAGGGATGGCTTCAGGGTATCGTGTGGCATAATCATGGAGGACAAATATATACTGATGTCCCCTTTCTGATTTTTACACCGGCCCCACAATATCCATCCCAATCCTTTCAAAGGGAATGGAGATTACCAGAAGAGGGATGAGGGGAGCTCTGTACTGGGGCTTTGGTGCGGTACGATGGCAGATGGGACACTCCTGACAGTACTTTGCTACCAACGCCTGGATTCCCGGACAGAAAAACCGCTGCTGTTCCCTCTGCAGAATTTTCTCCTCCCCCAAATGTCACCCCACAACTGTGAATGGGCAGCTTCAAGGACCAGAGGCTGATGCACCCGTGGAACTAGAAACTGCTCAACTTTCTTTCCCCGTTCTTTGACAACCCTATAGAGTAAATCCTTCTCTACTATGAAATAAGGGCTGCCTCCCCTGGGTAAGGGCAAATACATTTTCCCATTATAAATACAAATGTTTTGGAAAGCATTCACAAGGTTTGCGACATGACAGTTCTTACTGTTCATTCGTCACTCTCCTCCTCTGGGTCGGTCGGCTCTTCTGCCGTAGATGTACCGACTCCACACAGACAGTCGGCTCCTGAAGAATTACTGGATCTTCAAGCCACAAAGGTATCCGGACGATTGAGAGATATATTATTGACCTGTATTAGTTGTAATTAGGCAATGTCCTAAAACTGTAGCAGAAATTACAGTTGTGTGTAATGGAATAGAAAGGTTATACTTTACAGTCTAACAGACTTGCAGTGGAATGTAAGCAGAATACTCCATGTATTTGGCTTTCATAGTGCAAATCTGATATTTTCAATCTTGGGGCTTTGGTGATTCTTGTAATGCTGCAGTACCTGTTAATGGAATTACTCGCCTTTAATAGCAAAGTTATGCATAATGTGAGATAAATGGAAATTAGTACCTTTTTCCTTTGCTATCTGGTCATCAAAATAGCTATTCAACCCTCCACACCTCTGTAGAGATGCAGGATACACCCCACCAGTAGTTTTATTAGTGGGATATTATTTGTAAAACCATGTTATAAGCTTAAATGCAATTTATTTTTATTAATTTTTTTAATACATTTTATGTGATTTTTCTCTTTTATTCATGTCCCAGTGTGCTGGATTTTTATACATGTTGTGTTCACTTCTAACAATGGCTTTTTTGGGGGGAACTGTAGTCAGACTCTTCATCTCCAGGTGTTGGTCATGGTGGGAATTTAACCCTAATCTTTTTATCTATCAAACTATGCACTGATTTATAAATGCCATCAAAACTTTGTGTGTGTTTATTTTTCAGATCAATATACAGATTCTGCACAACTTGATGAAACCATAAATCTTTAACATGAGTTATCACTGCTACTCAACCAAACAGATAACTGTCTTGCTAATGGTAATATTACACATTGCACCACCAACAGCAGCCTTTGGATATGCAAAGTGTATTCTAACCTATGAGAACACAAGATATGCCAACTGTATAGAAAAGGGGATTGTGAATTTAGGAGAAGCCGTTCGATATCTTCCTGGTACAACACTGTGGTTAAATGTTTCCCATAATGACATTGTCATAGTGAAAGACGGAGCTTTCTCTCACATGCCAAATCTCATAGAACTTAAATTAAGTGGAAATAAAATCTGCACAATTCAATCTGGGGCTTTCTACAACCTGAGCAATCTTCAAATTCTGGACCTCGGTCATAATTCAATACAGTCTTTGGACAAATTGGACATGAATAATCTGACAAACCTGAGAACTCTTAGCATTGCCAGTAACAAATTAAGCACAATACAAAGCATGACATTAAACCATCTAAATGCTCTACAAGAACTTGATCTGTCTCTTAATCACATTTCACATTTTAGACTTGTGGCTGAAGCAATTCAAGATTTAGGTGAACTATCCAAACTTAACCTGAGCTATAATTTTATATCTGAATTACAAAATAAACAAGGTTTGATGGTTTTTCCCTCCTTGAATTGTTTAGACCTGAGCTATAACTCAATTTCTATTTTAGATTTTAGCAATCTCTATATGGCCAATCTAACAAATCTCAGAGTGATGAATAACAACATGGCTGCTGTAAATGTTAGCTCTTTTTCTTATGTACCTAATCTAGAACAGATCACCTTTGATGAAAACCCATTAAATATTTCCTTCATTTTGGGAATTAAGTTACCAAAATTGACAGAACTTCACTGGTCCAGCATGAAACCTGCACTCAACGATCAGCTGTCCACTGCTTGTCAGGTTTTCCAGACTTTACCAAACTTACAGATGTTGGACATCAAACATTCCAAGGTTGCAAACTCTAAGCTACAGGAAATAGGGAAGTGCACTAACCTAACTCAGCTCATTCTTTCCACGACTTCCATAGGGAAACTGAATAACATGGATCTTCAGTCTTTCAAGTACCTTGAAATCCTATATCTTGACAAGTGTAAAATATCGGCAATTCATGGAACTGCATGGGCTGGTCTTGAAGCTCTTCATACATTGATCCTAGAGAGAAACAGGCTATCAAACTTAGAAAATCATTTGTTTAGTCCATTAATAAGCTTGCGGTACTTGGACCTATCAAAAAACTATTTGACCCACATCAACCCAAATGCATTTACAGGCTTACGAAAATTAAGCCACCTTATCCTGAGAAGTTGTACAATAGTAGCTATTGTAGAAAGCACTTTTATTAATTTAAGGAACCTGAGGTTCTTGGATCTCCAAGGCAATAGCATTTCATTGGTTAAGAGCAGCTCTTTTCACAAATTGACTAAACTTGAAACACTTTTATTGTCAGAAAACAAAATTAATGCAATACAAACATATGGTCTGAAAGGCCTAATATCACTGAAGAGACTTTCTGTAGCAGCTAACAATATTTATAAAATTTCTAATAATACATTTAAATGGTTGAGAACACTCACAAATTTGAACATAAGTAGAAACCAGTTGTCATTCAATGAAGATGACTCTCGGAGCCCTTTTAAAATGCTTGCGCTGTTAGAAACTTTGGATATAAGCTACCAGACATATCGTTATAAGGATAAAGTTTCACAAACACTATTTCAAGGTCTGCAATCCCTTAAAAAACTGTATATTCAAGGTATTTCATCCTTCTTTTTTAAAAATGTGTCTTTTTCCTTTTTGACAAATTTGACAGAATTGGATATGTCTGAAACCAACCAGGGATCAGATTTAATTTCCACAGTAGAATTAATTACAAAATGTAATCAAGTAAGACATCTTGCACTCGATAACAATGGAATCAGGGATCTTCCAGAAAATATATTTGATCATTTCACCTCGCTGGAATACTTATCGATGAAGCAGAACAAATTAAGGAATATTAGCAAGAACTTATTGAAGCCACTGTCCAACTTAAGATATTTTGATGTGTATATGAATCCCCTCTCTTGTTATTGCGAAAATTATTGGTTCCAGAATTGGTCTGTGTTTAACACTCAGGTACAGGTACCCTTTCTACAATCATACAGTTGTTTTGACCGAGCAGCACAGGACATTAATTTCGTCAGCCAAGATCTCAGCTATTGTGGGACGGACATCTCTGTGTTTTTCTTCATTGGAACATTTGTTTTAACTTTACTGTTCCTAGTAGGGAGTCTTGTGATGGTTAAGCTTAAGTGGTCCATACTTTACTTCTACTACATGTTACGAGTATGGTTTCAGTGGAAGCTACAGAAGGAGGACAGAATTTACAAATATGATGCATATATCTCTTACTGCTCAGATGATGAAGACTGGGTCATAAAAGAACTATTATTACATTTGGAAGGCCAAGGCCAACGCAAGTTTAAACTTTGCTTCAAGCCTAGAGACTTCATGCCTGGACACTACCATATTGATAACATCCAGGATGCCATTAACAATAGTCGTAAGACCTTGTGTGTGGTCAGTAGAAATTATCTGGAAAGCCAATGGTGTAGGATAGAGATTGAAATGGCGTGTTCTAGAGTCTTCTACCAGCGGGAGGATGTTCTCCTAGTGGTGTTTTTGGAAGAAATCCCAGATTTCAGGTAAAATATAATATACGTTTTAACAACAATTTACAATTTTGATCGGGTACTTATCCCTGATCCTATGTGTTACTGCGAGATCACGGGTCCAATCTCACCTGTTTAAAACGGCCTCTAATTGGATACTGTGATAGTGACCATCGGTCATTAATCGTGATATCCTGCTATTTTTAATGGCTGAAATTGCATCAGTGCTAATAAGATACCCCCGTATATGTCTATCCTAGTTTGAAAATATTTAGAAATGACAATGTCCTGTAAAAATGAGCCAGTGCACATTTTTCTTCTATACGTTATATGTTAAACTAGTGGTTCGTGACCTAGTGTACCAGCATTTTTTCATAGTACTCTCAGGCCAAAAATGTCTTATTGGGAAATTAAGAAAAACATATTAAATTAAGTAAATTGTGCCAACCTGTCATCCTTAGGTTCAGTTATTTGGTGGTAGAATGTTGTGCTTCTGTTTGTCCACATATTTTATGATTGGCAGCCGCCAGAACTGGTGTTGCCTATAACACAGAACACATTGTGTTAAACAATAATTCTAGTGAGGAGGGAGCACATTTTTTGACTCACTGCTGTTTCTCAGACACAGCCAGGAGAAAGCTGACAGTGATGGAAAGTGAAGACATAATCATCAGTCACTAATTCCTGACGGTATAAGTAGTAGTATGGAACATTGGGTATGGATAAGCCCTGATTGGCTGAGATTTGTGTATGGCGATATATTTGGAGAGTGGCAAGAAATGACAGAGGATAGTTAAAGGCTCATTTGCAACCCCTTAGATCTTGTTACCTGCTGTAAGGTCTCCTTGTCTCACATGGGCACAGTCACTCTGAATATTATATTATGGAAATATGTACAAGGCAAAAATGTTTGTGTTCCTTTTCATGAAATGGGATACTAAGAAAAGTTTCTATACTGTATATGTGACACTTACAAAGAGATGTATTGGGATACCGGCGATTGGGATGCCGGCAGTCAGAATACTGTCAGTGGCATCCTGACGTTCAGGATCTCGACACCAAGGTGGTTAGTAGACTAGCCCTAATCCCCAACCCCCCTAACCCTAATCCTCCTTACCCATTGCCTGACCCTAACCCTAACCACCCCCACACACCCTTAACCCTCCGTGCTGTTTCCTAACCCTAAACCCCGCTCCCTGCAGCCTAAACCCTCCCCTTTTGCAGTCTAACCCTAACCCTCCCCCGCAGTCTAACCCTAACCCCCCCCCCCTCCTCCTGTGGCTTACCAGTACAGAGTAGCAGCAGACATCGATCGGTATTCTGGCATTTGGGATCCCGTTGCTGGCATTCCAATCAATGTCGGGATCTCAGCGCCGGTATTTCACTCCATGTCAGGATCCCGGAATTTTTCAAGTTCTTATTATGCATCACATTTTCAATAGTAAACATGAAGGAGTTTTGTTGAAAAAAGAAAAAATAACTAAAAGAACACAATGAACAAATGCATTTTTATTTAAAAATTGTTCTCGGTGAGAGTAAATCTAAATTCATAAATCTAAGACCCCAAGTAACATTCAAAGATACAACTCACGGTAAATCCAACATAATTTAAAAAAAAATTCCTCCAAACCTTAACAATACAAATGTTTTAATAATTTTAAAAATAAATAAAATATGTTCCATTTATAGTTGTTTATACAACATGGTTAGTAATATGTATGTAAGAAAAGACAGAGTAATATAGTATATCAGTGGTTCGCTGCAAACTACAGTATGAGGTATGATCCCAAGTAGGAATTGACAACTGGTGTAATCGAAAGATGAATCAATATTTCATATATGTTTTTCAGACCAACAATGGAAGAGATATTAGGTACTATGTACATTTCAAAATGCTAGTTTATTTATAGTGTTGGTGGTGGTGCTCCCCAAAGTCAATTGTTATACTAGTCTGTATGCATATTGTTTCTATTGCCACAGAGCAAAGACCCAAAAAAGTGTCTAACTCTTTTTGTTTCTTTTTGCTCTGCGGCAATAGAAACAATGGGGGTCATTCCGACCCGATCGCTTGCTGTAGTTTGTTGCAGCGCAGCGATCGGGTCGGAACTGCGCATGTGCCGGCGCCGCAGTGCGCCGGCACATGGCAGCCGTCGTTGCCTAGCGATCGCCTCTGAGACAGAGGCGGTTGCTGGGTGGGAGGGGGATGGATGGCGGCGTTAATCCGTCATTTAGGGGGAGCGGTCCAGCC
Source organism: Pseudophryne corroboree (assembly GCF_028390025.1). NCBI lineage: Eukaryota > Metazoa > Chordata > Amphibia > Anura > Myobatrachidae > Pseudophryne > Pseudophryne corroboree. Next base: position 129,433,388 of record NC_086453.1, read on the forward strand.
AACGCAGGCTGCGCTGGTCGGGAGCTACTCTGGAAGTGCAAAGGCATCGCTGCTATGCGATGCCTTTGCACTTCTGCGGGGGAGGCGGCACTGACATGCTTGGCGGACTAGCCCTATGCTGGGCGTCCTCCCGAATGTCAGTGTGATTGATCGTAGCTGTGCTAAATTTAGCACAGCTACGATCAACTCGGAATGACCCCCAATATACATACAGACTTAGAGACACATTCATTAATATTATTTTTACTAAATTAATGTGAAAAAGGGTGTTGTTTTAACACCCTTTTCACATTATTTTAGTATCACTAAAATGTGTTAAAGGGCTTTTGGAGCAGTTTTAGTGAAAAACTGCTCCAAACCCTTTAATTGTCATTTTTTTAGTAACCCACATTGCATTCCCCATACTTATAATGGGAAATGCGATGTGGCCGAATTTACTAAAAAAAAAAAATGGCTAAAAACACCGCAGTGTGCTCTGTGATAATAATGCCAGCTCCAGCTGGCAAAATCATAGGGCGACACTGCGATAAGCAGCCTTTTGCACCGCTTTTTCTGTCCCCCTCCCCGGCAGAAAAAGCTGTGCGGGAACAGGCCACCGTGATCAGCTCTGTGTGTCCAATGGACGCACAATCTGATCCCCTTTAAAAAACAAAAAAATTTACCCCCCCCCCCCCCCCAATTATACAACATGCGGACAATCAGAAGCGCAACTGTATACCACCACATAACTGCACCTAAGGACACACCTCCCAACATGACCCATTCCAGGAGAGACAAAATCATCTGTTCCTGGACTTCTCTCTTAATTTATGATTGCCCTCCGCTGTGCTGAACAGGTTAATCAATAAGAAAGGTGTTTTAACACGGGTTATGGCAATCATAAATTGAACTCTAGGAACAGGACATTTTGTCCCTCTAGGATTGGTCAAGTTGGGAGGTATGTAAGGATGACAGGTAGCCACAATTTACTTTAATATTTTTTTAAATGTACCAATAAAAAACTTTTATCCTAGGGGTGCTTTGAAAAAATGCTGATACTCTTAGGGCACTATGATCAAAAACATTTGGTAACCACTGTGCTATATAACAATTTGTCATATATGGGTTAACTCACAAATTGGACTGCATAAAAAATAGCATTGAAAACGACTTTATTATAGCACTCCATGGGCCGGAATATTGCACCCGCTATCTCCTTTGTAAAGTGACGGGAGATAGAGGGGCGATATTCAAATGTGCCCCATTATCGCGCTGATCGTGCTCATTACAGTCTGGTTTAGGAATGTCAAGCGCCTAAACCCGACTAAAGTGATGGGCGCGATAGTGAAGAGACCCTTCGGGCGCCCAAACGGTCTCTTTACACGCATTTCAGCTAGGGGTAGCGAGCTGAAATGAAGTTGTCACACTCGTCGGCAGTAACATTAGAATACCACCAGCGGGCGAGATAGGGAGCGAGAAGGACAGGCAAACATTTGTATCCGGCCACATATATTTTTTCCTTAATGGACTATACATCTTTATTTGTCATTAGTGCAATTAACTGTATCAGGGTAGTTAAGACAGCCATAGGGGTGTGGTAAAATCTGTGAGAAGGGATCACAACCCCTCAAGTAAAAAAAAAAAAAAAGGAAAATACTATGAGTGGCACCAATGAACTGTCCAAGGGGCTTAATAATGTGATTGCAGCGAATTCTGTCATTATAACCCTCCCCTAGCTGCGTACATTGTGGCATTGTATTGTAGGAAATGGGCCACCAATCCTCCCACCTTGATATCACAATCCACAGCTACTTAGAAGGAATATTGATTTTTTTAAAAATCAGGTATGCCCTTTGTTGAAACCAACTTTTATAAGGCAAGTGATATTGAGGTTGGATCCAGACTTGCCAAAAGAATGCTATTGTATCTTACATTTGTAAAAGGAGTATTGTTAACCTCAACAAAAATAATTTCCAGTCTTTTCCAATCAATATTAACAACCTCATATCTCACAGTTTTGTTTTCACCAATATTGGCCAAAGGCTGCAGTGAGCTGTCTGGTTACTAAGAGCAGTGGCACAAATGCACAGCAGTTTATAACACATCTAAGAAACATTACCACACAGCAATTGCAGAAATGAAAAGTGGTGCATGACTGGTGGCAGCAGCTGCAGCACTAGTATTTGGTTGCTCATCTCCAAACTGATCGTTATCCATTTTACAATTCGCAGATAACTGTGTGGAGTCACAGAGCTTATAGATGCATGTGAACAAATCGCACATGCTAAAATGCCCATGGCCTCACAAGAAAAGACTATCTTACACCCCAGTTTTTGATCCTGCTCCAGACCTTGGCCACCACAGGAAAGAAAAAAATTCCACCATATTAAGCTCCACATAGTAATGCCCCCTGCACCATATTATGACACACACCACTATGCCCGTAATATATTATGCCATACAGTAAGGCTACTAATTAATTTGAAATTACCTGCTTGTTGCCAGGGGTTTCATGCTCTGGGTTCTATGCTCATTGCCAGGGGTTTCAAGCTCTGGGTTCCATGCTCGTAGATAGGGGTTTCATGCTCTGGGTGCCATGCTCGTTGCCAGGAGTGTAATGCTTGTTGCCAGAGGTTTCATGTGCTTGGTGTCATGCTCGTTGTCAGGGGTCTAATGCTCGTTGACAGGGATTTCAGGCTCTGGGTGTGATGCTCATTGCCAGGGATGTGTACTGCTCATTGCCAGGGTTTTTTATGCTCTAGGTATCATGCTCATTCACAGAGGTGTGTAATGCTCATTGACAGGGGTGTAATGCTTATTGGCACCAGGCAGCACTGCTGTTACCCACTCCCCCTCCTCTCACCCATAGTACTCTGCTCGCTGGGCGGAGTTTCACAAAATGACGTGGTTGCGTTAGGACGCCCCCCACCCAGCAGAGTACTATGGGTGGGAGGAGGGGGAGCAGGTAATAGCAGCCAGCAGGTGTCAAGGTGGGTGCTCCTGTGATCACACAGCTCGCCAGCCAGTAGAAACGGCACTGAGCGTATCTAATAGAGTATGGCACATCATACATTAGCGTGCCCCTATACATCTTGATTATACAGAGCACAGCCACTATAGAGTCTGGAGTCTCTGGACACAGCACAACCAATATAAAAGAGTACAGCGCAGCATTCAGCAGCATGTCTGATAGTGAAATGGAGCTGAGTCCTGGCCACGTTGCCTTATATAGAATCCAAAACTCGCGAGAATCCGATGCCGGCAGGATGGCATTTTGCCTATAAAGTGGAATTCATGTCCGGTGGGAAGACCCGTATCTCTGCTCAGATGGACTCGGATACCAGAATTTCGGTAGCATTCGGATTACAGGTAATGTGAACCACTCATCTCTATTTGCAGTGAGGGTTTTTTTTTTAGAATTAGGGGAGATGGAAACCTTGGAGAAAAATAAAGTTGAGTAGTTGTCCAAAGTAGCCAACCAGGCCTGTGCTACATAAACGACAATTAGATGTTGATTTGTTTTTTTGAGGCAACTTATCCACCTTATCTGATTTTTGAAAAAAAAACATTAACATGACTAATATCACAAAATTTGGGGGTAATTTGGATCCTACAGTATTATTAACCTCAATAACATTAATTTCCACTCATTTCCAGTAGAGATGAGCGGGTTCGGTTCCTCGGAATCCGAACCCGCCCGAACTTCATGTTTTTTTTCACGGGTCCGAGCGACTCGGATCTTCCCGCCTTGCTCGGTTAACCCGAGCGCGCCCGAACGTCATCATGACGCTGTCGGATTCTCGCGAGGCTCGGATTCTATCGCGAGACTCGGATTCTATATAAGGAGCCGCGCGTCGCCGCCATTTTCACACGTGCATTGAGATTGATAGGGAGAGGACGTGGCTGGCGTCCTCTCCATTTAGATTAGGAGAGAGAGAGAGAGATTGACCTGAGGCTGATACTGTAGAAGAGAGTGCAGAGTTTAGTGACTGACCACAGTGACCACCAGCAGTGCAGTTGTTTTATTTAATATATCCGTTCTCTGCCTGAAAAAAACGGTACACACAGTGACTCAGTCACATACCATATCTGTGTGCACTGCTCAGCCCAGTGTGCTGCATGCCTGCATCATCTATGTATATATTATATATCTGACTGTGCTCAGCTCACACAGCTTATAATTGTGGGGGAGACTGGGGAGCACTGCAGTGCCAGTTATAGGTTATAGCAGGAGCCAGGAGTACAAGACAGTCACATACCATATCTGTGTGCACTGCTCAGCCCAGTGTGCTGCATCATCTATGTATATATTATATATCTGACTGTGCTCAGCTCACACAGCTTATAATTGTGGGGGAGACTGGGGAGCACTGCAGTGCCAGTTATAGGTTATAGCAGGAGCCAGGAGTACATATTATATTAAAATTAAACAGTGCACACTTTTGCTGCAGGAGTGCCACTGCCAGTGTGACTGACCAGTGACCTGACCACACTGACCACCAGTATAGTTAGTAGTATACTATATTGTGATTGCCTGAAAAAGTTAAACACTCGTCGTGTGACTTCACTTGTGTGGTGTTTTTTTTTTTATTCTATAAAAAACTCATTCTGCTGACAGACAGTGTCCAGCAGGTCCGTCATTATATAATATATATACCTGTCCGGCTGCAGTAGTGATATATATATATTTTTTATATCATTATTTATCATCCAGTCGCAGCAGACACAGTACGGTAGTTCACGGCTGTAGCTACCTCTGTGTCGGCACTCGGCAGTCCATCCATAATTGTATACCACCTACCCGTGGTTTTTTTTTCTTTCTTCGTTATACATACATACTACTACATCTCTTTATCAACCAGTCTATATTAGCAGCAGACACAGTACAGTACGGTAGTTCACGGCTGTGGCTACCTCTGTGTCGGCACTCGGCAGTCCGTCCATAATTGTATACCACCTAACCGTGGTTTTTTTTTCTTTCTTCTTTATACATACATACTACGACATCTCTTTATCAACCAGTCTATATTAGCAGCAGACACAGTACAGTACGGTAGTTCACGGCTGTGGCTACCTCTGTGTCGGCACTCGGCAGTCCGTCCATAATTGTATACCACCTAACCGTGGTTTTTTTTTCTTTCTTCTTCATACATACATACTACGACATCTCTTTATCAACCAGTCTATATTAGCAGCAGACACAGTACAGTACGGTAGTTCACGGCTGTGGCTACCTCTGTGTCGGCACTCGGCAGTCCGTCCATAATTGTATACCACCTAACCGTGGTTTTTTTTTCTTTCTTCTTTATACATACATACTACGACATCTCTTTATCAACCAGTCTATATTAGCAGCAGACACAGTACAGTACGGTAGTTCACGGCTGTGGCTACCTCTGTGTCGGCACTCGGCAGTCCGTCCATAATTGTATACCACCTAACCGTGGTTTTTTTTTCTTTCTTCTTCATACATACATACTACGACATCTCTTTATCAACCAGTCTATATTAGCAGCAGACACAGTACAGTACGGTAGTTCACGGCTGTGGCTACCTCTGTGTCGGCACTCGGCAGTCCGTCCATAATTGTATACCACCTACCCGTGGTTTTTTTTTCTTTCTTCTTTATACATACATACTACTACATCTCTTTATCAACCAGTCTATATTAGCAGCAGACACAGTACAGTACGGTAGTTCACGGCTGTGGCTACCTCTGTGTCGGCACTCGGCAGTCCGTCCATAATTGTATACCACCTACCCGTGGTTTTTTTTTCTTTCTTCTTCATACATACATACTACGACATCTCTTTATCAACCAGTCTATATTAGCAGCAGACACAGTACAGTACGGTAGTTCACGGCTGTGGCTACCTCTGTGTCGGCACTCGGCAGTCCGTCCATAATTGTATACCACCTAACCGTGGTTTTTTTTTCTTTCTTCTTCATACATACATACTACGACATCTCTTTATCAACCAGTCTATATTAGCAGCAGACACAGTACGGTAGTTCACGGCTGTAGCTACCTCTGTGTCGGCACTCGGCAGTCCGTCCATAATTGTATACTAGTATCCATCCATCTCCATTGTTTACCTGAGGTGCCTTTTAGTTGTGCCTATTAAAATATGGAGAACAAAAATGTTGAGGTTCCAAAATTAGGGAAAGATCAAGATCCACTTCCACCTCGTGCTGAAGCTGCTGCCACTAGTCATGGCCGAGACGATGAAATGCCAGCAACGTCGTCTGCCAAGGCCGATGCCCAATGTCATAGTACAGAGCATGTCAAATCCAAAACACCAAATATCAGTAAAAAAAGGACTCCAAAACCTAAAATGAAATTGTCGGAGGAGAAGCGTAAACTTGCCAATATGCCATTTACCACACGGAGTGGCAAGGAACGGCTGAGGCCCTGGCCTATGTTCATGGCTAGTGGTTCAGCTTCACATGAGGATGGAGGCACTCAGCCTCTCGCTAGAAAAATGAAAAGACTCAAGCTGGCAAAAGCAGTAGCACCGCAAAGAACTGTGCGTTCTTCGAAATCCCAAATCCACAAGGAGAGTCCAATTGTGTCGGTTGCGATACCTGACCTTCCCAACACTGGACGTGAAGAGCATGCGCCTTCCACCATTTGCACGCCCCCTGCAAGTGCTGGAAGGAGCACCCGCAGTCCAGTTCCTGATAGTCAGATTGAAGATGTCAGTGTTGAAGTACACCAGGATGAGGAGGATATGGGTGTTGCTGGCGCTGGGGAGGAAATTGACCAGGAGGATTCTGATGGTGAGGTGGTTTGTTTAAGTCAGGCACCCGGGGAGACACCTGTTGTCCGTGGGAGGAATATGGCCGTTGACATGCCTGGTGAAAATACCAAAAAAATCAGCTCTTCGGTGTGGAACTATTTCAACAGAAATGCGGACAACAGGTGTCAAGCCGTGTGTTCCCTTTGTCAAGCTGTAATAAGTAGGGGTAAGGACGTTAACCACCTCGGAACATCCTCCCTTATACGTCACCTGCAGCGCATTCATAATAAGTCAGTGACAAGTTCAAAAACTTTGGGTGACAGCGGAAGCAGTCCACTGACCAGTAAATCCCTTCCTCTTGTAACCAAGCTCACGCAAACCACCCCACCAACTCCCTCAGTGTCAATTTCCTCCTTCCCCAGGAATGCCAATAGTCCTGCAGGCAATGTCACTGGCAATTCTGACGAGTCCTCTCCTGCCTGGGATTCCTCCGATGCATCCTTGCGTGTAACGCCTACTGCTGCTGGCGCTGCTGTTGTTGCTGCTGGGAGTCGATGGTCATCCCAGAGGGGAAGTCGTAAGCCCACTTGTACTACTTCCAGTAAGCAATTGACTGTTCAACAGTCCTTTGCGAGGAAGATGAAATATCACAGCAGTCATCCTGCTGCAAAGCGGATAACTGAGGCCTTGACAACTATGTTGGTGTTAGACGTGCGTCCGGTATCCGCCGTTAGTTCACAGGGAACTAGACAATTTATTGAGGCAGTGTGCCCCCGTTACCAAATACCATCTAGGTTCCACTTCTCTAGGCAGGCGATACCGAGAATGTACACGGACGTCAGAAAAAGACTCACCAGTGTCCTAAAAAATGCAGTTGTACCCAATGTCCACTTAACCACGGACATGTGGACAAGTGGAGCAGGGCAGGGTCAGGACTATATGACTGTGACAGCCCACTGGGTAGATGTATGGACTCCCGCCGCAAGAACAGCAGCGGCGGCACCAGTAGCAGCATCTCGCAAACGCCAACTCTTTCCTAGGCAGGCTACGCTTTGTATCACCGGTTTCCAGAATACGCACACAGCTGAAAACCTCTTACGGCAACTGAGGAAGATCATCGCGGAATGGCTTACCCCAATTGGACTCTCCTGTGGATTTGTGGCATCGGACAACGCCAGCAATATTGTGTGTGCATTAAATATGGGCAAATTCCAGCACGTCCCATGTTTTGCACATACCTTGAATTTGGTGGTGCAGAATTATTTAAAAAATGACAGGGGCGTGCAAGAGATGCTGTCGGTGGCCAGAAAAATTGCGGGACACTTCCGGCGTACAGGCACCACGTACAGAAGACTGGAGCACCACCAAAAACTACTGAACCTGCCCTGCCATCATCTGAAGCAAGAAGTGGTAACGAGGTGGAATTCAACCCTCTATATGCTTCAGAGGTTGGAGGAGCAGCAAAAGGCCATTCAAGCCTATACAATTGAGCACGATATAGGAGGTGGAATGCACCTGTCTCAAGCGCAGTGGAGAATGATTTCAACGTTGTGCAAGGTTCTGATGCCCTTTGAACTTGCCACACGTGAAGTCAGTTCAGACACTGCCAGCCTGAGTCAGGTCATTCCCCTCATCAGGCTTTTGCAGAAGAAGCTGGAGACATTGAAGGAGGAGCTAACACGGAGCGATTCCGCTAGGCATGTGGGACTTGTGGATGGAGCCCTTAATTCGCTTAACAAGGATTCACGGGTGGTCAATCTGTTGAAATCAGAGCACTACATTTTGGCCACCGTGCTCGATCCTAGATTTAAAGCCTACCTTGGATCTCTCTTTCCGGCAGACACAAGTCTGCTGGGGTTGAAAGACCTGCTGGTGAGAAAATTGTCAAGTCAAGCGGAACGCGACCTGTCAACATCTCCTCCTTCACATTCTCCCGCAACTGGGGGTGCGAGGAAAAGGCTCAGAATTCCGAGCCCACCCGCTGGCGGTGATGCAGGGCAGTCTGGAGCGACTGCTGATGCTGACATCTGGTCCGGACTGAAGGACCTGACAACGATTACGGACATGTCGTCTACTGTCACTGCATATGATTCTCTCACCATTGAAAGAATGGTGGAGGATTATATGAGTGACCGCATCCAAGTAGGCACGTCACACAGTCCATACTTATACTGGCAGGAAAAAGAGGCAATTTGGAGGCCATTGCACAAACTGGCTTTATTCTACCTAAGTTGCCCTCCCACAAGTGTGTACTCCGAAAGAGTGTTTAGTGCCGCCGCTCACCTTGTCAGCAATCGGCGTACGAGGTTACATCCAGAAAATGTGGAGAAGATGATGTTCATTAAAATGAATTATAATCAATTCCTCCGCGGAGACATTGACCAGCAGCAATTGCCTCCACAAAGTACACAGGGAGCTGAGATGGTGGATTCCAGTGGGGACGAATTGATAATCTGTGAGGAGGGGGATGTACACGGTGATATATCGGAGGGTGATGATGAGGTGGACATCTTGCCTCTGTAGAGCCAGTTTGTGCAAGGAGAGATTAATTGCTTCTTTTTTGGGGGGGATCCAAACCAACCCGTCATATCAGTCACAGTCGTGTGGCAGACCCTGTCACTGAAATGATGGGTTGGTTAAAGTGTGCATGTCCTGTTTTGTTTATACAACATAAGGGTGGGTGGGAGGGCCCAAGGACAATTCCATCTTGCACCTCTTTTTTCTTTTATTTTTCTTTGCGTCATGTGCTGTTTGGGGAGGGTTTTTTGGAAGGGACATCCTGCGTGACACTGCAGTGCCACTCCTAAATGGGCCCGGTGTTTGTGTCGGCCACTAGGGTCGCTAATCTTACTCACACAGTCAGCTACCTCATTGCGCCTCTTTTTTTCTTTGCGTCATGTGCTGATTGGGGAGGGTTTTTTGGAAGGGACATCCTGCGTGACACTGCAGTGCCACTCCTAAATGGGCCCGGTGTTTGTGTCGGCCACTAGGGTCGCTAATCTTACTCACACAGTCAGCTACCTCATTGCGCCTCTTTTTTTCTTTGCGTCATGTGCTGATTGGGGAGGGTTTTTTGGAAGGGACATCCTGCGTGACACTGCAGTGCCACTCCTAAATGGGCCCGGTGTTTGTGTCGGCCACTAGGGTCGCTAATCTTACTCACACAGTCAGCTACCTCATTGCGCCTCTTTTTTTCTTTGCGTCATGTGCTGATTGGGGAGGGTTTTTTGGAAGGGACATCCTGCGTGACACTGCAGTGCCACTCCTAAATGGGCCCGGTGTTTGTGTCGGCCACTAGGGTCGCTAATCTTACTCACACAGTCAGCTACCTCATTGCGCCTCTTTTTTTCTTTGCGTCATGTGCTGATTGGGGAGGGTTTTTTGGAAGGGACATCCTGCGTGACACTGCAGTGCCACTCCTAAATGGGCCCGGTGTTTGTGTCGGCCACTAGGGTCGCTAATCTTACTCACACAGTCAGCTACCTCATTGCGCCTCTTTTTTTCTTTGCGTCATGTGCTGATTGGGGAGGGTTTTTTGGAAGGGACATCCTGCGTGACACTGCAGTGCCACTCCTAAATGGGCCCGGTGTTTGTGTCGGCCACTAGGGTCGCTTATCTTACTCACACAGTCAGCTACCTCATTGCGCCTCTTTTTTTCTTTGCGTCATGTGCTGATTGGGGAGGGTTTTTTGGAAGGGACATCCTGCGTGACACTGCAGTGCCACTCCTAGATGGGCCAGGTGTTTGTGTCGGCCACTAGTGTCGCTTAGCTTAGTCATCCAGCGACCTTGGTGCAAATTTTAGGACTAAAAATAATATTGTGAGGTGTGAGGTATTCAGAATAGACTGAAAATGAGTGGAAATTATGGTTTTTGAGGTTAATAATAATATGGGATCAAAATGACCCCCAAATTCTATGATTTAAGCTGTTTTTTAGTGTTTTTTTAAAAAAACACCCGAATCCAAAACACACCCGAATCCGACAAAAAAAATTCGGTGAGGTTTTGCCAAAACGCGGTCGAACCCAAAACACGGCCGCGGAACCGAACCCAAAACCAAAACACAAAACCCGAAAAATTTCAGGCGCTCATCTCTAATTTCCAGTCTATTCTGAACACCTCACACCTCACAATATTGTTTTTAGGCCAAAAGGTTGCACCGAGGTGGCTGTATGACTAAGCTAAACGACACAAGTGTGCGGCACAAACACCTGCTCATCTAGGAGTGGCACTGCAGTGTCAGACAGAATGGCAGATATAAAAAATAGGCCCCAAAACAGCACATGATGCAAAGAAGTAACAGAGGTGCAATGAGGTAGCTGGATGGCTAAGCTAAGCGACACAAGTGTGCGGCACACTCACCTGGCCCATCTAGGAGTGGCACTGCAGTTACAGACAGGATGGCACTTAAAAAAAATAGTCCCCAAACAGCACATGATGCAAAGAAGAAAAAGAGGTGCAAGATGGAATTGTCCTTGGGCCCTCCCACCCACCCTTATGTTGTATAAACAGGACATGCACACTTTAACAAACCAATCATTTCAGCGACAGGGTCTGCCACACGACTGTGGCTGAAATGACTGGTTTGTTTGGGCCCCCACTAAAAAAAGAAGCAATCAATCTCTCCTTGCACAAACTGGCTCTACAGAGGCAAGATGTCGACCTCATTCTCATCCTCCGATTCCTCACCCCTTTCACTGTGTACATGCTCCTTCCTCCTCACAGGGTATTAATTCGTCCCCACTGGAATCCACCAACACAGGTCCCTGTGTACTTTCTGGAGGCAATTACTGGTCAAGGTCTTCCCAGAGGAATTTATAATTAATTTTTATAAACATCATCTTCACATTTTGTGGAAGTAACCTCCTACGCCGATCGCGGACAAGGTTACTGGCTGCACTAAACACTTTCGGAGTACACACTGGAGGGGGGGCAACTTAGGTAAAATAAAGCCCGTGCAAGGACATCCAAATTGCCTCTTTTTCCTGCCAGTATGGACGTATGGACTTTTTGACATGCCTACTTGGATGCTGTCACTCATATAATTGTCCACCATTCTTTCAATGGTGACATAATCATATTAAGTGACAGTAGATATATCAGTAATCGTTTGCAGGTCCTTCAGTCTGGACCAGATATCAGCACTCGCTCCTGACTGCCCTGCATCACCGCCAGCGGGTGGGCTAGGAAATCTTATCCTTTTCCTCGCAGCCCCAGTTGCGGGAGAAAATGAAGGGGGAGCTGTTGATGGGTCACGTTCCGCTTGAGTTGACAATTTTCTCACCAGAAGGTCTTTGAACCTCTGCAGACTTGTGTCTGCCAGAAAGAGAAATACAACGTAGGCTTTAAAACTAGGATTGAGCACGGTGGCCAAAATGTAGTGCTCTGATTTCAACAGATTGGCCACCCTTGAATCCTAGCAAAGCAAATTAAGGGCTCCATCCACAAGTCCCATATACTTAGCGGAATCGCTCCGTCTTAGCTCCTCCTTCAATTTCTCCAGCTGCTTCTGCAAAAGACTGATGAGGGGAATGACCTGACTCAAGCTGGCAGTGTCTGAACTGACTTCACGCGTGGCAAGTTAGAAGGGTTGGAGAACCTTGCACAAGACGGAAATCATTCTTCACTGCGCTTGAGTCAGGTGCATTCTCCCTCCTTTGCCTATATCGTAGGTGGATCTATAGGCTTGAATGGCCTTTTGCTGCTCCTCCATCCTCTGAAGCATATAGAGTGTTGAATTCCACCTTGTTACCACCTCTTGCTTCAGGTGATAGCAGGGCAGGTTCAGGAGTGTTTGCTGGCGCTCCAGTCTTTGGCATGCGGTGGATGAATGTCAAAAGTGGCCCGCAATCTTTTGGGGCCACCGACAGCATCTCCTGCATGCCCCTGTCATTTTTCAAAAAATTCTGCACCACCAAATTAATTGTATGTGCAAAATATGGGACATGCTGGAATTTTCCCAGATGTAATGCACGCACAATATTGGTGACATTGTCCGATATCACAAATCCCCAGGAGAATCTAATTGGGGTAAGCCATTGTGCGATGATGTCCCTCAGTTTCCGTAAGAGGTTGTCAGCGGTGTGCCTATTACGGAAAGTGGTGAAACACAGCGTAGCCTGCCTAGGAATGAGTTGGCATTTGCGAGATGCTGCTACTGGTGCCGCTGCTGTTGTTGCTGCGGGAGACCATACATCTACCCAGTGGGCTGTCACAGTCATATAGTCCTTAGTCTGCCCTGTTCCACTTGTCCACATGTCCGTGGTTAAGTGGACAGTGGGTAGAGCTGCATTTTGTAGGACACTGAGGACACTTTTTCTGACGTCTGTGTACATTCTCGGTATCGCCTGCCTAGTGAAGTGTAACCTAAATGGGATTTGATACCGGGGACACAGTACCTCAAACAATTCTCTAAGTCCCACTGAACTAATGGCGGATTCCGGACGCACGTCTAACACCAACATAGCTGTCAAGGCCTCAGTTATCCGCTTTGCAAAAGGATGACTGCTGTCATATTTAATCTTCGTCACAAAGGACTGTTGGACAGTCAATTGCTTACTGGAAGTAGTACAAATGGTCTTCCGACTTCCCCTCTGGGATGACGATCGACTCCCAGCAGCAAAAACAGCAGCGGCAGCAACAGCAGGTGTACCACTCAAGGATCCTCCGGAGGAATCCCAGTTAGGAGAGGACTCCTCAGTCTTGCCAGTGCCATGTACAGAGGGAAAAGGTAGCAGGTGCACTATCTCACACTAGCTCAACCTGTAGTAACCAGAGGCACTTTGCATATTCCTGGCCAGGGCTATGAGCTTACCCACCGCATCAAGGTAGCCTCTCATTGGGTAAGTCCCTACCACTAACTATAGGGGTTCAGGTCCGGGGGGCAGGACACCTCTACACCACACAGGGCAATCCCTATGAAAATGATTTGGATTAAATATTAATATCCCCTTATTATATGGATTTGTATGGAATTATATGGCAGGATTACTGGATTTATATGACAGTACCACTGGAATTATATGGCAGGATCACTGTATTTATATGCCAGTACCACTGGATTTATACGGCAGTACCACTGGACTGGATTTATACGCCAGTACTACTGGAATTATACTGCAATATCACTGGAATTATACTGAAATATCACTGGAATTATACAGCAGTATCATGGGAATTATACGCCAGTATCACAGTAATTATACGCCAGTATCACAGGAATTATACGGCAATATCATTGGAATTATACGCCAGTACCACTGGAATTACACGGCAGGATCACTGGATTTACACGCCAGTACCACTGGATTTATACGGCAATATCACTGGAATCATACGCCACTATCACAGGAATTATATGGCAATATCACTGGAATTATACACCAGTACCACTGGAATTATACAGCAATATCACTGGAATCATACGCCAGTATCACAGGAATTATACGGCAATATCACTGGAATTATACGGCAGTATCACGGGAATTATACACCAGTATCACAAGAATTATACGGGAATATCACTGGAATTATAGGCCAGTATGACAGGAATTATACGGCAATATCACTGGAATTATACGCCAGCATGACAGGAATTATACGGCAATATCACTGGAATTATACGCCAGTATCACGGGAATTATACGGCAGTATCACAGGAATTAGACGGCAGTATAACAGGAATTATACGGCAATATCACTGGAATTATACACCAGTATCACAGGAATTATACGGCAGTATCACAGGAATTATACGCCCGTATCAAAGGAATTATACAGCAATTTCACTAGAATTATATGGCAGTATCACAGGAATTATACGCCAGTATCACAGGAATTATACAGCAATATCATGGGAATTATACGCCAGTATCACTGGAATTATACGGCAGTATCACAGGAATTATACGGGAATATCACTGGAATTATACTCCAGTATCACAGGAATTATACGGCAATATCACTGGAATTATACGGCAGTATCACGGGAATTATACGCCAGTATCACATGAATTATATGGCAATATCACTGGAATTATACATCAGTATCACAGGAATTATACGCCAGTATCACAGGAATTATATGGCAGTATCAAAGGAATTATACGGCAATTTCACTGGAATTATATGGCAGTATCACAGGAATTATACTACAGTATCACAGGAATTATACAGCAATATCACTGGAATCATACGACAGTATCACAGGAATTATACGGCAATATTACTGAAATTATACGGCAGTATGACGGGAATTATACGGCAATATCACAGGAATTATACGCCTGTATCACAGGAATTATATGCCAGTATCACAGGATCTATACAGCAATATCACTGGAATTATACAGCAGTATCACGGGAATAATACGACAGTATCACAGGAATTATACGCCAGTATCACAGGAATTATACGGCAATATCATTGGAATTATACGCCAGTATCACAGGAATTATACGGCAATATCATTGGAATTATACGCCAGTACCACTGGAATTACACGGCAGGATCACTGGATTTACACGCCAGTACCACTGGATTTATACGGCAATATCACTGGAATCATATGCCACTATCACAGGAATTATATGGCAATATCACTGGAATTATACACCAGTATCACTGGAATTATACGGCAGTATCACGGGAATTATACACCAGTATCACAAGAATTATACGGGAATATCACTGGAATTATAGGCCAGTATGACAGGAATTATACGGCAATATCACTGGAATTATACGCCAGCATGACAGGAATTATACGGCAATATCACTGGAATTATACGCCAGTATCACGGGAATTATACGGCAGTATCACAGGAATTAGACGGCAGTATAACAGGAATTATACGGCAATATCACTGGAATTATACACCAGTATCACAGGAATTATACGGCAGTATCACAGGAATTATACGCCCGTATCAAAGGAATTATACAGCAATTTCACTAGAATTATATGGCAGTATCACAGGAATTATACGCCAGTATCACAGGAATTATACAGCAATATCACGGGAATTATACGCCAGTATCACTGGAATTATACGGCAGTATCACAGGAATTATACGGGAATATCACTGGAATTATACTCCAATATCACAGGAATTATACGGCAATATCACTGGAATTATACGGCAGTATCACGGGAATTATACGCCAGTATCACATGAATTATACGGCAATATCACTGGAATTAAACACCATCATCACAGGAATTATACGCCAGTATCACAGGAATTATATGGCAGTATCAAAGGAATTATACGGCAATTTCACTGGAATTATATGGCAGTATCACAGGAATTATACTACAGAATCACAGGAATTATACAGCAATATCACTGGAATCATACGACAGTATCACAGGAATTATACGGCAATATTACTGAAATTATACGGCAGTATGACGGGAATTATACGGCAATATCACAGGAATTATACGCCTGTATCACAGGAATTATATGCCAGTATCACAGGATCTATAAAGCAATATCACTGGAATTATACAGCAGTATCACGGGAATAATACAACAGTATCACAGGAATTATACGCCAGTATCACAGGAATTATACGGCAATATCATTGGAATTATACGACAGTATCACAGGAATTATACGGCAATATCATTGGAATTATACGCCAGTACCACTGGAATTACACGGCAGGATCACTGGATTTACACGCCAGTACCACTGGATTTATACGGCAATATCACTGGAATCATACCCCACTATCACAGGAATTATATGGCAATATCACTGGAATTATACACCAGTACCACTGGAATTATACAGCAATATCACTGGAATCATACGCCAGTATCACAGGAATTATACTGCAATATCACTGGAATTATACGGCAGTATCACGGGAATTATACACCAGTATCACAAGAATTATACGGGAATATCACTGGAATTATAGGCCAGTATGACAGGAATTATACGGCAATATCACTGGAATTATACGCCAGCATGACAGGAATTATACGGCAATATCACTGGAATTATACGGCAGTATCACGGGAATTATATGGCAGTATCACAGGAATTATATGGCTATATCACTGGAATTATACACCAGTATCACAGGAATTATACGGCAGTATCACAGGAATTATACGCCCGTATCAAAGGAATTATACAGCAATTTCACTAGAATTATATGGCAGTATCACAGGAATTATACGCCAGTATCACAGGAATTATACAGCAATATCACAGGAATTATACGCCAGTATCACTGGAATTATACGGCAGTATCACAGGAATTATACGGGAATATCACTGGAATTATACTCCAGTATCACAGGAATTATACGGCAATATCACTGGAATTATACGGCAGTATCACAGGAATTATACGCCAGTATCACATGAATTATACGGCAATATCACTGGAATTATACACCAGTATCACAGGAATTATACGCCAGTATCACAGGAATTATATGGCAGTATCAAAGGAATTATACGGCAATTTCACTGGAATTATATGGCAGTATCACAGGAATTATACTACAGTATCACAGGAATTATACAGCAATATCACTGGAATTATACGACAGTATCACAGGAATTATACGGCAATATTACTGGAATTATACGGCTGTATGACGGGAATTATACGGCAATATCACAGGAATTATACGCCTGTATCACAGGAATTATATGCCAGTATCACAGGATCTATACAGCAATATCACTGGAATTATACAGCAGTATCACGGGAATAATACGACAGTATCACAGGAATTATACGCCAGTATCACAGGAATTATACGGCAATATCATTGGAATTATACGCCAGTATCACAGGAATTATACGGCAATATCATTGGAATTATACGCCAGTACCACTGAAATTACACGGCAGGATCACTGGATTTACACGCCAGTACCACTGGATTTATACGGCAATATCACTGGAATCATACCCCACTATCACAGGAATTATATGGCAATATCACTGGAATTATACACCAGTACCACTGGAATTATACAGCAATATCACTGGAATCATACGCCAGTATCACAGGAATTATACTGCAATATCACTGGAATTATACGGCAGTATCACGGGAATTATACACCAGTATCACAAGAATTATACGGGAATATCACTGGAATTATAGGCCAGTATGACAGGAATTATACGGCAATATCACTGGAATTATACACCAGCATGACAGGAATTATACGGCAATATCACTGGAATTATACGGCAGTATCACGGGAATTATACGGCAGTATCACAGGAATTATATGGCTATATAACTGGAATTATACACCAGTATCACAGGAATTATACGGCAGTATCACAGGAATTATACGCCAGTATCAAAGGAATTATACAGCAATTTCACTAGAATTATATGGCAGTATCACAGGAATTATACGCCAGTATCACTGGAATTATACGGCAATATCACAGGAATTATACGGGAATATCACTGGAATTATACTCCAGTATCGCAGGAATTATACGGCAATATCACTGGAATTATACGGCAGTATCACAGGAATTATACGCCAGTATCACATGAATTATACGGCAATATCACTGGAATTATACACCAGTATCACAGGAATTATACGCCAGTATCACAGGAATTATACGGCAGTATCAAAGGAATTATACGGCAATTTCACTGGAATTATATGGCAGTATCACAGGAATTATACTACAGTATCACAGGAATTATACAGCAATATTACTGGAATTATACGACAGTATCACAGGAATTATACGGTAATATTACTGGAATTATACGGCAGTATGACGGGAATTATACGGCAATATCACAGGAATTATACGCCTGTATCACAGGAATTATATGCCAGTATCACAGGATCTATACAGCAATATCACTGGAATTATACAGCAGTATCACGGGAATAATACGACAGTATCACAGGAATTATACGCCAGTATCACAGGAATTATACGGCAATATCATTGGAATTATACGCCAGTATCACAGGAATTATACGGCAATATCATTGGAATTATACGCCAGTACCACTGAAATTACACGGCAGGATCACTGGATTTACACGCCAGTACCACTGGATTTATACGGCAATATCACTGGAATCATACCCCACTATCACAGGAATTATATGGCAATATCACTGGAATTATACACCAGTACCACTGGAATTATACAGCAATATCACTGGAATCATACGCCAGTATCACAGGAATTATACTGCAATATCACTGGAATTATACGGCAGTATCACGGGAATTATACACCAGTATCACAAGAATTATACGGGAATATCACTGGAATTATAGGCCAGTATGACAGAAATGATTGTGGGTCCCTCACAGAGGGAAAAATAGAGTGACTTCAACAGAAGAAATTAATAAAACGTTTCCCTCATAGAGGGAAGTTAGAATATGACACATTATCCACAGCCTGTACCCTAGTTGGTGACGGGTCCCTGAGGGGGCTGTGTATGGGGGCTGTGTATTGAGGCAGCAACAGTGGTGACCAGTCGCCCTCGAGAGGGGCCATGCACACCGCGGCGCGAGCTGGGGAGTTGGGCCGCTCGTGGCGAGGCGGTTGATGTCCCGAGGACAACTGAGGAGTAAAAGACGCTGCGTAGTAGGCGGGAGTCAGTCGGGGAGCGGATGGTGAGGGATGCACAGCGGAAAAGAGAGCAGTGGCAGCGATTCCCGTCCCCTGTTTCCGGCGAGTACGCACCTTAAGAGCCGAGAGGGGAAGCTGAGCCGATTCCTCTACGAGACAGCGGTAATCAGTGGGTGCCGTGACTGACCCGCCCTCAGGAGGTGACTTCGTCCGGAAGAGCCGCCCCTATTGCTAAATAAGGCAAGGGGAGGTACTGGCTGCTGCTGAGTGACAGAGAGAGAGTGAAAAGGACAGCAGTGGAAATACTAGAACCGAAGTCAGAGACTCCTGCACTGACATCAGATTTAATAAGGTATGCGTAGAGCCTCCATTAGCCTGCACAGTTAGACAGTATTCAGCTAACCGACAGGGAGGTGTGCATCACTCACAGCTGAGAGAGAGAGAGAGACACTTGGAATATCTCTAGGCAGATGCCCTTGTATAATTATAAAACAGTGAAGAATATCAGCATCTCCCTACATAACGTTCAGCAAGCGCTGACTGTGGGGGCCGATAATTAATTACAGCCCCTCAGCTTATTAAGCAAGGAGATAGCTGTAGAGTATCTACTACTATTCACCGGTCCACAGATTGTTGCGGTGCCATAACCTCCCCTTAACTCCGCTACAGAGAATATTTGCAAATCAGTTGAGATTCGCTGCGAGTCGCCAAGTTGCATAAACCCAGTCACCACGCAGCCGAATTATAATACTGAGTGCTACGTACTTGAGTTGAAATTTCTGGTCCGCAGTTCGCAGGTAGAGACTGAAGCAGGTGTCACACCATATTGTATTGTAACACTGAGAGAATTCAGCAGGGTCTAAAGGACATATATCCCATAATAACGTAACTTTGCAACACTGGGTTTACCACAACAGAACACTACTTAGCTACGTTAGCCGATTTACGTATTTACCGAGAACAAGACAGGAAGAACAACCAAACAAAATAAACGCACTAACAAACCCGGGTTTGCACCGTTCAAGAGTCTAAATAGTGCAGGAACCACGTCCTATAATTAGGATAAAGAGGCACTTCAGGAACGAAACTCTTACACGACTATGTGACTAGCCAATAGTCAGGATAAAATGCTAGCTTGATCTCGAGGTGTACCCCTTTAGAGAAACTGAGTTACCATACGTATTTGACACAGGATATAATCGGTAATGATTACATGATATATGCTGTTTCCTATATGAGGGATAATTTTCTTCATTGTACGGATTAAGTGTCAGCGTTTAATATATGGATAAGTTGTAAACTTTAGGATCTAGTAGAATAGAGTGATAAGATCAAATAGGTTTTTCCCGATTGAAATCCAGGTACCTGCTTATGAAGAACAGAGACACGACGTTCCGGAGCAGAATAATAAATACTAGCAGATGTCAATTTCGAGTGTCTTGTACAAAAATAGTATAATGCGACTGTTTATTTTTGTTATCACATTGTAAGTCAGTGTTACATTTTGATCTTAATAAAATTGTTGTTTAGTGCACAGACATTAAAGGAATGGTTATTTGGTGAAATTCACCAGGGTCGCTCAAGTCGAAGAAATCTAAGATTCAGACGGCATTGAACGCTGTGAACAGAGCGAAGATAAATCTGACCATCTAAATCTTTCCGGAAAGATTTCCCGGTATAAACAAATACTGATCCAGGTATTACAAAATTTTGGCGTCTACGAACAGGATACGGACAAGAATAAATAATGTCAGATCCTCAGACTCCTACATCGGCATCAGGCCGAAGGCTGTTACCGGCAATACATCCGTCTCCCAGAAGGGAGCAACATCTACAATGGAGGCATCATCACCTATCACGATGCCGTACTATTTTGGCGCGCCGTGGCTACCAACGTTCTCTGGAGATAATCGCACAGCAGGCACTTTTACATTCAAAGAATTCAAAGATAGGATGCAAGCTATGTTCCGGTTATATCCACTAAGGGACGCCCAACAAGTAGAAATAGTAGTTGGCCAGTTGAAAGGATCCGCATGTCGCGAGGTGAAAGCGTGGTCAGAGGAAGAGAGGAGAACAGTAAATAACATCTTTAGGAAGTTAGCCAGTATTTACGATTCACGAACAATCGCTGAACTTAAGGGTCGCCTTTATGCTCGAAAACAGCGACCACGAGAGTCAATGAGAGATTTTGCTCTGGGGCTTCAGGAAGCTATGCGAGCCATAAAGGCCAAAGACCCAAGTGGGGAAGTACAGGAGGACGAGACACTGATTAATTTGTTTATCGAGGGAGCCCGTGAGGAAGCCATGCGAGCCCAACTCCGGATGTGGAGGCGTCAACATCCAAAGTACTCGTTTCCTGAATTTAAGGAAGAAGTGCTACAGATTCTTGGCCTTAACCCAAATAGTGATACCGATTATGAGGCCGACCCTGAAACTCTGGAGGGTGGAGACTCTGAGAATATCGGACAAGTTATGAAGGTAGAATACATGTTATCTAAGGGGGTAGTTGCCCAACAAGCACAAGCGGGACAGGATCCCATCGTAATTATCACCGATAAAATCACCGAAATAGTTAAGAATATGTCTGAATTGGGACGGGAGGTTAAAGAAATTCGGCAAGAACAAGCTGGGGGCCGCCGCAGAGAATGGCGGCAGGACCGTGGCGGAAGAAACCGGGTACACTGGGATTTCCCCCGCGAGTCTGGTCGACGGACAACTGATAAGTTCGATGCTCAAGGAAGACCCATTTGCAGACGGTGTCAACAGAGTGGGCATATTGAAAGAAACTGTAACAGCGACGATTTAAACGACGAAACCCCGAGGCAACGGACCGATCCTCGGGAAGAGTCACCCCAGTAGGTCCACCATCCCCGGAGTGGTGGCCTCGTTATGTAGGAGAGTGTCCCCACCTGAAAATTAATGTCAATGGGATAGTTATACCAGCTCTCCTGGACACTGGGTCGCAGGTAACCACCATCCAATTAAATGAATTCCTGAAATATTGGAATGAACAAGAAATAATGACTCCACCGACAACATGGCTGCAACTCTTAGCCAGCAATGGTGAAGAAATTCTATACAAAGGCTATTGGGAGGCTGATTTATGCATTGGTCAAGCCAGACTAGGAAGACAAGGGTGTTTAGTTACCTACGCATCAAATGAACATTTACCTCCCGTTATCCTAGGAATGAATGTCCTTAGGAATTGTCCAGATGAACTGGTAGAAGTGCTCAGAAGTGAAATGCGGTCAGTCACCCCGAGAGAACGGAGAACCATCCAACAAACAGTGCGGCTACTTGTAGGACAAATGACGTTTGTTAACGCTCGGGGAGAAGTAGGAAAGGCTAGACTCACAGATCATCAACCTTTACTGTTACGACCCAACTCTGAACATGTCATTTGGTGTAAGGAAAGGATCGGGCCCGGTGGCCGAGATTATGAGGCCCTTCTGGAATCTTGTGACAATGAGGGAAGATATCCTTTTGCGATAGCCAGAACTTTAGTGAGAGTCGAGGGTGGCAGAGTACCAATACGCATCATGAACCCTCACAGTTATCCTATAAGGCTGTTCAGAAATTGCCCAGTGGCCCGTCTCATTCAGATAAATTTTCAAGATGTCTTCACAGATAGTGTACCGGTAGTCCATCAAGGTATGATGAACTGTGAGACCCCGTGGTGGAAGGAAATTCAGATTGGTGATTCAAATATCCCGTTAGAACAGCGGGAAGGCGTACTTCGTGTTGTACATAAACATGCAGCAACCTTTAGCCAACATCCAGCCGACTTTGGGAAGGCAGAAAATATTTACCATCACATCTCCACCGGAACTAATCCGCCTATTAAGGAAAGGCATCGACCGCTGCCACCAACTCTGTATCAACCAGTACGAAAAATGCTCACCGAAATGAAGGAATCGGGGGTAATTAATGAAAGTCACAGCCCATGGGCAGCTCCCATAGTGATTGTGAAAAAGAAGGACGGTAGCTTGCGATTCTGTGTCGACTACCGAAAATTAAACACAGTCACACATAAAGACGCGTACCCATTGCCGCGGATAGAAGAGTCGCTGACCGCTTTAAAATTGTCCAGATATTTTTCAACTCTTGACTTGACCAGCGGATACTGGCAAATTCCTATGGCCCCAGGAGACCGGGAGAAGACGGCTTTTACGACCCCCATGGGCCTTTTCGAATTTGACAGAATGCCCTTCGGACTTTGCAATGCTCCAGCCACCTTTCAAAGGGTAATGGAGCACTGCCTCGGGCATTGTAATTTTGAAATGGTCTTATTATACTTGGATGACATTATCATTTTTTCCAAGAATTACGAGGAACATCTGCAACATCTGGATGAGGTGTTCACTCGCCTGCATAAGTGTGGATTGAAACTCAAACCCTCCAAGTGTCACCTATTAAAACCCCGGGTACAATACTTAGGACACATCGTCAGTGCGGAAGGAGTCACCCCCGATCCTGAAAAGATTCGAGTGGTGCGGGATTGGCCTCTACCCAAAACAATAAGAGATGTCCGCAGCTTCCTGGGATTTGTTGGCTATTATAGGCGATTTATTGAACACTTTGCTAAAATTGCCACTCCCTTACACGAGATATTACGGGGAAGGACGGGTCGAGAGAAGAGGAGTACTTCGCCGGTCATTTGGACGGAGGAACAACAAAATTCGTTTAGGCAACTAAAGTCTTCTCTCATTGAAGCCCCACTCCTGGCTTACCCAGACTACGATAGACCTTTCCGAGTATATACGGATGCTAGTCACCGCGGATTGGGGGCCGTGTTATCTCAGATCCAAGGTGGACAGGAAAGAGTCATTGCGTACGCCAGTAGGGGGTTGCGAAAGACGGAAAGAAACAGCGAGAATTATAGCACCTTCAAATTGGAGCTCCTCGCCCTTATTTGGGCTGTCACTGAAAAATTCCGAAACTATCTGGCCGCCACCCCATTTGTTATTGTAACTGATAATAACCCCCTGGCTCACTTGTCCACTGCCCGTCTGGGGGCCCTGGAGCAAAGGTGGTTATCCAGGCTGGCCAATTTCTGTTATACTGTAAGTTACAGGAGTGGCAAGGCAAATGGAAACGCTGATGCATTATCACGTTTACCTACTACTGATGTCGAGGAGGAGGTAGGTGACAAAACCGAAGATATGGAAACTCCGTTATTCCAACTTCTGCCAGGAATAACACCAGTTGTGAACATTGATCCTATAGCTGCAACAAGAGATCAGAGACCGGAGAGTGCGTCGGAGGAGTCTCTGCATGTTAGCTGGGACACAGTACAGAAAGAAAGTACGGTCATACAGGAATTGACTGATATCCTTCGTAGACAAGATCAACTCACCAAAGTTCAGAGAATCAAGGCTGACCCGGAATTGATTAAATTACTGCGACATCGAGATCGACTGCAGTTACGTCAAGCATTGTTAATTCGCACCAGTTTGGACCCGGGAACTCATCAGGAGATTGTACAAGTTATTGTTCCCAGACACTGGGCCAAATTCCTACTTAAGGCTTATCATGACCAGTCTGGTCACTTCGGCTCCAAGAAAACGGAGGCAGTACTGAGAAGAAGGTATTTCTGGGCCAATATGAAAGAGGATATTGAAAATTGGTGCCGTAATTGCATCACTTGTAATCTTAACAAGAATTCTAACATAACTCAGAAAGACCCGTTACATCCAATACTAAGTTGTAGGCCACTGGAACTCAAACTGGAGCCCAGTTCGAATGGATTCCACTACGCCCTTACCATTGTTGACCACTATAGCAAGTTTTTGGTCGTTGTTCCAGTGAGAGATCTAACAGCAAAAACTACAGCTGCAATGTTTTTGAAGTACTTTGGTCAACCATATGGATATCCGGAAAAAAATTCTAACTGATCAGGGTTCAGCGTTCGAAGCTCAATTGTTTCAGGAACTGTGTCTTCTCTATGAATGCAAGAAGTTGCGGACCACCGCATACCATCCCCAGTGTAATGGATTATGTGAGCGAACCAATCAGACGGTGATTGGGATGCTAAGAAGTCTTTCGGCGGAGCAACGTTCCCATTGGCCATCTGTTTTACCTGAGTTGGCGTATCTATACAATAACACTGAACAGTGTTCAACAAGAGTCACACCTTTTTATTTTTAATGTTCGGACGACACGGGATACTCCCAAAAGATTTAGAGTTGAATCCCGAAGTGACCGAGGCTGAAACATTTCACACCGACTGGGTGAGCGAACACCGAGACCGCATGGCTATAGCTAGAGACATCGTACGGAAGCGTATGGAGACAGTACGTCAACGTCAAGAAAAAAATTATAATGCTAGAGTTAGAACTACCCCTCTGCAAGTGGGAGACAAAGTCTGGAAAAGAAAGAATCACCGATCCAGCAAATTAGATTCTCTCTGGGAAGGAACCCCATATGTTGTTCTCGGCATCCCTACTGGCGACTTTTATGCTTACCAGATTCAGAAAGTACAGGGTGGGCCTGTCAGCACCGTACCACGGGAACAGTTAAAGTTATGTACTACAGAAGTTCCAAACTTGTTACCTGAGAATTCTTGTGCAAGTAAAGAATGGAGCCTCTCTGAGGATACCCCTTTTAAAGACCCCATAGACTTACTGATGTATATGTGTGGACCAGTCCCCTTAAGTCTCGGTAGAGACGCGATTTCCCCGCCACTAGTAGATCAAACGTAAAAGGATTGAACGATCCGGAGGAAGTACCACTGATTTGACCGTCAGGAGATCCGAACGCAGCACCAAAGGTGTTCTACCCTTGAGATACCGAGTGTAATGTGTTATGAGGACATTTATGTACTAGTATAAAGTTAATGAAATTGGGTGTGATAAGTGGGTTCCTGGGATGCGTGAGGACACGCATATTTCTAAGGGGGTTGTATGTGATACCCTAAAATGCGAATATTTCCAGTTTATATACAGTAGATAGTAGGCTGACAGTGAAGAAATGATTGTGGGTCCCTCACAGAGGGAAAAATAGAGTGACTTCAACAGAAGAAATTAATAAAACGTTTCCCTCATAGAGGGAAGTTAGAATATGACACATTATCCACAGCCTGTACCCTAGTTGGTGACGGGTCCCTGAGGGGGCTGTGTATTGAGGCAGCAACAGTGGTGACCAGTCGCCCTCGAGAGGGGCCATGCACACCGCGGCGCGAGCTGGGGAGTTGGGCCGCTCGTGGCGAGGCGGTTGATGTCCCGAGGACAACTGAGGAGAAAAAGACGCTGCGTAGGAGGCGGGAGTCAGTCGGGGAGCGGATGGTGAGGGATGCACAGCGGAAAATAGAGCAGTGGCAGCGATTCCCGTCCCCTGTTTCCGGCGAGTACGCACCTTAAGAGCCGAGAGGGGAAGCTGATCCGATTCCTCTACGAGACAGCGTAATCAGTGGGTGCCGTGACTGACCCGCCCTCAGGAGGTGACTTCGTCTGGAAGAGCCGCCCCTATTGCTAAATAAGGCAAGGGGAGGTACTGGCTGCTGCTGAGTGACAGAGAGAGAGTGAAAAGGACAGCAGTGGAAATACTAGAACCGAAGTCAGAGACTCCTGCACTGACATCAGATTTAATAAGGTATGCGTAGAGCCTCCATTAGCCTGCACAGTTAGACAGTATTCAGCTAACCGACAGGGAGGTGTGCATCACTCACAGCTGAGAGAGAGAGACACTTGGAATATCTCTAGGCAGATGCCCTTGTATAATTATAAAACAGTGAAGAATATCAGCATCTCCCTACATAATGTTCAGCAAGCCCTGACTGTGGGGGCCGATAATTAAATACAGCTCCTCAGCTTATTAAGCAAGGAGATAGCTGTAGAGTATCTATTACTATTCACCGGTCCACAGATTGTTGCGGTGCCATAACCTCCCCTTAACTCCGCTACAGAGAATATTTGCAAATCAGTTGAGATTCGCTGCGAGTCGCCAAGTTGCATAAACCCAGTCACCACGCAGCCGAATTATAATACTGAGTGCTACGTACTTGAGTTGAAATTTCTGGTCCGCAGTTCGCAGGTAGAGACTGAAGCAGGTGTCACACCATATTGTATTGTAACACTGAGAGAATTCAGCAGGGTCTAAAGGACATATATCCCATAATAACGTAACTTTGCAACACTGGGTTTACCACAACAGAACACTACTTAGCTACGTTAGCCGATTTACGTATTTACTGAGAACAAGACAGGAAGAACAACCAAACAAAATAAACGCACTAACAAACCCGGGTTTGCACCGTTCAAGAGTCTAAATAGTGCAGGAACCACGTCCTATAATTAGGATAAAGAGGCACTTCAGGAACGAAACTCTTACATGACTATGTGACTAGCCAATAGTCAGGATAAAATGCTAGCTTGATCTCGAGGTGTACCCCTTTAGAGAAACTGAGTTACCATACGTATTTGACACAGGATATAATCGGTAATGATTACATGATATATGCTGTTTCCTATATGAGGGATAATTTTCTTCATTGTACGGATTAAGTGTCAGCGTTTAATATATGGATAAGTTGTAAACTTTAGGATCTAGTAGAATAGAGTGATAAGATCAAATAGGTTTTTCCCGATTGAAATCCAGGTACCCGCTTATGAAGAACAGAGACACGACGTTCCGGAGCAGAATAATAAATACTAGCAGATGTCAATTTCGAGTGTCTTGTACAAAAATAGTATAATACGACTGTTTATTTTTGTTATCACATTGTAAGTCAGTGTTACATTTTGATCTTAATAAAATTGTTGTTTAGTGCACAGCCATTAAAGGAATGGTTATTTGGTGAAATTCACCAGGGTCGCTCAAGTCGAAGAAATCTAAGATTCAGACGGCATTGAACGCTGTGAACAGAGCGAAGATAAATCTGACCATCTAAATCTTTCCGGAAAGATTTCCCGGTATAAACAAATACTGATCCAGGTATTACAGCAGCAGAGGACACCACCACTGTGACTGGTCACTGGACTGATGCTGCACAAGACACTACACTGGACTGAGCAGCACGAGATAGCACTGGAATCGCCACCCCACTTTCCCGCCCACACAGACACTGAGGACGGAGACACGTCCTCTCACTACACTCTCCGAGACTGTAGTGAAAATGGCAGCGACGTTCGGGTCCTTATATGGAATCCAAACCCCGCGAGAATCCGACAGCGAGATGATGACGTTTTGCCTTGTTCTGGTTTCCGAGTCAGGCGGGAAAACCCGAGCCTGACTCGGATCCAGACTTGTGGAGTCCAGTAGGGTTCGGTTCTCTGAGAACCGAACCCGCTCATCTCTATTTTAAACTTTTCTCCTGCCTCTGACTTCCTGCTGTCTCTAATTGAGCTGGAAAACCCAGACCTCTTTCTCCAGTTGCAGCTGTCTAAACCATAAAGCCCGGAGTTATAAATCTCCACTGCAAATTCAGAATGTGCAGGTCTTGTTTTCTCTTTCCCTTGGAGGGAGCTGATCACACCAGAATGTGGGCAATTGTGATAAAAACACAAGCCCTCTCACCACATATACCACCCCTTCGCTTTTCCATTCTTGGGAAAGCGCACACCTTTCTTTGTGTCGGCCAACACCACAGGGACGTGCAGTCAGGGGAGGCAGTGCCTCCCCTGTCATTATGATTAGAATAATATAAAGAAGATACTTATGACACATATTCTGTGTCATAAGTTATTTCTTTATATTATGCTACCCATTTCAGGTCTTTTAATCAGTTTGGGAGGCACTGATAGCAGTGCCTCCCGTCATCAATAGAAATGGGCTAAAACGGGGGGCGGGGCAAAGGACTGGGCCATAAAAGCCCATTGAAAATCAACGGGGTAAGCGGCACTTATGCAAGTGCCTCGTTGACAGGGGAAACCCGCCCCTGTCAGCGAGGCAGATGTGATTGGACAGCGGATCCAGTACTGGATCCGCTGATCCAATCACCGGTGGGCTGAAGCGGCGGCGGGACCCGGCGCTGCTGTGGCGCTATCACGTCTGGACAGTAGCACGGGCAAGTGAAGCGGCGGCGGGACCCTATGTTAGAGCTGCGCTACAGAAGCAGGCGCTACGGAGGCAGCGGGCTGGGGACAGCGCGGCGGCGCTGGGCAGCGCTGTAACTGCAGATCACCTTGATCGTCCTCCGCTCTCCTCACAGCAGCACCTGCACCCTCTGGAACGGTCCCATCACCACACAGGCGAGGTGGTGGGGTTGTTGTTGTTGGTGGTGGTGGTGATGGTGGTGGGTGGGTGGGGAGCCGGGGGGGGGACAGTTGTACTGGGTGGGAAGTGACTAGGCAGCTCACCCTCAGATCACCTGGACTGCAGCTCACCTTCAGATAATCAGGGGATGAGCTGCAGTCCAAGTGATCAGGGGGTGAGCTGCAGTCCAAGTGATCTGGGGGTGAGCTGCAGTCCAAGTGATCTGGGGGTGAGCTGCAGTCCAAGTGATCTCGGCCAGATCACTTGGACTGCAGTTCACCCCCAGATCATTTGGACTGCAGGGACAATGAGGAATAAATAAAATAAATGTAAAAAAATTATATATATGTATATACAGATGTATCCACCATTATCTTGAGTAGTTTTCTGTGCCTAGTCACAAAATGACTTATTAGCATAAACCCTTCAGCTGTTGTTCTCAACTGCAATACCATACAGAGAACAATACAGCAGGGGATTAAGTCATTACAGCAGGGGATTAAGTCTGACTGACCAGTCACAGTTAATCCTATTAACCGTCAAGATAAATGTGGATACATCTGTATCACAGCCGCCCGCCGCTCACCGCTGACCAACGCTCACTGCCGCACGCTGCACCGCCACTGAAAGCTGATCACCGCAGACCACAACTGGCGGTGGTCAGAGGGACATCATCGCCGCAGCAACAAAGGACAGCTTAGTACCGCCGAATCCCCCGCAGACCATGGGCTCCTCCGCCACCGCTGCCGACAGTCCCTTCCACACCTCCGCTGCACATATCAGGTAATGTTTCCCTGCTTCCCTATGTCCTCTGCTGTCACTTTCTCTGTCCTTTCTGTCACTCTCTCTGTCACTCCTGTCACTCTCTCTCCCTGTCCCTGAAATGTGTATCATACCGTGTGCTGTAATGTGAATTTCGTCTCATACCGTGTGCTGTAATCTGAATTTCGGCACATACCATGTGCTGTTATGTGAATTTCACCTGATACCGTGTGCTTTAATCTGAATTTCATCTGATACCGTGTGCTATAATCTGAATTTCAGGTCATACCGTGTGCTATAATCTGAATTTCGGGTCATACCGTGTGCTGTAATGTGAATTTCGGCTGATACCGTGTGCTGTTATGTGAATTTCGGCTCATACCGTGTGCTGTTATGTGAATTTCGGCTGATACTGTGTGCTGTAATGTGAATTTCGGCTGATACCGTGTGCTATAATCTGAATTTCGGGTCATACCGTGTGCTATAATCTGAATTTCGGGTCATACCGTGTGCTGTAATGTGAATTTCGGCTCATACCGTGTGCTGTTATGTGAATTTCGGCTCATACCATGTGCTATAATGTGAATTTCGGGTCATACCATGTGCTGTAATGTAAATTTCGGCTCATACCGTGTGCTGTAATGTGAATTTTGGCTCATACTGTGTGGTATAAGGTGAAAGGGGCACAGTATAGTATAAGGGGTCCTACTACACTGAAGGACATGCCCCAATTTGAGTGGCCATGCCCCCTTTTCCGGAGGCGCGCGCATAACCAGTGCCTCCCCAGCCAATGTCCTCACCACACGTCACTGCAACACCATACCTCACAACTTTTTATCTCCATAAAGAGGGACACACACGCGGCTTTGCCGCATGCGCTCCCGAAAAAGGGGTGTGGCCTAAGAAAAGAGGGCGTGGTTTGTGGGAGGACCCGCGATCACGAGCCACTGTTTTCATCACTGAGGGGGCATGCCCAGCGCTCTGTGAGCTGCTGGCATGCCCCCTCTCCCTCTGACTCCAGTGAATAAACGCTGTGCACATGCACACAGCGTCTATTCACCGCAGCGAGAGACAGAGCCTCCCAACTCCCCCCCTCCCACCGTGGGACACTGCTGCCCGCGGGTGGGACTGCGGGACAGTCCCTAAAAAATGGAACTGTCCCGCGAAAATCGGGACAGTTGGGAGGTATGCAACACTATTCAGCCTTCTTTAAAACCTTTCCAGGTGTCTCTTCTTGATACCGCTTGAACGTGGTGTGATCTGGCGGAGAAGCAACCATCCTTCTTTTCTTGCAGATGTGAGTTCGGCTGCAGTGTGGGATGCCGGCCAAACTTTTTTTTAAAGAAGCAATCACTTTCAATGCAAAACCATGCCTTCTAAGTGATTTCCTATTTAAAAAAAGGTCAGAATTCGGCCGGCATCCCGCACTGGCGCCGCACTCGGGTGTCATTTTATCTGGCCCTATGTGTGGGTGATTCTAGTAAAGAAGGGAAAAAAAAAAAAAAGGATAATAAACTAAATTTCTGGTCTATTTCAGGTGCAATAACACATAAATGCCTCTAGGTGGTGCTAATTGCATGGTTGTTTTATTTGTGTCTAAAGGCTAGAATGGCATACTGTTACTTTTACGGCTTAATTCAAGGTTGAATGCAAAACAATATTTTCCTCTTATGGGCAAAACCAAGGCCCTCATTCCGAGTCGTTCGCTCGTTCTTTTTTTTCGCATCGCAGTGAAAATCAGCTTAGAGCGCATGCGCAATGTTCGCACTGCGACTGCGCTAAGTAATTTTGCTATGAAGAAAGGATTTTTACTCACGGCTTTTTGTTCGCACCGGCGAACGTAGTGTGATTGACAGGAAATGGGTGTTACTGGGCGGAAACACGGCGTTTTATGGGCGTGTGGCTGAAAACGCTACCGTTTCCGGAAAAAACGCAGGAGTGGCCGGAGAAACGGGGGAGTGTCTGGGCGAACGCTGGGAGTGTTTGTGACGTCAAACCAGGAACGACAAGCACTGAACTGATCGCACAGGCAGAGTAAGTCTGGAGCTACTCTAAAACTGCTAAGTTTTTTTTGTTCGCAATATTGCGTAAACTTCGTTCGCACTTTTAAGATGCTAAGATACACTCCCAGTAGGCGTAGACTAAGCGTGTGTAACTCTGCTAAATTCGCCTTGCGACCGATCAACTCGGAATGAGGGCCCATGTGCACTGCAGGGGGAAGGGGGTTGGGGGTGGGCAGATATAACATGTGCAGAGAGATTTAGGTCCTAGTTCCACAACAGCAGGAGAGCTATAGGCTACCTATGCCAACTCTAGACTTACAGACACATATAGATAATTAGACCCCACATAAACATATGGAGAAAGTGGAGCATACTCAATGACATAAACAAAACATTCTTTCTAAAGAGAATAAACTGCACCCTTCCATCATATATGCCTTACACAACAATATCATAGCAGCATACCTCCCAACATGACCCTCTCCAGGAGGGACAGAATGCTCTGCTCCTGGACTTCCCTCTTAATTTGTGATTGCTATCACCTGTGCTGAAACACCTTTCTTATCCATTAACCTGTTCAACACAGGTGCCGGCAAACATAGAGAAAGGAAAAAGTCCAGAAGCAGAGCATTGTGTCCCTTCTGGAGAGAGTCATGTTGGGAGGTATGTAGCACTTCAGGCTTGCCCAAAAGTAGTTTGTGTGGATGCAGGAGTGGTTCTTGGTGTGGGCAAGCAGTGCCTGCGGCCGGGCCGCTGCGGCCCCGGGGCGCGGCCGCAGTCACCCCACAGGCACCGCCACCTACCCACACCCCGCTCCCCGGCTGCAGCATACGCCATGGGCTGTGTGGGCGTCTGCTGCAGCCGGCACCAGTGACAGACACTAGAGGTCATTATTGACCTCTAGTGTCTGTGTGGCGCTGCTGTGGGAGAGACGTCATGACATCTCTCCCATAGAGAGGAGCCGTGGGAGGCCAAATGGAACAGCAGCAGCGATTGGGAAGCAGGAGCGGGGCAGTGGTAAGAATTGTTTTTTTATTTTTGTGTGTGTTTGACAGTGACAGGGGGCACAACTACTGGGGGCACAGCAGCAGAGGGCACAACTACTGGGGGCACAGCGACGGGACACAACTACTGGGGGCAAAGCAACAGGGGGCACAACTACTGGGGCAAATCTACTAGGAACAAAGCAACAGAGGGCACAACTACTGGGGGCAAAGCAACAGGGGGCACAGCGACAGGGTACAACTACTGGAGGCATAGCTACAGTGTGCATAGCTGCAGGGGGCACAGCTACAGGGGGCAAATCTACTGGGGCAAATCAACTACTTTGGGCAAATCTGGGAGCATAACTATGGCCACGCCCCTCCCCTATGAAGCCACACCCCTATTTTTGCCGTGCGCCTCCGGCACGCACTGTTTTGCCGCGCGGGGGGGGGGGGGCAGTGGAAACTTTCGTGCTGGGCGCCACAAGGTGTAGAATCGTCCCTGTGTGGATGAGTACTCAAAGAAAACAGTAGCTGAGTACTGTATGCATGCACAATACATGGACCATCCAGACATGGAACTGTTGTAATTAGGGATGAGCGGGTTCGGATTTCCAAAATTAGAACCCCACCGAACACCCCCGATCTGAGTCGGG
The DNA here is from genome assembly GCF_028390025.1 of Pseudophryne corroboree. NCBI lineage: Eukaryota > Metazoa > Chordata > Amphibia > Anura > Myobatrachidae > Pseudophryne > Pseudophryne corroboree. The sequence goes on from NC_086453.1 coordinate 129,467,308, forward strand.
AACTAAGTCCGGCACGGGTTTTCCCACCAGACTCAGTTCCCAGAACGAGGCAAAACGTCATCATCCTGGTGTCGGATTCTCGTGAGATAAGGACCTTGTATATTTCGCGCCTCTTGACCCGCCATCTTCACTCCACTCCTGGAGTGTGTAGGGAGAGGATGTGTCTCCTCAGTGTCTGTGCAGGAAAGTGGCGTGGCACGTGGGGTGGCGACCTGCTCTTTTGTATCATTCCAGTGGTGCTGTCTTGTGCTTCATCAGTCCAGTGATGGTGTCTTGTGCTCCATCAGTCCAGTCACAGTGGTGGTGTCCTGTGCTGCCATAAGTCCAGTGGTGCTGCTGTATAAGTCCAGTCCAGTGGTGCTGTCTGGTGCTGCATCAGTCTAGTGGTGGTGTTTTGTGCTGCATCAGTCCAGTGGTGGTGTCCTGTGCTGCTATAAGTCCAGTGGTGCTGCTGTATAAATCCAGTCCAGTGGTGCTGTCTTGTGCTGTATCAGTCCAGTGGTGGTGTCTTGTGCTACATCAGTCCAGTGGTGGTGTCCTGTGCTGCCATTAGTCCAGTGGTGATGCTGTATAAATCCAGTCCAGTGGTGCTGTCTTGTGCTGCATCAATACAGTGGTGGTGTCTTGTGCTGCATCAGTCCAGTGGTGGTGTCCTGTGCTGCCATAAGTCCAGTGGTGCTGCTGTATAAGTCCAGTCCAGTGGTGCTGCCGTATAAGTCCAGTCCAGTGATGCTGCCGTATAAGTCCAGTCCAGTTGTGCTGCCGTATAAGTCCAGTCGTGTTGCCGTATAAGTCCAGCGGTACAGCTATATAAGTCGAGCAGTACAGCCGTATAAGTCCAGCGGTACTGCCGTATAAGTCCAGCGGTACTGCCGTATAAATCTAGCGGTACAGTCATATAAGTCTAGTGTTACAGTCGTACAAGTCCAGCGGTACAGCCGTACAAGTCCAGTGGTACAGCCGTACAAGTCCAGCGGTACAGCCGTACAAGTCCAGCGGTACAGCCGTACAAGTCCAGCTGTACAGCCGTACAAGTCCAGTGGTGCTGCTGTATAAGTCCAGTGGTACTGCAGTATAAATCCAGCGGTACAGCCATATAAGTTCAGCGGTACAGCCATATAAGTCTAGCGGTACAGCCATATAAGTCCAGCAGTACTGCCGTATAAGTCCAGCGGTACTGCCGTATAAGTGGTACAGCCGTATAAGTCCAGTGGTACAGCCGTATAAGTCCAGCGGTACAGCCGTATAAGTCCAGCGGTACAGCCGTACAAGTCCAGTGGTGCTGCTGTATAAATCCAGCGGTACAGCCGTATAAGTTCAGCGGTACAGCCGTATAAGTCTAGCGGTACAGCCATATAAGTCCAGCGATACTGCCGTATAAGTGGTATAGCCGTATAAGACCAGCGGTACTGCCGTATAAGTGGTACAGCCGTATAAGTCCAGTGGTACAGCTGTATAAGTCCAGCAGTACAGCTGTATATGTCCAGCGGTACTGCCATATAAGTCCAGTGGTGCTGTCCTGTGCTGTATATTATTTACACCAAATAAAGGGGTTATTAATATTTAATTCAAATAATTTTTACAGGGTTTGCCCTGTGTGGTGCAGTGGTATGCTTGTGTGTGTGTGTGTGTGTGTGTGTGTGTGTGTGTGTGTGTGTGTGTGTGTGTGTGTGTGTGTGTGTGTGGTTTAGGGGTACGCTCTCCAATACCACATATTGTTATATAACTCCAGAAAAATAATGGAGAACAAAAATTTGGAGGATAAAATAGGGAAAGATCAAGAACCACTTCCTCCTAGTGCTGAAGCTGATGCCACTAGTCATGACGTAGCCATCAACATCGTCTGCCAAGGCCGATGCCCAATGTCATAGTAGAGGGCATGTGAAAATTCAAAAAGCCAAAGTTCAGTAAAATTACCTTAATAAAGAAATTTAAATTATCTGAGGAGAAACGTAAACTTGCCAATATGCCGTTTATGACACGGGGTGGCAAGGAACGGCTTAGGCCCTGGGCTATGTTCATGACTAGTGGTTCAGCTTCAAATGACGATGTAAGCCCTCATCCTCCCACTAGAAAAATTAAAAGAGTTAAGCTGGCAAAAGAATAGCAAAGAACTGTGCGTTCTAAGATGGTATCACAAATCCCCAAGGAGAGTCAGTGGCGGATCCAGGTGGGGGGGGGGGCACTCGGGCCCGTGCCCCCCCTGTCATTTGTGGCCTCCATCGGCGGTGTCCCCCCCCCCGGCGTCGGCGCCGCACAGGGAGATGACGGGCGCCCGCTGAGATTGTGTTACCAGCGGGCGCCCGTCTCCCTGCACAGCGACAGCCAGAGGCAGGAGCTCGGTACTGAGCTCCGGCTTCCGGCGCTGTCACTGTGCGGCATGCGCTATGGGAGAGACGTCAGCCATGATGTCTCTCTCATAGTGCTGAGGAGAGGACGCCAAGGGGAGGACTGCAGCGGTCTGGAAGCGGGAACGCGGCTTGGTAAGTATGTTCTGTTTTCTCTTCCTTAATGCAGCGGGGGCATCTACTGGGGGCAAACTACGGGGGACATTACTACTGGGGGGCATCAACAAGGGGCATTACTACTGGGGGGGGCATAACTACTGGGGGCATTATTACTGGGGGACATCTACTGGGGGCATTACTACTGGGGGGGTCATCTATTGGGGGCATTACTACTGGGGGCCATCTACTGGGGGCATTATTACTGGGGGCCATCTACTGGGGGCATTATTACTGGGGGGTATCTACTGGGGGCATTACTACTGGGGGGGTCATCTATTGGGGGCATTACTACTGGGGGCAGTTACTGGGGGCAAACTACTGGAGGACATTATTACTGGGGGGCATCTACTGGGGGCAAACTACTGGGGGACATTATTACTGGGGGGCATCTACTGGGGCAAACTACTGGGGAAGATTATTACTGGGGGTCAACTACAAAGGGGCTAACTACTGGGGGCATACTACAGGAGGGCATTACTACTGGTGGCGTAACTACCGGGGCATTGCTACCTGAGGCGGAACTACCGGCAGTGCGTTGCACTGGGGCCCGCCTCTGTCCAGGGGCCCAAGCATGTAATGAGTCAAACTGACTCATTACATGCCGCTGTGCGCTGCGGGCAACCGCTGCCCTCAGCGCACAGCCGCCCGGAGAGGAGAGGAGCAGCGGCACGGACGGGGGAAGGAGGAGGAGGGAGGTGAAGGAGGGAGCCGCAGCAGCGCTTTGTTACTGGTGGAGGCGCTGCTGCTGCTGCCCCTCTGCTTTACTATAGGCTGTCTTCCGAGAACAGCCTATAGTGAAGCAGAGGGGCAGCAGTAGCAGCGCCTCCACCAGTAACAAAGCACTGCTGCGGCTCCCTCCTTCACCTCCGTCCTCCTCCTTCTCTCCAGCCCGGGAATCGTCTGACGCTGCACCGAGGAGCCTGAGCCAGCGGAGAGGGTAAGTATAATTCTTCTTTCTTTCTTTCTTTCTTTCTTTCTTTCTTTCTTTCTTTCTTTCTTTCTTTATTTCTTTCTGTCTCTTTCTTTCTTTGTTGGGACTGCCTGCCGCTATGTGTAAAAATGGGGGACTGCCTGCCGCTATGTGTAAAAATGGGGGACTGCCTGCCGCTATGTGTAAAAATGGGGGACTGCCTGCCGCTATGTGTAAAAAGGGGGAATCTGCCTGCCGCTATGTGTAAAACTGGGGAATCTGCCTGCCGCAATGTGTAAAAAGGGGGAATCTGCCTGCCGCTATGTGTAAAAATGGGGAATCTGCCTGCCACTATGTGTAAAAAGGGTGAATCTGCCTGCCGTAATGTGTAAAAAGGGGGACGCTGTCTGCCGTAATGTGTAAAAAGGGGGACGCTGTCTGCCGTAATGTGTAACAAGGGCACGCTGTCTGCCGTAATGTGTAAAAAGGGGACGCTGTCTGCCGTTATGTGTAAAAAGTGTACGCTGTCTGCCGCTATGTGTAAAAAGGGCACGATGTCTGCCGTTATGTGTAAAAAGGGGACGCTGTCTGCCGTTATGTGTAAAAAGTGCACGCCGTCTGCCGTAATGTGTAAAAAGGGGGAATCTGCCTGCCGCAATGTGTAAAAAGGGGGAATCTGCCTGCCGCAATGTGTAAAAAGGGGGAATCTGCCTGCCGCAATGTGTAAAAAGGGGGGACTGCCTGCCGCTATGTGTAAAAATGGGGAATCTGCCTGCCGCTATGTGTAAAAAGGGTGAATCTGCCTGCCGTAATGTGTAAAAAGGGGGACGCTGTCTGTCGTAATGTGTAACAAGGGCACGCTGTCTGCCGTAATGTGTAAAAAGGGGACGCTGTCTGCCGTTATGTGTAAAAAGTGTACGCTGTCTGCCGTTATGTGTAAAAAGTGTACGCTGTCTGCCGCTATGTGCAACAAAGGCACGCTGTCTGCCGTTATGTGTAAAAAGGGGACGCTGTCTGTCGTTATGTGTAAAAAGTGCACGCTGTCTGCCGTAATGTGTAAAAAGGGGGACGCTGTCTGCTGTAATGTGTAAAAAGGGGACGCTGTCTGCCGTAATGTGTAAAAAGAGGAATCTGTCCGCTGTAAGGTGTAAAAGGGTCTCTACCTGGTGTAGTGGTGCTACTGTGCGGCGTAATTTGAAGAATGGAGACTACTGTGCACCGTTTTATGAATTGGTATTATTTTGTGGCCACACCCCTTCCCCACGAAGCCACGCCACTATGTATTTTTGCGTGCGCCTACGGCGCGCACTGCCCCTGTTTTGCATGCAGGGGTGGGGCTCCGATGCCGTTTCTTGCACACAGTGCTAAAATGTCTAGTTACGGCACTGTTGCTAGGTATCCATTTCTCTGGCCCTGAGCAGGTCTCCCTCACCAGATCCTCTCCAGGGGTGAGGGGGTAAACTTGGATGGGATGTGGGGGGGGGGGCAAAGCATTTTGTCGCACCTGGGCCCACCGCTCGCTAGTTCCGCCACTGATTACTACTGGCGGCTTAACTACAGGGGGGCCAGACTACTGGGGGCATAACTACAGGGGCCAAACTACTGGGGGATAACTACAGGGGCCAAACTACTGGGGGCATTACTACTGGGGGCTAAACTACAAGGGGGGCATAACTACAGGGGCTAAACTACAATGGGGCAAACTACAGGGGTGCATTACTACTGGTGGCTAAACTACAAGCAGGCAAACTACTGGGGGCATTACCACTGGGAGGCTAAACTAAATTGGGCAGGGGTAAACTACTGGGGTCATAACTGCAGGGGTATTACCACTGGGGGCATAACTACTAGGGTGCTAAATGATTGGGGGCATTACTACAGGCAACATTACTACTGGGGGCAATACGAGCATTGCATAAGGGGCACCACTACTATGGGGTTTATATAAGGGGCACGGGTGGTCATTCCGAGTTGTTCGCTCGCAAGCTGCTTTTAGCAGCTTTGCACACGCTAAGCCGCCGCCTACTGGGAGTGAATCTTAGCTTCTCAAAATTGCGAACGAAAGATTAGCAAAATTGCGAATAGACACTTCTTAGCAGTTTCTGAGTAGCTTTAAACATACTCGGCATCTGCGATCAGTTCAGTGCTAGTCGTTCCTGGTTTGACGTCATAAACACACCCAGCGTTCGCCCAGACACTCCTCCGTTTCTCCAGCCACTCCCGCGTTTTTCCCAGAAACTGTAGCGTTTTTTCACACACTCCCATAAAACGGCCTGTTTCCGCCCAGAAACACCCACTTCCTGTCAATCACACTACGATCACCAGAACGAAGAAAAAACCTTGTAATGCCGTGAGTAAAATACCTAACTGCATAGCAAATTTACTTGGCGCAGTCGCAGTGAGAACATTGCGCATGCGCAGTTAGCGGAAAATTGCTGCGATGCGAAGAAAAATACAGAGCGAACAACTCGGAATGACCCCCACTCACAGTACAGTGGACATTGCATAATGAGCGCTACAACTGTGGGCATTGTATAAGAAGCGCCACCTCACATGCACCGAAGCCGCACGCAAATGTACTTGCCCCTTTCATGGTCCACCCCCCCTATCATTTTCTTCTGGATCCGCCCCTGAGGAGAGTCCAAGTGTGTCGGCGGCTGCGATGCCTGACCTTCCCAACACTGGATGGGAAGAGGTGGCTCCTTCAACCATTTGCACGCCCTCTGCAAGTGCTGGAAGTAGCACCCACAGTCCAGTTTCTGATATTCAAATTGAAGATGTCACTGTTGAAGTACACAAGTATGAGGATATGGGTGTAGCTGGCACTGCGGAGGAAGTTGACGAGGAGGATTCTGATGGTGATGTGCTTTGTTTAAATCAGGCACCGGGGCAGACAGTTGTTGAATAAGCCCATCGTCATGCCTGGGCAGAAGACAAAAAAATCCACCTCTTCTGTCTGGAATTATTTCTAGCCAAATCCGGACAACTACTGTCTTGCCATATGTACCTTATGTAAAAGTGTAATAAGTAGAGGTAAGGACGTTACCAACCTAGGAACATACTCCCTTATACATCACCTGCAACGCGTTCATAAAAAGTCACTGTCAAGTTCATAAACTGTGGCTAAGATCGTAAGCAGTCCAGGGACACATAAATCCCTTTGTCCTGTTGTAGCTTGCAAACCCTACCAGCAACTCTCTCCTCATCAATTTCCTCCTCAATCAGGATCGGAAGTAGTCCTGCAGGCCACGTCACTGGCATGACTGACTCCTCTCCTATCCGGGATTCCTCCGGAGGATCCTGCATTGCTACGCCTACTGCTGCTGCTGCTGTTGATGCTGGTAGTCATTCATCATCCCAGAGAGGAAGTTGGAACACCACTACTTCTTTCACTAAGCAATAGACCGTCCAACAGTCCTTTGCGAGGAGGATGAAGTATGACAGCAGTCATCCTGTTGCAAAGCAGATAACCAAGGCCTTGACAGCCATGTTGGTGTTAGACGTGCGTCCGGTATCCGCCATTAGTGGAGTGGAATTTAGACAATTGATGGAGGTAGTGTGTCCCGGTACCATAGATTTCACTTCACTAGGCAGGCGATACAGAGAATGTAGAGACGTCAGAAAAAGTGTCCTCAGTGTCCTGAAAAATGCAGTTGTACGCACTGCCCACTTAACCACGGACATGTGGACAAGTGGAACAGGGCAGACTAAGGACTATATGACTGTGACAGCCCACTGGGTAGATGTATTGCCTTGCACAGCAACAACAGCAGAGGCACCCGCAGCAGCATCTCAGAAACGCCAGCTCGTTCCAAGGCAGGCTATGCTGTGTATCTCCGGATTCAGTAAGAGGCACACCGCCGACAACCTCTTAGAGAAACTGAAGGAAATCATCGCTCAATGGCTTACCCCACTTAGACTCTCCTGGGGATTCGTGATATGAGACAACGCTACCAATATTGGGGGTCATTCCGAGTTGTTCGCTCGCTAGCTGCTTTTAGCAGCATTGCACACGCTAAGCCGCCGCCCTCTGGGAGTGTATCTTAGCACAGCAGAATTGCGAACGAAAGATTAGCAGAATTGCGAATAGAAATTTCTTAGCAGTTTCTGAGCAGCTCCAGACTTACTCCTACATTGCGATCAGTTCAGTCAGTTTCGTTCCTGGTTTGACGTCACAAACACACCCAACGTTCGCCCAGACACTAGAGATGAGCGCCGGAAATTTTTCGGGTTTTGTGTTTTGGTTTTGGGTTCGGTTCCGCGGCCGTGTTTTGGGTTCGACCGCGTTTTGGCAAAACCTCACCGAATTTTTTTTGTCGGATTCGGGTGTGTTTTGGATTCGGGTGTTTTTTTCAAAAAACCCTAAAAAACAGCTTAAATCATAGAATTTGGGGGTCATTTTGATCCCAAAGTATTATTAACCTCAAAAACCATAATTTCCACTCATTTTCAGTCTATTCTGTATACCTCACACCTCACAATATTATTTTTAGTCCTAAAATTTGCACCGAGGTCGCTGTGTGAGTAAGATAAGCGACCCTAGTGGCCGACACAAACACCGGGCCCATCTAGGAGTGGCACTGCAGTGTCACGCAGGATGTCCCTTCCAAAAACCTTCCCCAAACAGCACATGACGCAAAGAAAAAAAGAGGCGCAATGAGGTAGGTGTGTGAGTAAGATAAGCGACCCTAGTGGCCGACACAAACACCGGGCCCATCTAGGAGTGGCACTGCAGTGTCACGCAGGATGTCCCTTCCAAAAAACCCTCCCCAAACAGCACATGACGCAAAGAAAAAAAGAGGCGCAATGAGGTAGCTGACTGTGTGAGTAAGATAAGCGACCCTAGTGGCCGACACAAACACCGGGCCCATCTAGGAGTGGCACTGCAGTGTCACGCAGGATGTCCCTTCCAAAAAACCCTCCCCAAACAGCACATGACGCAAAGAAAAAAAGAGGCGCAATGAGGTAGCTGACTGTGTGAGTAAGATAAGCGACCCTAGTGGCCGACACAAACACCGGGCCCATCTAGGAGTGGCACTGCAGTGTCACGCAGGATGGCCCTTCCAAAAAACCCTCCCCAAACAGCACATGACGCAAAGAAAAAGAAAAGAAAAAAGAGGTGCAAGATGGAATTGTCCTTGGGCCCTCCCACCCACCCTTATGTTGTATAAACAAAACAGGACATGCACACTTTAACCAACCCATCATTTCAGTGACAGGGTCTGCCACACGACTGTGACTGATATGACGGGTTGGTTTGGACCCCCCCCAAAAAAGAAGCAATTAATCTCTCCTTGCACAAACTGGCTCTACAGAGGCAAGATGTCCACCTCATCATCATCCTCCGATATATCACCGTGTACATCCCCCTCCTCACAGATTATCAATTCGTCCCCACTGGAATCCACCATCTCAGCTCCCTGTGTACTTTGTGGAGGCAATTGCTGCTGGTCAATGTCTCCGCGGAGGAATTGATTATAATTCATTTTAATGAACATCATCTTCTCCACATTTTCTGGATGTAACCTCGTACGCCGATTGCTGACAAGGTGAGCGGCGGCACTAAACACTCTTTCGGAGTACACACTTGTGGGAGGGCAACTTAGGTAGAATAAAGCCAGTTTGTGCAAGGGCCTCCAAATTGCCTCTTTTTCCTGCCAGTATAAGTACGGACTGTGTGACGTGCCTACTTGGATGCGGTCACTCATATAATCCTCCACCATTCTTTCAATGTTGAGAGAATCATATGCAGTGACAGTAGACGACATGTCCGTAATCGTTGTCAGGTCCTTCAGTCCGGACCAGATGTCAGCATCAGCAGTCGCTCCAGACTGCCCTGCATCACCGCCAGCGGGTGGGCTCGGAATTCTGAGCCTTTTCCTCGCACCCCCAGTTGCGGGAGAATGTGAAGGAGGAGATGTTGACAGGTCGCGTTCCGCTTGACTTGACAATTTTCTCACCAGCAGGTCTTTCAACCCCAGCAGACTTGTGTCTGCCGGAAAGAGAGATCCAAGGTAGGCTTTAAATCTAGGATCGAGCACGGTGGCCAAAATGTAGTGCTCTGATTTCAACAGATTGACCACCCGTGAATCCTTGTTAAGCGAATTAAGGGCTCCATCCACAAGTCCCACATGCCTAGCGGAATCGCTCCGTGTTAGCTCCTCCTTCAATGTCTCCAGCTTCTTCTGCAAAAGCCTGATGAGGGGAATGACCTGACTCAGGCTGGCAGTGTCTGAACTGACTTCACGTGTGGCAAGTTCAAAGGGCATCAGAACCTTGCACAACGTTGAAATCATTCTCCACTGCGCTTGAGACAGGTGCATTCCACCTCCTATATCGTGCTCAATTGTATAGGCTTGAATGGCCTTTTGCTGCTCCTCCAACCTCTGAAGCATATAGAGGGTTGAATTCCACCTCGTTACCACTTCTTGCTTCAGATGATGGCAGGGCAGGTTCAGTGGTTTTTGGTGGTGCTCCAGTCTTCTGTACGTGGTGCCTGTACGCCGGAAGTGTCCCGCAATTCTTCTGGCCACCGACAGCATCTCTTGCACGCCCCTGTCGTTTTTTAAAAAATTCTGCACCACCAAATTCAAGGTATGTGCAAAACATGGGACGTGCTGGAATTTGCCCATATTTAATGCACACACAATATTGCTGGCGTTGTCCGATGCCACAAATCCACAGGAGAGTCCAATTGGGGTAAGCCATTCCGCGATGATCTTCCTCAGTTGCCGTAAGAGGTTTTCAGCTGTGTGCGTATTCTGGAAACCGGTGATACAGAGCGTAGCCTGCCTAGGAAAGAGTTGGCGTTTGCGAGATGCTGCTACTGGTGCCGCCGCTGCTGTTCTTGCGGCGGGAGTCCATACATCTACCCAGTGGGCTGTCACAGTCATATAGTCCTGACCCTGCCCTGCTCCACTTGTCCACATGTCCGTGGTTAAGTGGACATTGGGTACAACTGCATTTTTTAGGACACTGGTGAGTCTTTTTCTGACGTCCGTGTACATTCTCGGTATCGCCTGCCTAGAGAAGTGGAACCTAGATGGTATTTGGTAACGGGGGCACACTGCCTCAATAAATTGTCTAGTTCCCTGTGAACTAACGGCGGATACCGGACGCACGTCTAACACCAACATAGTTGTCAAGGCCTCAGTTATCCGCTTTGCAGCAGGATGACTGCTGTGATATTTCATCTTCCTCGCAAAGGACTGTTGAACAGTCAATTGCTTACTGGAAGTAGTACAAGTGGGCTTACGACTTCCCCTCTGGGATGACCATCGACTCCCAGCAGCAACAACAGCAGCGCCAGCAGCAGTAGGCGTTACACGCAAGGATGCATCGGAGGAATCCCAGGCAGGAGAGGAATCATCAGAATTGCCAGTGACATGGCCTGCAGGACTATTGGCATTCCTGGGGAAGGAGGAAATTGACACTGAGGGAGTTGGTGGGATGGTTTGCGTGAGCTTGGTTACAAGAGGAAGGGATTTACTGGTCAGTGGACTGCTTCCGCTGTCGGCCAAAGTTTTTGAACTTGTCACTGACGTATTATGAATGCGCTGCAGGTGACGTATAAGGGAGGATGTTCCGAGGTGGTTAACGTCCTTACCCCTACTTATTACAGCTTGACAAAGGGAACACACGGCTTGACAAATGTTGTCTGCATTTCTGGTGAAATACTTCCACACCGAAGAGCTGATTTTTTTGGTATTTTCACCAGGCATGTCAACGGCCATATTCCTCCCACGGACAACAGGTGTCTCCCCGGGTGCCTGACTTAAACAAACCACCTCACCATCAGAATCCTCCTGGTCAATTTCCTCCCCAGCGCCAGCAACACCCATATCCTCCTCATCCTGGTGTACTTCAACACTGACATCTTCAATCTGACTATCAGGAACTGGACTGCGGGTGCTCCTTCCAGCACTTGCAGGGGGCGTGCAAATGGTGGAAGGCGCATGCTCTTCACGTCCAGTGTTGGGAAGGTCAGGCATCGCAACCGACACAATTGGACTCTCCTTGTGGATTTGGGATTTCGAAGAACGCACAGTTCTTTGCTGTGCTTTTTCCAGCTTGAGTCTTTTCATTTTTCTAGCGAGAGGCTGAGTGCTTCCATCCTCATGTGAAGCTGAACCACTAGCCATGAACATAGGCCAGGGCCTCAGCCGTTCCTTGCCACTCCGTGTGGTAAATGGCATATTGGCAAGTTTACGCTTCTCCTCCGACAATTTTATTTTAGGTTTTGGAGTCCTTTTTTTACTGATATTTGGTGTTTTGGATTTGACATGCTCTGTACTATGACATTGGGCATCGGCCTTGGCAGACGACGTTGCTGGCATTTCATCGTCTCGGCCATGACTAGTGGCAGCAGCTTCAGCACGAGGTGGAAGTGGATCTTGATCTTTCCCTAATTTTGGAACCTCAACATTTTTGTTCTCCATATTTTAATAGGCACAACTAAAAGGCACCTCAGGTAAACAATGGAGATGGATGGATACTAGTATACAATTATGGACGGACTGCCGAGTGCCGACACAGAGGTAGCTACAGCCGTGGACTACCGTACTGTGTCTGCTGCTAATATAGACTGGTTGATAAAGAGATGTAGTATGTATGTATAAAGAAGAAAGAAAAAAAAACCACGGGTAGGTGGTATACAATTATGGACGGACTGCCGAGTGCCGACACAGAGGTAGCTACAGCCGTGGACTACCGTACTGTACTGTGTCTGCTGCTAATATAGACTGGTTGATAATGAGATGTAGTATGTATGTATAAAGAAGAAAGAAAAAAAAACCAAGGGTAGGTGGTATACAATTATGGACGGACTGCCGAGTGCCGACACAGAGGTAGCTACAGCCGTGGACTACCGTACTGTACTGTGTCTGCTGCTAATATAGACTGGATGATAATGAGATGTAGTATGTATAAAGAAGAAAGAAAAAAAAAACCACGGGTAGGTGGTATACAATTATGGACGGACTGCCGAGTGCCGACACAGAGGTAGCTACAGCCGTGGACTACCGTACTGTACTGTGTCTGCTGCTAATATAGACTGGTTGATAATGAGATGTAGTATGTATGTATAAAGAAGAAAGAAAAAAAAACCACGGGTAGGTGGTATACAATTATGGACGGACTGCCGAGTGCCGACACAGAGGTAGCTACAGCCGTGGACTACCGTACTGTACTGTGTCTGCTGCTAATATAGACTGGATGATAATGAGATGTAGTATGTATAAAGAAGAAAAAAAAAACCATGGGTAGGTGGTATACAATTATGGATGGACTGCCGAGTGCCGACACAGAGGTAGCTACAGCCGTGGACTACCGTACTGTACTGTGTCTGCTGCTAATATAGACTGGATGATAATGAGATGTAGTATGTATAAAGAAGAAAGAAAAAAAAAAACCACGGGTAGGTGGTATACAATTATGGACGGACTGCCGAGTGCCGACACAGAGGTAGCTACAGCCGTGGACTACCGTACTGTACTGTGTCTGCTGCTAATATAGACTGGATGATAATGAGATGTAGTATGTATAAAGAAGAAAGAAAAAAAAACCACGGGTAGGTGGTATACAATTATGGACGGACTGCCGAGTGCCGACACAGAGGTAGCTACAGCCGTGGACTACCGTACTGTACTGTGTCTGCTGCTAATATAGACTGGTTGATAATGAGATGTAGTATGTATAAAGAAGAAAGAAAAAAAAACCACGGGTAGGTGGTATACAATTATGGATGGACTGCCGAGTGCCGACACAGAGGTACCTACAGCCGTGGACTACCGTACTGTACTGTGTCTGCTGCTAATATAGACTGGATGATAATGAGATGTAGTATGTATAAAGAAGAAAAAAAAAACCACGGGTAGGTGGTATACAATTATGGACGGACTGCCGAGTGCCGACACAGAGGTAGCTACAGCCGTGGACTACCGTACTGTACTGTGTCTGCTGCTAATATAGACTGGATGATAATGAGATGTAGTATGTATAAAGAAGAAAAAAAAAACCATGGGTAGGTGGTATACAATTATGGATGGACTGCCGAGTGCCGACACAGAGGTAGCTACAGCCGTGGACTACCGTACTGTACTGTGTCTGCTGCTAATATAGACTGGATGATAATGAGATGTAGTATGTATAAAGAAGAAAAAAAAAACCACTGGTAGGTGGTATACAATTATGGACGGACTGCCGAGTGCCGACACAGAGGTAGCTACAGCCGTGGACTACCGTACTGTACTGTGTCTGCTGCTAATATAGACTGGATGATAATGAGATGTAGTATGTATAAAGAAGAAAGAAAAAAAAACCACGGGTAGGTGGTATACAATTATGGATGGACTGCCGAGTGCCGACACAGAGGTAGCTACAGCCGTGGACTACCGTACTGTACTGTGTCTGCTGCTAATATAGACTGGATGATAATGAGATGTAGTATGTATAAAGAAGAAAAAAAAAACCACGGGTAGGTGGTATACAATTATGGATGGACTGCCGAGTGCCGACACAGAGGTAGCTACAGCCGTGGACTACCGTACTGTACTGTGTCTGCTGCTAATATAGACTGGATGATAATGAGATGTAGTATGTATAAAGAAGAAAGAAAAAAAAAAACCACGGGTAGGTGGTATACAATTATGGATGGACTGCCGAGTGCCGACACAGAGGTAGCTACAGCCGTGAACTACCGTACTGTGTCTGCTGCGACTGGATGATAAATAATGATATAAAAAATATATATATATCACTACTGCAGCCGGACAGGTATATATTATATAATGACGGACCTGCTGGACACTGTATGTCAGCAGAATGAGTTTTTTATAGAATAAAAAAACACCACACAAGTCACACGACGAGTGTTTAACTTTTTCAGGCAATCACAATATAGTATACTATACTGGTGGTCAGTGTGGTCAGGTCACTGGTCAGTCACACTGGCAGTGGCACTCCTGCAGCAAAAGTGTGCACTGTTTAATTTTAATAATATGTACTCCTGGCTCCTGCTATAACCTATAACTGCTCCCCAGTCTCCCCCACAATTAAGCTGTGTGAGCACAGTCAGATATTATACATAGATGATGCAGCACACTGGGCTGAGCACAGATATGGTATGTGACTGAGTCACTGTGTATCGTTTTTTTCAGGCAGAGAACGGATTATATTAAATAAAACTGCACTGGTGGTCACTGGTCAGTGGTCAGTCACTAGTAAACTCTGCACTCTCTAGTACTCCTAAGCTCCAGTAAATCAAGTGTCTCTGTCTCAATCTCACTCTCTCTCTTCTAATCTAAATGGAGAGGACGCCAGCCACGTCCTCTCCCTATCAATCTCAATGCACGTGTGAAAATGGCGGCGACGCGTGGCTCCTTATATAGAATCCGAGTCTCGCGATAGAATCCGAGCCTCGCGAGAATCCGACAGCGTCATGATGACGTTCGGGCGCGCTCGGGTTAACCGAGCAAGGCGGGAAGATCCGAGTCGCTCGGATCCGTGTAAAAAAAGCTGAAGTTCGGGCGGGTTCGGATTCCGAGGAACCGAACCCGCTCATCTCTACCAGACACTCCCCCATTTCTTCAGACACTCCTGCGTTTTTCCCAGAAACGCCAGCGTTTTTTCGCACACTCCCAGAAAACGGCCAGTTTCCGCCCAGAAACACCCACTTCCTGTCAATCACACTACGATCACCAGAACGATGAAAAAGCTTCGTTATGCCATGAGTAAAATACCTAACTTTTGTGTAAAATAACTAAGCGCATGCGTTCTGCGAACCTTGCGCATGCGCAGTAAGCGACTTATCGCAGTATAGCAAAAATCGGCAACGAGCGAACAACTCGGAATGACCCCCATTGTGCGGGCATTAAATCAGGGCAAATTCTAGCATGTCCCATATTTTGCTCACACAATAAATTTGGTAGTGCTTCATTTTTTGAGAAACGGCAAAGCCATGCAGGAGACACTTTCAGTAGCCCGAAAAATTTTGGGACACTTTCGCCATTCAGCGACTGCGTGCCAAAGACTGGAGCGCCAGCAAACACTCTTGAACTTATTCTGCCATCACCTGAAGCAAGAGGTTATAACGCGGTTGAACTCATCCCTCTATATGCTTCAGTAGATGGAGGAGCAGCAAAAGGCCATTCAAGCCTATACATCCACATATGACATAGGCAAAGGAGGGGGTATGCCCCTGACTCAAATGCAGTGGAGATTGATTTCCATGTTGTGCAGGGTTCTCCAACTTTTTGAAATTGCCACACGTGAAGTCAGTTCAGACACTGCCAACTTGAGTCAGGTCATTCCCCTCATAAGGCTTTTGCATAAACAGCTAGAGAAAGTGAAGGAGGAGCTAAGACAGAGCGATTCCGCTTGGTATGTGGGACTTGTGGATGAAGCCCTTCATTCGCTTTGCCAGGATCCGAGGGTGGTCAACCTGTTGAAATCAGAGCACTACATTTTGGCCACCGTGCTCGATCCTAGGTTTAAAGCCTACGTTGTTTCTCTCTTTCCGGTGGACACAAGCCTGCAGAGGTGCGAATACCTGCTGGTGAAAACACTGTCAGCTGAAGAGGAATGTGACACGGCAACAGCTCCTTCTTCATTTTCTCCCACAACTGGGGCTGCCATGAAACAACTTAGATATCCACTTCCTAACCAACCCACTGGCGGTGATGCAGGGCAGGCAGGACCAACTTTGGACATCTGGTCCAGACTGAAGGACCTGCCAACAATTTCTGACATGTCTACTGTCACTGCATATGATGCTGTCACTATTGAAAGAATAGTGGAGGATTACATCGGTGACAGCATCCAAGTAGACGTGTCAAACAGTCCATACCTGTACTGGCAAGAAAAAGAGGCAATTTGGAGGCACCTGTATAAACTGGCTCTATTTTACCTAAGTTTGCCCCCCTCCAGTGTATACTCTGAAAGAGTTTTTAGTGCAGCCGGTAACCTTGTCAGCGATAAGCGTAGGAGGTTACTTGCACACAATGTGGAGAAGATGATGTTCATCAAAATTAATTATCAGTTCTTCCGTGAAGACCAGCCTCCAGAAAGTACAGAGGAACCTGTGGTGGTGGATTCCAGCGGAGACAAATTTAGTACTCTGTGAGGATGAGGATGTACACAACACTGAAGGGGGTGAGGAATCGGTCAATGAGGATGAGGACGACATCTTGTATCTGTAGAGCCATTTTTGTGCAGGGACAGATTAATTGCCAGCTTGTTTTGTGGGGGCCCAAACGAACCAATTATTTCAGCCACAGTCATGTGGCAAACCCTGGCGCTGAAATGATTGGTTTGTTAAAGTGTGCGTGTCCTGTTTATACAACATAAGGGTGGGTGGGTGGGAGGGCCCAAGGACAATTCCATCTTGCACCTCTTTTTTTTTCTTTGCATTATGTACTCTTTGTGGCCTAGTTTTTCAAACTGCCATCCTGTCTGCCACTGCAATGCCACTCCTAGATGGGCCACGTGTTTGTGCCGCCCACTTGTGTCGCTTAGCTTAGTCATCCAGCTACCTCGGTGCAACCTTTTGGCCTAAAAACAATATTGTGAGGTGTTCAGAATAGACTGGAAATTAGTGGAAATTAATGTTGTTGGGGTTAATAATAGCATAGGAACAAAAAAAAATACCAAATTCTGTGATTTTAGCTGTTTTTATGCTTTTTCCCACCAAAAAAAAAACAGATCCAAAACCAAACCAAAACCCGCAAAGGTGGTTTTGGCAAAACCAATCCAGCTCCAAAACACGAAGAAAGAGCCAGATCCAAAACCAAAACACAAAACACGAAAAGTGGCCGATGCACACCCCTAGTTATAATTGATTATGTATTATGGGGGCTGTCAGGCCTTGAAAACAAATTAGTGACAGTTTGCATTTTTTTAATTACACAGTTATTAAGCTGTATCAATCTGTGTCAAGAAGTGAAAATAGAAACATCAAAAATAACTGTGAGGACTGTAAGAATGGGGAGGGTCAGACTGGCAAATTGTGTTATATTCTGACCATAAAACCGCACTTACCGGAAGCGATGATACGCTCAGCCTGTGGAATACTGCAGTTAATGGGAAAATCCGTTTTCCTGTCACATCATGTTCACCCATGTGACCCTGCCCTAAGGGGTTTACAATCCATACTCATCTATACATAGGTATGACACATCTGACATTTTCAGAGGATCTGGTATTTACTAGCCTCTTATTCCTTCCATCAGTTATGTATTCTCTTTCTGTGTATTTTGCTGGCGTTGGCAACCTTGTGTAATTATAACATTTGTAAGTCTTACAAGCAGACCCTCCAAAAGACCTCTTTGGCACCAGTACTAGAGGGAACATGGGGGGTCATTCTGAGTTGATCGTAACTGCAGCGCCGGCGCATGCGCAGTTCCGACCCGATCGCACGGCTGCGAAGAAGTGCAGCATGCGATCGGGTCGGAATGACCCCCATGGTCAAGTGTTTGAGCCTGTGATTACAACTTGTCATTAATAATGTGGCACTCAGCCGAGGCCGCACACAGGAAATGGGTGTGGTTATGCCACTGTGGCAGGTCTGGTCCCTCAGAAAGACCTGTATTAGAATTTTGTACGAACTGTTAAAAAGTGAGTATACAACTGCACAGAGGACCTAATTCAGCCCTGATCGTAGATGTGCTAAATTTAGCACATCTACGATCAGATACACAGACATGTGGGGGGACGCCCAACACAGGGCTAGTCTGCCCCGCATGTCAGGCCCAACTCCAGGGCCGGTGCAAGGTTTCTCGGCTCCCCAGGCAAAACCTTTGCCTACTCCCTTCCACCCCACCCCCCACCCTCTCGCCCTTCAGTCTGTTGAATAGAGAATGCACCCTACAAGAAAAAAAAAACAGTAAAAATCCCACTAAGCATGACAGGAAGACTATAGGTTAGGGGAAGGGTAACAACACAGGCAGGAGATATGGATAGATATATAAGGAGTGTATTATAGTTGTGGGGGAGGGAGGGTTCTTGCTCATTACAATGAGCAGATAAGAGTATGACACACATTACAGTGCCCCCTTACCAACATCCACTACACACACCTCTCACTGACAATGTCATGTCATACAAGTCTGGCTGGGCAATGGATCAGACCCAATTGCTTAGCACACAAATCTGGGTAATTGATATGCAACTTTGGGCGAGATTCAAAGGTTGCCTCCCCCTCCCGCCCACGATCATGTCCGTTGGCATGTGCTGTCTCTTTGTAAAGTATGGGAGGGCGCAAATTTATAGTTTGCGGGGAGGTACCCAACACCCTAGCACCAGCACTAGCCATACTTGCCTACTGTCCTGGAAAGTGCGTGAGACTCTGAATTTTTCAGGTAGTCCCCCAAACCCCTGGAAGAGTGGGTGGATCTCCTGCATCCTGTCCATCTACTGGTGAAGTGTGCAGCATGGGGAGATAATACCAGGGATCATTGGTTCGTAGAGAGGGGGAGGGACTAAAATTATGCAAACTAGATAAATTTAACCCCACCCCCACTTCAAGTACCCACAAATTGCAGAATTTTTATAATGTTGGGGGTGGGGCCTAAAGACTTGAGAGCCAGCTCCCACCCTCAGAGCGGTCAGCTGCATCTCCTCTCTGGGCTTCTCCAGGAGAGGAGAAAAATAAAGTTGGCAAATATGAGAGTAGATGAGGTGCCTGCGGAGTGGTCACGCCCTCTGTTCCAATTCATGGATCTGAAAAATTGGGTTTTACGGTATGGACATGGCGCTGTGGTTCTGGCATGGAACTTCAACTTAAGTAAAACACCTTGTGGACCTGTGGATCAAGTGGCAGAAATATACAGCCTGTCCTTTATTGAACTCATCTAGATCTAAACTGAGTGTCTGAACTCTGAAGCAAATATTTCATCCACCTTATTTTCTTTTTCAGAAGCTGCCACATCCTATTTCATGATGGCTGGCTTTTAGAAATCCCATTAGCAAAAAATGCCATTGAGGCCTTTGTGTGATGAGAAAGTCTTTTGTGTTATGATAGGCTTTTATTCCCACAGTCAGATGTTCTCACTACTCACTGTGTTGTTCAATTTCTTTGTAGACTTTCTGCCTACCACAAGTTAAGGAAGCTGATAAAGCAGAATACATACATTAACTGGCCTGAGGACCCTCGGGGCGATGAATTCTTCTGGTTCAAGCTTCGGAAAGCATTAGATGTTGACATATATGAAGAGGAAAAGCTACAGCTTTCTGTGACTAAGTGACAATATGATCGCTGTGATTCTGAATTCCCCAATGCAGTAGTTTTACAGAGCTGTATATAATGTTATATAATGTTTACTAAAAATGAGTTTCAATTTGAACACCATACTCCAGACACAATACTACACAAAACATACATTCTGCACACATACACACACTCCTCTAAATTGGCCACACACTAGTCAATATTGTGCATGATTTGCACTATTTCAACACATCGTAACGACAAATCGTGCAATGTCAACGAACGATAACGATGTAGATGCGTGGTCCTGCGGGTTGTATGTCGTACCCTCAGATCTTCCCTACATGCAGTAAGATCTGGCAATCTCATTAATGACAGCATACTCCTGGATGTGGCCACTGACGATATCTTTTGTTAGATTGCACAGTGTGTAGATACCATATTGTTTGTCCAGGAGTGTCGGGGAGCTGCCGGGGAGTTCAAGGGAAATCGCTGATGACATTGCATACTGTAGTTTGCGAGTCATCTAGTGTGGCCAGCTTTACACTTCTGACTTTGGGGGTTCTTCAGAGTTGTTAGCAAACTAAAAAAAGTGAGCAACTGGGCAAAACCATGTTGCACTGCAGGTGGGGCAGTTATAACATGTGCAGAGAGAGTTAGATTTGGGTGGGTTATATTGTTTCTGTGCATGGTAAATAGTGACTGCTGTATTTTTGCAATGCAATTTAGATTTTAGTTTGAACACACCCCTCCAAAATCTAACTCTCTCTGCACATGTTATATCTGCCCCACCTGCAGTGCACATGGTTTTGCCCAATTACTAACTTTTTCTGGTTTGCTAACAACTCTGAATAACCTCTTTTATGCAAAAACACAAGACCAAATGGAGCAGACATGACACTGTTGTGGCACAATTTAGATGGGCAATCAGGGACGTGCAGTCAGGGGAGGCAGTGCCTCCCCTGTCCTTAATGATGAAAATACAAAGAAGATACTTATGACACAGATTCTGTGTCACAATTATCTGCTTTATCCTTTCCCATGTTTAAATTATGTAAAAAAAAAAAAGTTTTACATGTGTTCGGAGGCACCGAGCTTACCATCGGCGGCCGATAATCCCCCCCTCCCCGCTGCGCTCCCCCGCCGGGGTTTAAAGCCGCCGTGGCCGAATCACAAGGAGAGCAGCGGAGGTCCTACTCCCCCTCCCAGGGACGTCCGCAGCCGACATCCACGCACAGACAGCGCCAGTGCTGCGGGGAGAACACCTATGCTGCTGGACTCCAGTGGTAAGGGGGGGAGAGGAGAAGACCTCTGATGCGGGACCCCGGTGGTGGGGTGGGGGGGGGGGAGACTAATGCTGTGTGGCTCTGGTGGTGGGGAGAGAGGGGAGGAGAAGTCCGCTGCTCTGGGTCTCTGGTGGTGGGGAAGGGGGAGTCCGCTGCTCTGGGGCTCTGCTTTTGGGGAGGGGGGAGTCCGCTGCTGTGGGTCTTTGGTGGGGGGGTAGGGAGTCCGCTGCTGTGGGTCTTTGGTGGTGGGGAGAGGGGGGGGGAGTCCGCTGCTGTGGGGTTCTGGTGGTGGTGGGGGGGGGGGGTCCACTGCTGTGGGGCTCTGGTGGTGGGGAGAGGGGAGTCCGCTGCTGTGGGTCTTTGGTGGTGGGGAGAGGGGGGGAGAGTCCGCTGCTGTGGGGCTCTGGTGGTGGAGGGGGGAGTCCGCTGCTGTGGGTCTTTGGTGGTGGGGAGAGGGGTGACGACGACATTCACTGCTGTGGGACTCTGGTGGTGGGGAGGGGGTGAGTCCGCTGCTGTGGGTCTTTGGTGGGGGGGGGGTCTGCTGTTGTGGGGCTCTGGTGGTGGGGAGAGGGGAGTCCGCTGCTGTGGGTCTTTGGTGGTGGGGAGAGGGGGGGGGGGAAAGTCCGCTGCTGTGGGGCTCTGGTGGTGGGGAGAGGGGGGGGGAGAGTCCGCTGCTGTGGGGCTCTGGTGGTGGAGGGGGGAGTCCGCTGCTGTGGGTCTTTGGTGGTGGGGAGAGGGGGGAGGACGACATTCACTGCTGTGGGACTCTGGTGGTGGGGAGGGGGTGAGTCCGCTGCTGTGGGTCTTTGGTGGGGGGGGGTCTACTGTTGTGGGGCTCTGGTGGTGGGGAGAGGGGAGTCCGCTGCTGTGGGTCTTTGGTGGTGGGGAGAGGGGGGGGGGGAGAGTCCGCTGCTGTGGGGCTCTGGTGGTGGGGAGAGGGGAGTCTGCTGCTGTGGGTCTCTGGTGGTGGGTGGGGGGTGAGTCCGCTGCTGTTGTGCGCCGGTGGGGGGGAGGGGGGGGAGTCCGCAGATACACAGGGCGCACGCAGTGATAGGGTACGCAGGTTGGGTTTGCCATGTGACACAGAGTGTGATCAAACTTAAGGGGGGTACACACGGAACGCTGTTCAGCTCATTTCTAAGCAATCTGACTAGATTGCTTAGAACATCGCTCCGTGTGTAGTGGTGCCGGCGACAGCGATGCGATGTAGCAGTAGCGGGCATTAGCTCGGCGGCTATAGGATTCATCGGCGGTACTCGAAGGACATTATGGCTGAAGTGCCTCACCAGCCACTGACCTCACCGCACGCCACTGTGGGCAATATAGAATTGGAGCACACTTACTAATGTGAAATATTGTTTATATTAAGTGATATAAGTTTAAGCAACCAGATTTTATTTTTATGTTTATTTTTAAAGACACTAATCTAGTTGTTTTAAAGCAGGGGTTCTCAAGTCCAGTCCACAAGTACAACCAGCAAGTTAAGTATTTTTAGGATGTCTTTCTTTATTCCGTCACAGGTGCTTGGTCAATAATTATTTCCCCTGTTTCCACTAGAGATGTGTGAGGGGCCATTTTTGCTGGATTTAGATTTGACTCTGATTCGTCATCCGGCTTTGGATTTGAATTTGCCAAACCGCTGTGACTGGCTTTGTATTTGCATTTGGATTTGTTTTAAATAATTGACCAAAAAAGCTAAAATCACATAATTTGGGCCTTTTTTGTTCTTAGAGCTAGAGTATTATTAACATCAGTAACATTAATTTCCAGTCAGTTTTGACTACCTCATAGCTCACAATATTGTTTACACCAGTATTGGCCAAGTCAGCAGTGAGCTGGCTGGTTACTAGGCAACAGAGCAGTGGCACAAACACATAGCAGTTTATAGCACATCTATGAAACATTACCACACACTGCGTGGCTCACAAGGCTTATAGATGCACGTGAACAAAATGAACTTGAGCAAAGCGCACCAACCAGTACAAAAACAATAGATATATTGTATATATTTTATTTTTCTATTTTTAAACCTGCAGCTCTGCTCGAAGAAGCACGGATCACAGGGCTTATAGATGCACATGAACAAAGCGCAACACACAGTACAAATTACAGCAGTGTATAGCGCAGCTCACAACAGCCTGCCCCCTATACACAGTAACTATACAGCACAGCGACTTGTGAGTCTGGACACAGCACAGCCCATATAGCAGAGTGTTGTGCAGCACACAGCAGTGTGCAGCATGCCACCTATACACACTCACTATACAGCACAGCCAGTATAGCAGAGTTTAGCGCAGCACACAGCAGCGTGCAGCATGCCACCCATACACAGTCACTATACAGCACTGCCACTTGTGAGTCTGGACACAGCACAGCCAGTATAGCAGAGTATAGCACAGCACACAGCAGTGTGCAGTATACTACCTATACACAGTCACTCGCTATAAAGCACAGCCACTTTTGAGTCTGGACACAGCACAGCTGGGTTGGGTGCGGGTGACCGGCATTTGAGATCCCGCCGGCCACCATAGCGACCCCAGGATCCCACATTTTAGATTGTCGGCGGGGTGCGAGCGCAACGAAGCCCCTTGCGGGCTCACTGCGCTTGCCGCAGTGGGCTTGGTGGCTCGCTGCCCTCGACACAGGTTCTATTCCTACTCTTTGGGTGTCGTGGACACCCATGAGTGGGAATAGTCCCTGACAGTCAGCATGCTGACTGTCAGGCTGGTAAGCGGGCTATATCCCGGCGACCACATCCCGCACAGCCAGTATAGTAGAGTATAGCGAAGTGTGCCCGCTATACATACTCAGGGGGTCATGTACCAAGCAGTGATAAAAGTGTTGAAGTGAGCCAGGGGAGAAGTTGCCCATGGCAACCAATCAGCTGCTCTGTACACTTTACACTTATAGTATGCAAATTATAAATGTTACGTTAATGCTGATTGGTTGCCATGGGCAACTGCTCCACTGGCTCACTTCTCCACTTTTATTACTGCTTAGTACATCTCCCCCATAGTCACTATCAGCACAGTCACTATACCGTACAGCCACTTCAGCAGAGTATAACGGCAGTGTGTGTTCCAGTGAAATGGTGCCGAATCCCAGCTGCGGGGCCTTATATAGAATCCAAGTACACTGGGAAGATGACATTTGGTGTCAAATGGGAATCCAAATCTGGCGGAAACAGCTGAGCCGCGGCTTGGGTGGAACTTGGATCGCTATGTTCATGAGTGGTTCAGATTCTGTGGAAACTGAGCTGCACATTTCTAGTTTCCACAGATGGAAATCCTGAAAACATGACATGTTGGTGGTACTGTACTTAAAGATTGGATTTAAGAAACCCTGTTTCAAATGGTATGAGTGTCAGGAGTGAATACTGTCCTGTGTAGTTGGTAGTAAATTAGCTTCTAACATAACTGCAAAACTACAAAAAAAATGTAAGAGGTTAAATACAGAGGTATATATTTTAGTACAAAACTTTGATAGTAAAATATGCACCAGAAGCACAGATTGCACGGGGCCTGATTCAGAAGTGGACGCAATGCAGATGTTTGCGTAGTTGGGTGATTTTTTTGTACCCTGCATGCGTCAGAGCCACATTGAGCACATGCAGCAATTGACTGGAGACAGAGGATGCAGTGAGGATTTATTCGCAAAGTGAGTGACAGGTTGTGACACTTTGTGAGAGGTACCAGGGGGTGGCCTATAAAATGCTGACATTTTGCGTCCATTTCAGAGGCACGAATGTGAATTCATACTGTAAAGGTTCCTGCAGCTTACTTGTGACGGTCTTCCTGAACAACCGTGGTGCACCTTTGTACACAAGCGGTGGGTCAGAGGCCCTGTCAGTGGGTGTCTCTGTACAGATCCCCCTGGAAGCATTATTAGCATATTGTCGCAGATCTGCTAAATTATCTGCGAATATATGCTATGAATCAGCCCCATAGACATTTTGAGGGAGAGAGGACTGGAGTTGGGACAATAACAATTTGTAAGATAATAGAAGCTCCTCATTCTATGAATATCAGATGAAAGCACAGGTGGAGAAATAATTACTGATTAAATGAATAATGAGAATAAGCAATACATAGCAATTTAGTTTTTTAGGAAAATCAGTAAATATAAACACTGCTGCCAAAAGACCTTTGCTATGGACAGTAATACAACGCCACTGGATGCGCTGTGCGTATGCGTGCAGGACCACACTAAACGCTGCTTGAGACATGCCCAGAAAATGCCCTGACTACGCCGGTATTTTTCGTCGTAACTTCCCGTTACCTCCCACAAAATGGTCGTTTACTGTCAATCACACGGTTGGAGTAGAGGGCAATTTGATACAAGCAATTTGCATGTATATATGTGTATTAGTTTAGTTTGCAATATTTGTGTATATTGACTCCTTTATATATAGATATATTTTGAATGTGATTCTTTTAATGTGCTTTGAATAATAAAGAATTTTTCTAATATATTGCACTCCCTTGATAATAATTTTTATTATAAAAAAAGTTTTTTTTGTCTATTGGTAGAACAGTACTACTTGTGGGAGCTGCAAAATATTGGTAAATAATTAAGCAACATATGGTGGTTATAATTTTAGTAATATATTTTTAATGTGAGCGCTGGATTTTTATTCTTTTAAATATATTTCTTTAGGCATTGTGGTGCATACGCATGCGCAGTTCTGACCTGATCGCGGCGCAGCGAAAAATCCTAGCGTGCGATCAGGTGGGAATGACCCCCAATGTTGGTGAGAACCCGAGAAAGAGTTTTGGCAGCAAGTGTGTAATAGATGAGACGTTTAATACAATAACAAATATTTAAAACTTGTAGAATAACAACGGGGCCCATTTATCTATTAGTTTTAGCTACTTAAAACTTGTTGCGTATGATACATGGTGCTCCAGCTAATCAGCTCCCAACTGACACATGACAGTTAGGAGCTGACTGGCTGGAGCACCATTTATCATGCTCAACAAATTTGAAATATTTAAAACTCATTGATCAATGGGTACCTACATTTATAAGATCAGAGAAGCACGCTGTGTTGTGGTATGGGAAATATTTTGGGGTGTTTACAAATATATTGTGTACAATAATGTAAAATAGAAACATTTTAATGATAAGGTTAATACACATTTCTATTTTCCAGGAAATGTCACTATAATATAAAATCATTATTTGTCTTTAAGCAAAAACATAGCTGTAAACATTTCTTTTTTTTAACAATAACTAGATTAAATAAATTATTATTTACATAGTCTGCCATGATTACATTTTTTACGCAAACTACTAATTTATACTTTGGTCTCCTACAAACACCTTCTTCCCCCCTGTCTGGAGGGACAACATGCACAGCAGTGACCACTGGATACCACGATATTGAGAACCGATCATTAGTCATGATATCCAGCTGTTTTGATCGTCCGAAACGGCATAGGGGCTAATTGGGTACCCCCTTAAGGGGTCTATGTACTAAGCCTTGCATGGAGATAAAGTACCAGCCAATCGGCTCCTGTCATTTTTCAAACCCAGCCTGTGACATGGCAGTTAGGAGCTGATTGGCTGGTACTTTATCTCCGTCCACTTTATCTCCATCCAAGCCTTAGTAAATAGACCCCTTAATCTTCTAGTGGAGGACACTGGAATATATTGGAGATGCACCAAAGCTGTCACTTAGCTTGGGTATGCTCAGTGGAAGTGGTGCGAAGCACCTACTCTCCAAACAATAAAAGAAAAAAAGGTTTTGTGCTGACTTCCTGGTGGAGAAATACCTCCTATTTATTTTCCTTCTTAGGGATGTCTCAAAAGTAATCCCGCTGCTGCTACCCAAAAATGGGGGTGATTTGCGCCCCCCCCCAAAATTGAAATATACACAAAATAAAGGACAAAGATGGGAGCGCTGCTGATATCACTTAAGGACAGACCTTAATAATTAGTGTAATTGATACTCATTAGCAGTGTAGATAAAATAGTAGTCTTTAATTTACAACATAAAACAAACCAAAAAACACAACAATAATATTAATTTCATATATATATATATATATATATATATATATATATATATATATATATAAAAAGAAGAAGATTTCCCAAAGGAGCTTGTACGAGTGCTCTGGTATATAACAGTATAAATAGTATCCTTATTTTTTATTCTTAAAAAAGGATTTTATTTCCTTTAAAGATACAATACATAAAATTGTTCAATTACATTCAATGATACTTTATACACGAGATGATTGAAAGCAATGTTCCATTCTTAATCATATAGCGGTGACTCTTGAAGAACGCAATAGTTGTCTCAAAAACCCAACGCGTTTCGTCCAACGGACTTCATCAGGGGCTTTACAATCAAGAGATTTCAATACAGATAATCAGCACATAAATCTTCAATAAGTAGACACATTACCAGAACGGTATTGGATAAAATTCACCTCATGGATTATCACTTTGCTTATTCAAAAGCTTATAAAACAATTAATTCCCAGGATTGGACCAGAATTGTTTTTACAAAGAGTCAGTTTGAATGACTGTCGCAATGCCTCCCAACATGACCCTCTACATTATTCCTGAGGTGGAATATCAGGAGGAAATATTCTTTCAGATTCCCCTAAAACAAAAGGTCCTTCCAAACTCTAATAATATTGCACAGTCAGTGGCGTAACTTCATCCCAGTTGCCCGGAGGCAAGATAAATTTTGTGCCCCCCCATTCCCTCTATACCCGCGACTACTATATTACTGACCCCTCAATACCCCCCACTACATCACTGACCCCAATATACCCTACAAAAAAAATCACTGACACCTCTATACCCTACACTAAATTACTGACACCTCTATACCCTACACTACATTACTGACACCTCTATACCCTACACTAAATTACTGACACCTCTATACCCTACACTACATTACTGACACCTCTATACCCTACATTAAATTACTGACACCTCTATACCCTACACTACATTACAGACCCCTCTATACCCTACACTGCATTACTGACCCCACTGTAGTTAAAAACACACACACATTGGCACAGATAGGAAAAAATATACACGCATTCGCACCGATAGAAAAATAATAAAGTACATAGGCCCCAACAGGAAAATAATACAGCACATAGGCCACAGCAGGAACATAATACAGCACATACTGTAGGCCACCGCAGGAACAAAATACAGTACATACTCCACCAAAGGAACATAATACAGCACATAGGCCACCACAGGAAAATGATACAGCACACAGGCCACCGCAGGTAAATCATACAGCACACAGGCCACCGCAGGTAAATCATACAGCACATAGGCCACCGCAGGAAAATGATACAGCACTTAGGCCCCCGTAGAAATATAATGCAGCATATAGGCCACTGCAGGAAAATAATACAGTACATAGGCCCCCACAAGAACATAATACAGCACATAGGCCACCACAATGAAAATAATAAAACACATTGGCTTCACATGAAAAATAGGCAACACATGGGCGCTGATAGTGAAAAAAAAAACATTACATTACTGACCCCTCAATACCCTCTACATAATTGACCCCTCAATAACCGCCACTATATAACTGGCCCCTCAATACTCGCCACTACACTACTAACCCCTCCATACCCTAAAAAAAAATCACTGACATCTCTATACCCTACACTAAACTACTGACACCCCTATACCCTACACTAAATTACTGCCCCTTTGTACTCTACATTACTGACCCCCATAGTACCCTACACTACATTACAGACGCTTCTCTACCCTATACTGCATAACTGACTCCATTGTAAATAAAAACACACACATTAGCGCTGATAGGAAAATCAAAACGTACAATCTCAATAAGTATCTAAGCCTCAGGCTGTGGCGGCGTGTCTCTCCCTTTTATTATAACTAAGGACCCCGTGTCCTCCCCTTCTCTTGGCCCCTGTGTGAGTCATTTACCATTCCTTCCCCCTGTGAGAGCCATGTACACTCCTTCCCCTGGCCCGTGTGTGAGCCATGTCTCTCAGCCACGCTATCATTTCCAATCTGTGTCTCTCAGTTATGCCATCATCTCCCGCATGCGTCTCTCTGCCACGCCATCATCTTCCACCCCCCCACCCCTCACTTTGCACCTCTCAGCCTACCACCCTTCGCTCTGTGCCTCTGTCTCCCTTGCCTTCACTAGTTCCCTGTTCACTAGTTGCCTCCCTGGCCTCCCCTGTAATACAGTGAGCCTGGCGGACAGACACTGACAGTGAGGGCAGGCGCTGCTTCTTCCCAGCAGGATCAGACAGGGCAGGGAGCATGTGTGGAGACTGTACTGACTTTGAAATATCCAGTGACTCTTATTGTCTTATTGTGAGATAAATTCACCTCTTTTAACAGTTTTTATACAACATTTATGTGATAGGAGCAATACACTTATTTATAATAATATATAAAAATGATAAAAAAAAATCTATATAAGTTTGGTATCATTAATTCACGTATCAGACCCCTTGAGTAATTAGCATAAATACTCAACACTTTTGTCTCTCTGCATCTTCTGAGCAGCTGCTCACGGTCCTCCATGCCGTCTGGATTTAGTGCCGGTGATGGGCCCTGGAATTGTTCTGTGCCGATGCCTGGAGTACAGAGTGGGGGAAAGGCACAGGAGTGGTAAAGCACAGCAGGCCGGGGGGGAGGGGGGGGCGAAGAATGGAGAGAGCAGAGGAAGGAGGGGGTGGTGAGAGAGTAGGGAAAAAGTGGGGTGAGGAGAGAGATTGGGGGGAAAGGGAGGTGAGGCGAGTGAGTGGGGGAAAGAGGCGGTTGAGGAGAAGGAGGGAGGGGGGAGCAGAGAAAGCAGGGAGGAGGAGAAAAATGGAGAGAGCAGAGGAAGGAGGGGGTGGTGAGAGAGTAGGGAAAAAGTGGGGTGAGGAGAGAGATTGGGGGGAAAGGGAGGTGAGGCGAGTGAGTGGGGGAAAGAGGCGGTTGAGGAGAAGGAGGGAGGGGGGAGCAGAGAAAGCAGGGAGGAGGAGAAGAATGGAGAGAGCAGAGGAAGGAGGGGGTGGTGAGAGAGTAGGGAAAAAGTGGGGTGAGGAGAGAGATTGGGGGGAAAGGGAGGTGAGGCGAGTGAGTGGGGGAAAGAGGCGGTTGAGGAGAAGGAGCAGGGGAAAGGGGGGGAGCAGAGAACGCAGGGAAGAGGAGAAGAAAGGAGAGAGTAGAGAAAGGGGGATGTGGAGAGGGAGCAGAGGAAAGGGGGGAGAGCAGAGCAGGCAGGGGGAGGGGGAAAATGGGGAGAGGAGGGTAAAGGGGGGTGAGGTGGGGGAAAGGAGGGAGAGCAGAGCAGGGGAAAAGGATGGCAAGAGCAGGGGAAACGGGGGTGAGGAGAGAGAGCGGGGGAAAGGGGGAGGGCAGAGCAGGCGGGGGAAGCACAGCAGGTGGGGGGGTGCAGGACTGGGAGAGCAGAGCAGTTGGGGGACAAATAATGGAGAGAGCGGGGGAAGGAGAGGAGCAGAGCATGCAGAAGGGGCACAGGGAGGGCAGAGCAGGCAGGGGGGAGAATGGAGTGAGTGGGGAAAAGAGAGGTGAGTAGGGGAAAGGGGTGGAGCAGAGCACGTAGGGGGAGAGCACAGCAGGCAGGAGGGCAGGGGGGCGCTGGACTAGGAGAGCAGAGCAGACGGGGGCAAAGAATGGAGAGAGAGTTTGGAAAGGGGCATGGAGAGAGCGGGGGAAGGGGAGGAGCAGAGCAGGCAGAGGGGCACAGGACAGAAAGAGCAACGCAGAGCAGGCAGGAGGGGCGGAAGACAGGGAGAGCAGAGCAGGCGGGGGGCAGGGAAGAATGGAGAGAGCTGGGGAAAGAGGGGTGAGGATGGAAAAAGGAGAGAGCAGAGCAGGCACAGGATGGGAAGAGCAAAACAGAGCAGGCACATGCCTGGGTTCCGGAGTCCTCCTGCCCCGTTGCCGCCACCGCGCTACATCACCAGTCAGTGGCAGGCTGGGCCAGTCCCGTACTCAAGGGCTGAGCCTCTCTTCCTGTCCTGTGTGACTGCAGCACGGTAGCCGGCTAGCCGCACAGCGTGAGCCAGCATGATGCGTTACAAAGCATGGCCCCGCCCCTGCCAGGTATCTCTCTCCTATTGGCTGCCTATGGTGATGATGAGGTGAGGGGTGTGGTCCCACATGAAGACTCTTCCCACTTCCGCTGTCCCTGTCCTATAATGCAGCGCTACACTCCCATCTACCGGCAGGGCTGGGATGGTGAGTCTCAAGTAAGCAGCGGTAAGGCAAGTCACTGGGGCACCATGCAGTGTGCCGTGCTGGCGGGCGGTATTTGCACCACAGGTGGTCACGGCTTTTACATTAGCTTGTGGGGTACATGAAGGTGCAATGTCCCCCTTCAGGGCTGGAGCCCGGCGGCAACGGACTCCGTTGCCTCCGGGAGTTCCGCCCCTGTGCACAGTATTCCTGCTCAGTAGCATAGTTTCCTGAGATAATCCAGATAGTCAGTTATGTGCTGTCCAGAAGAAACATTGTTTCATTTTTGCACAGGAAAGTATGGTTGTAAAAATTGTAGCCCTACTCTCCAAAGCTGGCAGCCCTGAATACTATCAAATCTGTATGAATGTATGAAGAGACCTACACCTTCAGCTAAAGATCCATGCCGAACCGTCAGAATGTGACGTTCGGTGAGATGAGGCAGAGCCTTTCCTGTCATACTAACGTATACACCAAAGTTTTGACTATATTAAGTATATGAAAAAACAATTTACAAAGAAAATATTAGATACATATTTTTTGTATTATTCAAATCACATTTATTGTCAATATTCTGGAGTAAAAAGTATATGGCAGGTGAGGCAGTGCCTACCTTTTAGGCACATATCTGATCAAAACTCCTAAAATCTCCAGCAGTATATACTGCTGCATCTTTGTTTAATGCCAACATGAACCATTTGGCTCATATATTGTGTGTAAATCTGGCTCTGGTATGTCCATTTACCTCACCGCACATCCCTGCTTAATGGGTATAGTGAGTGCAGTCAGGGCCGGATTAACAATGGGGCGGATGGAGCCGCAGCTCCATGCCCCCCATTGAAAATAGGCCCACAGCATCCCCTGCAGCGCAGCCAGTGTTGACAGGAAAAAAAAAATCCTGTCACCACCAGCAGTTCACTCACCTCCCGATCACTGGTGGAATTCACATAACCCCTGACACCAGCCGGCAAACAAGCCCCTCCTGGCCAGACAAAGGTGATAAAGCCTATTCTTTACCTTATAACATTCACTATATATTTGTACCAGACTCAGTACGCAATTGGCGTATGAAGTACAATAATGGTACGCTTATAGCGTAGCAGACGCTGTGCCCACGAGAACACGAGCGGCGCAGACGCTCACAGAATGACACTCAGTAAACCTTGCTATCAACACACTGTAAGGGTATGCTTATGCTGTAAACCTTAGTACTGTAATACTACCACAATGTAACGCTGATTAACCCTGATAATATGAAAGCTGTTTGAGCGATTAAGATGCTCAGAAACCCTTTATACTAACTAGTGAAACACACACTCCTTGCTAAGGTTCCAACACCTTTATAGACGATATTTCTTATGTGAAAAGGGGAAAACAGATACAGTTCATACACTACAAACCTAACATTAATACCTAAGCAGAATAACTAAACAGAAATATACACTATAGCGAACGATCGTAAACACAGATACATAGAATAAACACAAAGATAATAAAATGGCAAACACTTAAAGGTTAGCTAAAAAGAGAACAATTGCATACATACAGAGTAACGAAATGGCCACAGAGAACTTACACACGTGGGGATGAATCGCAAGCGCAGTCCTGGACCAGGGACCCAGCCTTCAGTGTGAAAACCTTGCAGAGTCTTGTGTGACCAAGCCTATTGCAAGCTATATTCATTTACTAACTCAAGACATACTACAATAGATACTGTGTGCTCTCTTTCCATTGGTTAGGGGGTGAAACATGTACTGCACCGGGGATCATTGGTTAGTTCAAGAAGTGGGCGATGGCTAGGACTTGTTAGTATTCTAAATTCCTCTTTGTCTGGTTATATTGAGGAAAGCTATTGTTTTGGATCTTCCAAACAAACTCTGTCTCTGGGCTTTGTTCACCCCACTGTCCCCTCCTTCAGTTGAGACAATTGACAACTCAGCCCTCATTATTCTGGAGAGAAACCTGGTTCTATTCATAAACAAAGGTGTAAGCCCTCTTCATAGAATCTCAAAGCTTAGTGTAAATAAGGCTATTGTATTCAGTCTGTGGGAAAGAAATGACTGAATTCCATTCACCTACCCTGCACTTATGTGTAATTTATTCGGAATACAATTAATCTTATTTTCTACTTCTGTGCATAACTATGCGTAAGAACATGTGAATCCCTCCCAACTATCATAGGCACAACACCCCTTCAATACCCCACAGCTGGACACCAAACACTACCCTCCAACCTTTGTCTGAGCCCTCCCAGCATGCAAAGAGGAATCTCTCTGTCCAAGAAGTTTTAAACGTACCATACTTGCTGACATTGTTAAGGGGAATATTAACTATAATATATTATTACGCTATTTGGGTTAAATATGTCACGATCAAGTCGCACGCTACAAGCTCACAAACTCCGCCGTATTTACACATCCCATGCGCACGAGACGCTGGAGCGTCCCTTACAAAATCTGCGGGGATGTGTACGCACGGGGGACCAGGCGACGAGCAGCATGCGCACACATTAGGGGTTAATACAAGGCATATGAATCATGATATTTTTCGACTCTGACAGTCCAGCCTTTGGCAGTCAACAATAACTGCCACTATCTAAATAATCCAAACAGAAAAATATATGTCATCATGTAAATACCTTTTTATGATTGGGTAAAGGGAGGAGAGGAGAAGGTGGGAAAGATATGACCTAGTGAGATAGTAAAAGCATGTGTGTATGAATCCATGTCTGAGGGGTCATGTATCATCGTGCCGTACGTGTTCTAAATCAAGCTTCGAGGTATTGCGAAGTATACATTAGAATCCTTCTTATCCCGTATCAAGGGTCTGTAGATGGGCTGTCAAACTCTACCGAGCTCTTTTCTGCTTTTGGTTACAACAAATGGGGTGCACATTAGTTGATGATACATGAAGGGGGAGAGTATGTGGATGCTAATATGTGAGAATCACCTGTCGACTATGTGGGATACTACCTGGGGGTTGTAGAGATGAAGATAAGAAACAAGCGTTATAAATGCAGTCATATAACTATGTGAGTTTTAGTAGACAGTCGCCGATTGGGGTCTTGTTGATGTCTTGTCTGATGTACATGTTGTCTGATGTCTCGCGGTGCTTTTGCTGTAAGTGGTGAACAAAAGCTTTTCCAGTGTCCATAAAATTACAGTCTCTAAAGTATTGGGTTTCCAGTAGATAGTTAAAGTCACTAAAAGTATTGGGTGTCTGTGACACAGTTCATCAATGGTCTGTATAAAAGAGGTTGTCAAATTCTT
Organism: Pseudophryne corroboree; assembly: GCF_028390025.1. Classification (NCBI taxonomy): domain Eukaryota; kingdom Metazoa; phylum Chordata; class Amphibia; order Anura; family Myobatrachidae; genus Pseudophryne; species Pseudophryne corroboree. The sequence continues at coordinate 129,501,711 of NC_086453.1, forward strand.
CTTCCAAGTGGATGTCCTTGTACCTTGGAGGAAAACAAAGGAGAAACGGGTGAAAGAAACGGACCGTGGAATCACATTTTCATCACAACATTGGGGGAAATTTACTAAGCTCCCGATTTTGACCGAGATGCCGTTTTTTCATCAAAGTGTCATCTCGGTAATTTACTAAACACTAATCACGGCAGAGATGAGGGCATTCGTAATTTTTTGCAAGTCCAAGTAAAAAATTACGAATGAATACACCATCGGTCAAAACGCGGCTGTTTAAGTATGAATCTCGGTCATTTACTAAGAAGTGCAAAGCAAAAAAAAAACAAACACTGCCGTGAAAAATTACAACTCGTAAAAAAGTGCTAAAAAAAAACAGACCTTATTTTTTTTCCCGTGATTAGATAGGCATGCACGGATCCATGAGATCCGTGCATGTATATCAGTGGGAAGGGGTGGGAAAGTGCTTATTTTGTCAAAAAAAATTGCGTGGGGTCCCCCCTCCTAAGCATAACCAGCCTCGGGCTCTTTGAGCCGATCCTGGTTGCAAAAATATGGGGGGAAAAATGACAGGGGTTCCCCCATATTTAAGCAACCAGCATCGGGCTCTGCGCCTGGTCCTGGTCCCAAAAATACGGGGGACAAAAAGAGTAGGGGTCCCCCGTATTTTTAAAACCAGCACCGGGCTCCACTAGCTGGACAGATAATGCCACAGCCGGGGGTCACTTTTATATAGTGCCCTGCGGCCGTGGCATCAAAAATCCAACTAGTCACTCCTGGCCGGGGTACCCTGGGGGAGTGGGGACCCCTTCAATCAAGGGGTCCCCCCCCCAGCCACCCAAGGGCCAGGGGTGAAGCCCGAGGCTGTCCCCCCCCATCCAATGGGCTGCGGATGGGGGGGCTGATAGCCTTTGTTGTAAAAGAAAAGATATTGTTTTTAGTAGCAGTACTACAAGTCCCAGCAAGCCTCCCCCGCATGCTGGTACTTGGAGAACCACAAGTACCAGCATGCGGCGGAAAAACGGGCCCGCTGGTACCTGTAGTACTACTACTAAAAAAATACCCAAAAAAAGACAAGACACACACACCGTGAAAGTATAATTTTATTACATACATACACACATACATGCTGGGAACTTTCTGCTCAGCGGTGACGTCACTTTAGGTCAACCGCAGGGCAGAAAGTTCCCAGCATTGGTTACAATGGAGCGCATAGGCGCTACATTGTAACACTGCCGTGTGCCGCCTGTCAGTCAGGACAGGAGCACACAGCCGATCAGGAGAGTGCTACAACGTGGCGCTCCCTGATTGGCTGAAGAAACCCACTTAGACATCAGTCAGATTGGGTTTCTGGCAGTCGGGAAAAGGGGATCCATGTGCAAATATGGGTCCCCTTTTAGTGCGTGGCTCGGGTGTCCGTTTTGTTATTTTTTTCAAGTACGTGGATTACACCTGGATTCCCCGAGGACCCTGGACCCCTGGATCTCGTGAGTATAATTTCTTCAACAGGTACCCCTTGGATTCTACTGGAGAAGAGGACCGACCTGCGTGGGAACATAAGGTAAGTATGTATGTATGTATGTATGTATGTGTGTATGTATGTAATAAAATTATACTTTCACGGTGTGTGTGTCTTGTGTTTTTTTGGGTATTTTTTTAGTAGTAGTACAACAGGTACCAGCGGGCCCGTTTTTCCGCCGCATGCTGGTACTTGTGGTTCTCCAAGTACCAGCATGCGGGGGAGGCTTGCTGGGACTTGTAGTACTGCTACTAAAAACAATATCTTTTCTTTTACAACAAAGGCTATCAGCCCCCCCATCCGCAGCCCATTGGATGGGGGGGGACAGCCTCGGGCTTCACTCCTGGCCCTTGGGTGGCTGGGGGGGGGGACCCCTTGATTGAAGGGGTCCCCACTCCCCCAGGGTACCCCGGCCAGGGGTGACTAGTTGGATTTTTGATGCCACGGCCGCAGGGCACTATATAAAAGTGACCCCCGGCTGTGGCATTATCTGTCCAGCTAGTGGAGCCCGGTGCTGGTTTTAAAAATACGGGGGACCCCTACTCTTTTTGTCCCCCGTATTTTTGGAACCAGGACCAGGCGCAGAGCCCGATGCTGGTTGCTTAAATATGGGGGAACCCCTGTCATTTTTTTTCCCATATTTCGGCAACCAGGATCGGCTCAAAGAGCCCGAGGCTGGTTATGCTTAGGAGGGGGGACCCCACGCAATTTTTTTTAAAATATTTGACAGTGTTTAATTTAAAAAAAACAAAAAAAATGAACCCCAGCACGGATCACACAGATCCGGCCGAGATTCATTGTAAAAAAGTCGGCAGTGTTTTGCTAATCACTGCCGTAAAAATAGAAAAAAAACCACGAATGACATCGACATCGGAACAAAAGAAAAACCCGAATACGACAGCTTAGTAAATTAGTCGTAATCAATTCAAAAAGTTGCAGTTTTACACTTTCGATGTCATTCGTGATTGAACTTTGACCTGAAACGGGAAAGTACGAATCTTAGTAAATTTACCCCATTGTCTCAATCGTTGGGTCGTAAATTAAACCAATTGGTATTACAGTGTCCTCGCTCCTCAGACTCATCACTCTGGTACTACGTTTACACTTCATTAAAGTCCAAACGCATCTAAATATCAGACCAATCAATATGACGACTCCCAGAATACACAAGAGAAATTTCCCTACATCCATGATAATGCCTTGGGCCCATTCTCCTAAACCAGAGAACCAATTTCGTGGGTTCAACCATGACACCCAGCCGGTCAGTTCATTACCCACAGCAGCGAGAGTAAGGTTGTGTTTCCTTCGGAACTCCCACTTTAATTGCAAAATGTCATCCATCTTTTGGTCTATGACCTCGGCCGGGTCCTCAGTGCTGTTTGTAATATACATGCAGCACTTTACACCATACTGAGTTGCTAGGGTAACACAATACCCGCCTGTCTCTGCTGTGAGGTAATTGAGAATCATCCTATGCTGAACCAGCTCTGTTTTGTAGGCTTGTAGCTCTCTCCCAGTATACCTGAACGTGTCGTCATACATTTCGGTGATATTGTCTATCAGGTTCGCAAGTGCGTTTATATACCTAAAGTTTATCACTCCTCTGGCGGTACGAGTGATATCTAACGCGAGAAGGAATTAAATCCCGGTGGATTCATGGATCAGATCAGAGGCCGGATGCTCTGTCCTTTCTATCAGGTGCCTTTTAACGATGTGCTCGTAATGAGTGTGAGTATAAGGAGCTTGGGCACCGCGGTGAATGTCTTTCATTTTGTTATGGGATACAGTCATTACTTCAGGCAGTACCTTTCCAATGTAACACAATCCCTCTGAGTTTGGGGCAAGCCACTTATACGCCTTCCTCCCGCATATGAAATATGCATCATCGGGGAGAACATATGGGACGGAGTATGACATAAACATGTTACAAACTTTCCATGTGAAATCTCCTAACCCTAATTCTCCCATCTGTCTAGTACATGTATCCGGTTGTACGATATGTGCACAGTATCCTGGTGATACTTCTCCAACTCGCATGGTCCTACTTCCTAGAGTGTACCTACACCGGAAATATTTTCCACTGTTGGCTATCTAGCGTATAAGCTCTGAATCTATGGGCATTCTATCGGCTCTATGTGAAAATGTCATGGTTTGATTACTCCATGACACTTCCCAATTTCCCGGCTTTCGGGGATTGGAAATGTTAAAGCATACTAAGGACCTATCTACATGATATTGGTGGAGCTTCAAACTAGGAGGACTAGAGATATTAAACCTCTTGTCCACCGGCCTCCCACCACTTAACTCAAGTACCTCTCCTGTCGTTAAAGGGAATGGTACTAGTCCTGATTTGCTATGACCTTGAGGTACTTGAGAGCACACCCAACAGTCTGTCTGATTTAACACTTTACCCACTAAGGAGTGATAGTCACCCAATGGATGCTGGTCCATGTTGATATTAAGACTGGACTGACATTTCTTGATGCACCCATCCTCAACTATACTGTCACAATGCCTACAGATGCAGTTCTCTTCAGCTAACAATCCTTCACAATGTCTATCAATAACATGGCTACTAGATCGTTTTCTGGTACTCGCCTTTGCTCGGTGATTATGTTGCTATTGGAATTCTACGAATCCATCCTGATCATCAGAACCCATTCCAGATCCTTTCTGGACCTCACTGGTACTCTCACCGAAACAGACTGCTCTGGTCAACAACAGGGTCAACAGGAAAACACGGATCACAGTCTCTTGGGGCAAGTCCATCTTACAGGAGGAGAAAGAGAAAGTTGTAATGGGGGTGCAGAAAAATAATTGAAGGGGGAAAAAAACTTGTTACGATGATTTGTCCTCTGGTCTTTTTGTTCTTCTTGCTCAGATGTCATCTCAAAGGTGCTGTCTTTCAGTCTTCCAAACGAACATTCCGGTGATACAGTATTCTTTCCGACTCAGCGATCTTTCTGTAAGGAGAATAAATCTTGCATTACCATTTGTCTAACTTTTGTGTGACATACCATCCATAAAACATGAAAGAACAAAAAGAGAGAGAACAATTTGGAAAGGGAAAAAAACATTATCAGATTTTTTTTTCATCAACAGGCTGTCACATCAACATGTCCACCAGTATCTCTGCATAATCTCCCCCCCACCAGTATTTCCCCTCTCCACCCTTTGCGTCTGGCCAAACACAACGATGCTGGTAAGACATACTGGGGTTAGGTAGACTTCTGCAAAGACCAAGTAGCCATGTGATGTTTGAGTTCTGCCGATGAAAGTTACAGACGAGAAGAAAACATTCAAAGATAAATTACAAAGTTTACCCGGCCGTTCCTGTGTCTACAAGGAACTGACCTCCCAATTTCATTAACTGTAACCTCAGGCTTACTGTCACGACTAATGATCAACTTTACTGACTGCACATTACAGGTGCGGCCCAAACTTCTTCCTAGGTGATTCCTGATTACAATTTCGTGTATCATGACATTGCTCGTGTTTTTGTCTAGGGGGTTTATCTACCTTCTGTGTATCTTCAAAACCTACAATTTCGTGCAAAATGACCTTCCCTATGGCAATTATAACATCTTATCACCTTTGACTTACCCACAGGGATCTGAGGCTTCTTACCTCCCTGTGCCTCCCTGTGCTTGCTGATGTTTTGATCATGCCCAACAGCGGACTTTCTTAATGCAGCCACCAAGATAATTCTCCAGTTTGGGTTGGTGGTCTGTACCCTTGTTCTCAATACTACCTTTAAACCATCCATTAATACTTTACCCGCTATCTCTCTATGCTGTGCATTTTCCTCAATGTCCGTGATCCCAGTGTCTCTAGCCATTTCTTGCAGTGCTCGATTGAAATAATCAGAAGTACTTTCCCCTTCTCTTTGTCTTATGGAGAAGATTTTGTTCCACTCGACAACGGCTGGGAAATATACTCCTAACTGTAGGTTGATTTGCTTAATATTTTCCTGATTGTATTCCTCCGTATGAGGTACTTCTGCATTTAACTTACAATCAGTTATAAATTTCGCAAGGTCAACATAGGAGGGCAAACATGCCCTCAGCACTGTCCGCCAACCTTTGTTGGTGGGTTCTGTGGAGTTTCCTAGTTCTTTAATAAACCTCTGACATGCAACTAGATCTTTCCTAGGATCAGGGAATTCAGACATAATTGCTCTTAATTCTGTCCGGGACCAGGGACGGTGCATTGCACTGTTCCTGGCGGGAGTGATTCCCAGAGCGTCAGTCTGTCCATTTGGGACTGTGATCACCCTGACAGGATTAAATTCAACCACATCATCTTGTGTTGGCTCTACAATATGAGGTACATTTGTTTGTGCATGATATATAACACCGTACTTACCTGTGGACACGACCTCACCTGACCCTCCGTTAGGGGGTTTGACTACTGCCTTTACCGATTGCGTCGCGTCCACCTGGATGTCTTGTATGATGGCTGCTGGAAAAGGTGCCGACATCGTGCTGGGCTCACTTTCTTGCTTGTAATCCTGAGGGAAGTTTAACATGGAGTGCAACTTGCACGGGTTAGAATTTGTACATTTATCAGTTTTCCTTCTATCATTATTACATTTGTTACAATTATTCTTATCATTAATAATACAGTTGCTAAGTGCACAATTATCATATACCAGTGTGCCATTCTCTGCAGCCATTTGTTCTCTATTTGCCATGTTTTTCTTTCCAAAGTGAGAGTCAGCTGTGTAAGCTTATCCTCCTTGTATCTCACCTTCCTGTTGCCATAACTGTAAACAATCATAATGCCTAATCCTCTGTTTTACAGATGTTATTAGACATATCCTTTTCTTTAAATTTTGTAACACCTCAGGACTAAAACTGCCTACTCGTGGGAACTTTTCCCCATTATGCACAGTCATTCGTTCCCACTCATTGCATAATACCTCTGCGTGTGATTTCTCACACATTATGTACCTCGCTGACCCGGCTGGGCGCGGAATATCATCAACCTGAACCTTGGTTGATCGCCCCTTACTTGAGCAACTAGCCCCCATTATTTGCAGGCGTTGCCTTCTCAGCGAACCCTTACAAAAAAACAAGTTCCCAGAGGTAAGGCGACGGTGAAAGTTTACAGAGTACCTTCACACACTCTCGCCCACGTCGACCAATATGCCCACACGCTGCCTTAGCGCTGGCGTACTCAACCCAGGGCCCCTGCAACCTGAACCTCTATTTACTGGGACTTGTGGGTGTGATCCGCAGAGCACTTACCCTTCCCAGTAAATATCAGTTGCTGGAGAATTCCTGAGTGATCAGTGAACCTCCCTTAAAATAAAAAAAAACCTACACAAATCACGTTAGAATGTACAAGTAGCGTTTATGATCCCACAGTAAATCTTAGTGGGTGTCAAGGTAACAAACTAATGCACACACTTACGTGCAGTACAGTCGCACTGTGTATAAATAACTATTATTTATACGCCTTACGACCAACGGAATCGGTTGTTTGGGCTGCGAAACCTTCAGCCGGAGCTTTATTAACACGGGCCTATATGGGTCTTACCTTTTACCTTAGCGGACCTCCTGGTCGGCTATAACACTATTCGCTCTCTTTTGCGTCGCTAACCCTTTCTTGGGCGCGGAATATTTATTTTTAACGCCAGATGCCTTCCACGCCACCACGCGATATCACTCTACGGATGTACACACCTACGAGACTCGATTTCTAAGGTTCACCAAAGAGAAAAAAACTTTTGCATACACACGATCTTTCACCTCATATACTCTTTACTTTTTCTGTACAGAAAATTCCTTTCACTCAGGTAACACAGGCTAGTCCCAGAGGAGTTGCAACAAGAGAAGGATCTTTTTAAACTAGTTTTAGGAGACTGAAATCAATTTGTGCTATTATCGCGTTGCTCCCGTATCGCCTTACTAAAACAATGTTATCGTGTGATTTGTATTTAGCGGGCGCACCTGTACGCACGTTGCGTAATACACGCTACCTGCGTAGGCCTTTGCGTCGCGTACTCTTGACTCGCACTCGGTGAGAGACACGTGTACACAGCCTAGATACGTCCGCAGTAACACAAGTAACACGCTTCTATAAATGTAAACGATATTTAACTATAATCGCTTACCGCACATCACACAGTATTCCACTGTATCAACCTTTAATTAGGCCAGGCTATGTGCGTGCATTTACCATTACTCCCTTTAAGTATTTAATCTTACTTTTAACTAAAATAGCAACAAATTTTTCTCAGCACGTTATCAAAAGCAAATGGCAAACAGGAAGGTAGATAGGTGAAAATACACAGATACAATACAATTCTAAATTAATCTAATAGCATACATTGATGTGAACACACACATATAATTATAATATTACATCTCTGTACTAATCACTATTACATCTATGAGACCCATTCACTTCTCTAATTTGCATATGAATGTGCCCTTGACTGTGTGTGAGGGTGATTCTCTTCACTGCTTGGAGAAAAAAAAAAAAACCAAACTTTGTTTTATCTGTGTATCTCCTAAATCAAATATTCATTTTACTATTAACTTACATTAAACTCTATCTAAACTATTTATAATTGATTATGATATGGATTAAATAAATGCATTGGAAACTCATAAATGGTGATTTCTTTTTGACAAAGGACGGCTGATTATTCCTGAGTCAACTGAAAATCAGCCATTCAGAGAAATTTTTTTTTGACCTTCCCAAAATGGCCGCTGCTCCTCCCCCTTCCACCTCCATGAGGGTTACACAAAATGGAGGACAGACCATGCGGCTTCTTTTGTCACAAAGAAAAAAAAATCACCATGCAAGTACCTGAAGTTATTTTAGGCCTGGGTTAAAAATAAAACTATCAAGCTATGCAGAGCGATTAAAAATACTTTTAAACCTATTTAAACAGATAACAATCCAATCTGATTTAAAAAGACAATAGCTTAACGTTCTTACCTTCTGGATCCGGATTCCACCAGCATCCCTACAAACCAAGCGAAGCAGACGCTTATCTGATCAGCACTACCGTATCCCCAACCACAAACACGGATACAGGGGATACTACCTTTTCCGCCCTTTGCTGACAGATAAAGTCTGCCTGGTGTCGCTTGACAGCGGATATGAGGTGGACTGGACGAGATCCCCAATTGATAAAGCCTATTCTTTACCTTATAACATTCACTATATATTTGTACCAGACTCAGTACGCAATTGGCGTATGAAGTACCGTAATGGTACGCTTATAGCGTAGCAGACGCTGTGCCCACGAGAACACGAGCGGCGCAGACGCTCACAGAATGACACTCAGTAAACCTTGCTATCAACACACTGTAAGGGTATGCTTATGCTGTAAACCTTAGTACTGTAATACTACCACAATGTAACGCTGATTAACCCTGATAATATGAAAGCTGTTTGAGCGATTAAGACGCTCAGAAACCCTTTATACTAACTAGTGAAACACACACTCCTTGCTAAGGTTCCAACACCTTTATAGACGATATTTCTTATGTGAAAAGGGGAAAACAGATACAGTTCATACACTACAAACCTAACATTAATACCTAAGCAGAATAACTAAACAGAAATATACACTATAGCGAACGATCGTAAACACAGATACATAGAATAAACACAAAGAGAATAAAATGGCAAACACTTAAAGGTTAGCTAAAAAGAGAACAATTGCATACATACAGAGTAACGAAATGGCCACAGAGAACTTACACACGTGGGGATGAATCGCAAGCGCAGTCCTGGACCAGGGACCCAGCCTTCAGTGTGAAAACCTTGCAGAGTCTTGTGTGACCAAGCCTATTGCAAGCTATATTTATTTACTATATCAAGACATACTACAATAGATACTGTGTGCTCTCTTTCCATTGGTTAGGGGGTGGGACATGTACTGCACTGGGGATCATTGGTAAGTTCAAGAAGTGGGCGATGGCTAGGACTTGTTAGTATTCTAAATTCCTCTTTGTCTGGTTATATTGAGGAAAGCTATTGTTTTGGATCTTCCAAACAAACTCTGTCTCTGGGCTTTGTTCACCCCACTGTCCCCTCCTTCAGTTGAGACAATTGACAACTTAGCCCTCATTATTCTGGAGAGAAACCTGGTTCTATTCATAAACAAAGGTGTAAGCCCTCTTCATAGAATCTCAAAGCTTAGTGTAAATAAGGCTATTGTATTCAGTCTGTGGGAAAGAAATGACTGAATTCCATTCACCTACCCTGCACTTATGTGTAATTTATTCGGAATACATTTAATCTTATTTTCTACTTCTGTGCATAACTATGCGTAAGAACATGTGAATCCCTCCCAACTATCATAGGCACAACACCCCTTCAATACCCCACAGCTGGACACCAAACACTACCCTCCAACCTTTGTCTGAGCCCTCCCAGCATGCAAAGAGGAATCTCTCTGTCCAAGAAGTTTTAAACTTACCATACTTGCTGACATTGTTAAGGGGAATATTAACTATAATATATTATTACGCTATTTGGGTTAAATATGTCACGATCGAGTCGCACGCTACAAGCTCACAAACTCCGCCGTATTTACACATCCCATGCGCACGAGACGCTGGAGAGTCCCTTACAAAATCTGCGGGGATGTGTACGCACGGGGGACCAGGCGACGAGCAGCATGCGCACACATTAGGGGTTAATACAAGGCATATGAATCATGATATTTTTCGACTCTGACATAAGGCGATGCAGAAACACCACCACTGGACTGCACAAAAGCTCCGTACTAACCCGTGCTGCAAGAAGCTCCACCTCCCAGACACGTCCAAAGCCACGCCTCCTGTATCCACTTGAAGCTCCACCTCCCAGACCTAACCAAAGCCCCGCCTCCGGGACACACTGGAATCCCCTGCCTCCTGGACACATTCGAAGCCCCACCTCCCGGATCCACATGAAGCCCCACCTCCCGGACCCACATGAAGCTCCACCTCCCAGACCTGTCCGAAGCTCAGCTCACATGCTGTGACTCTGTGAGTACTTTTGAACACTTTCTTTCTGCGCAGCTGGACGACAGATATGGCTGTAGCAGCCTACAGTATGCTCCTTTCCCTCCTGCATCTCTGGCCCCACTCCTCCCGTGTCTCTGCCCCCTCAAGACCTGTAATCTCTGCCCCCTCCACACATTTGTCTCTGCCCCTTCCCCTGCTGCATCTTTGCCCCCTCCCCACCTATATATCTGCCCCTTTCCCTGCTGTGTCTTTGCCCGCTCCCCACCCGTGTCTCTGGCCCCTCCACACCTGTATCTCTGCCCCTTCCCCTCCTGTGTCTCTGCCCCCAGCCCACATGCATCTCTGCCCCTTCCCCTGCTGCCTCTCTGCCCCCTCCACAACCATGTCTCTTCCCTCTCCACACCTGTATATCTGCCCCTTCCCCTACTGCGTCTTTGCCCCCTCCACACCTGTATATCTGCCCTTTCCCCTGCTGTGTCTTTGCCCCCTCTCCACCCATGTCTATGCCCCCTCCACACCTGTATCTCTGCCCCCTCCCCTCCCGTGTCTCTTCCCCTCCACACCTGTATCTCTGCCCCTTCCCCTCCTGTGTATCTTCCCCTCCACACCTGTATCTCTGCCCCTTCCCCTCCTGTGTCTCTGGCCCCAGCCCACCTGCATCTCTGCCCCTTCCCCTGCTGCCTTTCTGCCCCCTCCACACCCGTGTCTCTTCCCCCTCCACACCTGTATATTTGCCCCTTCCCCTACTGCATCTTTGCCCCCTCCACACTTGTATGTCTCCCCCTTCCCCTACTGTGTCTTTGCCCCCTCCACACCTGTATATCTGCCCCTTCTCCTGCTACATCTTTGCCCCCTCCCCACCCGTGTCTCTGCCGTCTCCACACCTTTATCTCTGCCCCCTACCCTCCCGTGTCTCTTCCCCTCCACACCTGTATCTCTGCCCCTTCCCCTGTTGCGTCTTTGCCCCCTCCCCACCCGTGTCTCTGACCCCTCCACACCTTTATCTCTGCCCCTTCCCCTCCTGTATCTCTTCCCCTAGCCCACCTGCATCTCTGCCCCTTCCCCTGCTGCCTCTCTGCCCCCTCCACACCCATGTCTCTTCCCCCTCCACACCTGTATATCTGCCCCTTTCCCTACTGCTTCTTTGCCCCCTCCACAGCTGTATATCTGCCCATTCCCCTACTGCGTCTTTGCCCCCTCCACACCTGTATATCTGCCCCTTCCCCTGCTGCATCTTTGCCCTCTCCCCACCTGTGTCTCTGACCCCTCCACACCTGTATCTCTGCCCCTCCACCTCCTGCGTCTCTGCCCCCACCACACCTGCATCTCTGCCACTTCCCCTGCTGCAACTCTACCCCCTTCCTCACCTGTGTCTCTGCCCCCTCACCTGTATATCTGGCCCCGCTCCACCTGCATCTCTGCCCCCTCTCCACCTGCATCTCTGCCCCCTTCCTACCAGTGTCTCTGCCCCCTTCACCATGTGTGCTTCTCTCAGCCTCTTCACCTGTATCTCTACCACCTCCCCACTTGAGTCTCTGCCCCCTCCCCACCTGCGACTCTGCCCCCTCCCCACCCATGTCTCTGCCCCCTCCATACCTGTATGACTGCCCCTTCCCCTCCTGTGTCCCTTCCCCCACTCCACCTGTGCCTTTGCCCTCCTCCTCACCTGTACAATTACCCCCACACCACCTGCATCTCTGCCCACTATCCACCTGTATCTCTACCCCATCCTCACCGGTGTCTCTGCCCCCTTCACCACTTGTGCCTCTCCACCTGTATCTCTACCACCTCCCCACTTGAGTCTATGCCCCCTCTCCACCTGCATCTGTGCCCCCTCCCCATCCGTGTCTCTGCCCCCTCTTCACCCATGTCTCTGCTCCTCCACACCTGCATCTCTGACCTCTCACCACCTGTATCTCCGTCCCCTCTCTAACTGTATCTCTGCCCCCTTCACTACGTGTGCTTCTCCCAGCCTCTCCACCTGTATCTCTACCACCTCCCAACTTAAGTCTCTGCTTCCTCTCCACCTGTGTCTGCCCCTTCACTGACTGTGCTTCCACCCCTCTCCATCCTGTGTCTTTGCCGCCTCTCCATCTATGTCTCTGCCTTCTCTCTACTTGTGCTTACGCCTCCCTCTTAACTTCTGTCTCTGCCACCTTCACTACCTGTGTGTCCACGCCTCTTACCACCTGTCTCATTCCCCACTTGTGGCATTGCCGCTTTTACACCTGTGCCTCTGCCTCCATGTGTATCTCTGCCTCCCTCCCCACTTGTGCCCCTTCCCCCTTCACCACCTGTGCTTCTGCCCCTCTCATCACTTCTGTCTCAAGGTATTTTTACGAAAATGCAGGGACAGAGCTTTCCCACAAGCTCTGTCCCCCTTTGCGATAATTGATACATTCCTGTGTTGTATTCAATTATCGCAATGTGATTTTGGTCAAATGTATCACATCTGCATCTTAGATGTGGATTGTGACAAATATGCCCCATAGTATGGAGATGTAGTGTAGTAGTGATATAGTGAAGAGATGTAGTGTGGGAGGAAGTGCAGTGATGTACAGTAGTATGCACCACACCCCCATGCCCACACAGCGAGTAATTATCTGTGGCGCTAATTACACCCACTGCACGGAAACAATAGGCCCTTCATAAATTTCAGCTCCAGGCCAATGTGGACCTTAATCTGGCACTGAGTGCAGTGCACACAGGCCACAGGGTATCAGAGGCAGGGCAGTAGAGGGCCTGGCTGGGCCCAGGTACTTTTCAGGGGACGTGGCCTAATCACAGGAGGCGTGGCCATGCACCCTTAGAAAAAAATATAGAAAAAATAATACTTTAAGCACCTCCATGGCCACACTGCAGCTCAGCACATAGCCTATGCTGGGCTAAGGAGAAGAGCTGCAGCTGCTGCTGCCAGGTAAGGGGGAGGGGGCAGGGACCCCACATCAGACCTGGGCCCGGGTAATTAGTACCCTCTTCCCCCCCTCAGCGCCACTGATCAGGGGGGCCACTACCTCACACCCTGCACCCATTTTTTTCAGTATTTTCCCTCCAGAGTCTGCATCAGCAGCAGCTCGCTACAGAAACCACCAGAAAAACAGTGGCCATTTTTCTGGCTTTTTGCGCATGCGCAGTTGGAAAATCACTGGGAAAATGCTCGCTGCCCTATTTTCCAGAGACCTGCACATGCGCACTACTAGACTCTGGGATAGCTCTAGGGTCTCCTGGTGACCCTAGTGCCTCAGGTAGAGGGGTGGGGCCTAGCACCAAGACCCCCATTTCTGTCATTTTGGGGTCGTGCCCAGCACTTCCTGAACAGCAGGCCAGCTCCGACTAACCATCCATGACTGATAGATGCTGTGTGTATGCACACGGCACCTATTCTGTGATCATCGGCTGCTTTGCAGAGCAGAGCAGCGGTGATCACTGACTCTCCCAATCTGCCCCCGCCCCCCCGCAGGACACTGTGGCCCGCTGTATTCGGGACAGTTGAGAGGTATGCATCCGGCATCCCAGTCTAAGAAACCTGGCATCTAGGTTTGTGCAACTGGCCGTGTCCCAGCTATCCTGTATAGCTGGTACTGCTCCGCAACCCGGCATCTAAGTCAGAGCCTAATTAGCTGGTCAAAACCCAGCTATCCTAAGTAGCTGGTACTGCTCTACATCCCAGCACCATTGACCAGCACCAGTTAGTTCTGCTTCGCATTTCAGTTTTCAAGTAACCACCACAGCATTCCATCTCTCTACACTCTCCGGTCCTGCATGAAGAAGTGTTACATTAAGCCATCTAGTTTCCACTTAAGTCTTCCATGCTCCACTCCCATGATAACGCTTAGTTCGAAACTCACAAACCAATCCAAGCCTGACACTCTCTTGATGCGTCTCTGACTGTGATATTGTATATTTACTAAATAAACTAGGTGCTTCATCGCGCCCTACGGGCGCTCTTCACACCGTCGCAAGGGGCTACGCCCCCTTAACCCTTGCATGCCTTTCTGGGGTTCAATATTTGTATTATATGGAGTATTACCTGCATTCCTTTGTTAGTGGTTAAATATTGCACAATGAAAGGGCGTGCGATGGTGAAGGAGGCGCAGCCCCTTGCGACGGCGTGAACACCACCTGCAGGGCACAATGTACAGAATGTAGCGGGTGCGGCGGGGACTGTGGATGGGGGAGAATGTCTGTAGCTGCTGCGGGTGGAGGGGGTGGCGGAAGCGGGGGGGCCGGATGGGGAAGGGTCGGGAGATGCTGCGGGTGGGGGAGGGACAGAGGAGTGGGGGCTACAGATGGGGGAGGGGTCCGGAGGCACTGCAGGTGGGGGAGGGGCAGGGGTGCCAAGGGTGGGAGAGGGGCAGGTGCGGGGATGTTGCGGATGGGTGAAGGGTTCCGGAGGTGCTGTGGGATGGGAAGGGGTGGGGGGGCGGGGTGGGGTAGGGGGTCCGGAGGTGCCGTGAGTAGGGGAGGGGAAGGTACGGGTAGTGCGGCGGATGGGGAAGGGGGTCCGGAGGTGCTGCAGGTGGTGGAGGGGCAGGTGGGGGAGGGGTGGGTCAGGGGGGCACCGCGAATGGAGGAAGGTGTCTGCAGATGCTGCAGGTGGAGGGGGGGCAGGTGTGGGGCGAGACATATATGGGAGGTGGATGGTGGAGGGGGTCTGGAGGTGCTGTGGGTGGTGGAGGGGCGGAGGAGTGGAATCCGCGGGTGGTGTAGGGGGTCTGGAGGCACAGCGTGTGGGGGAGGGGTGGGGTGCCGCATGTGGTAGAGGGGAAGGTGCGGAGGTGTGGTGCATTGGGGAGGGGTCTGGAGGCGCTGCGGGTACTGTACCTGCCAAAAAGGTAGTTGGAGGGTATGCAGTAACAGGGCCAGGACAGGGTTGACAGGGTCAGAACAGGGGTGACGGGGCCAGGACAGGGGTGACAGGATCAGAACAGGGGTGACAGGGGCGACGGGGCCAGAACAGGGGCGACAGGGCCAGGACAGAAATGACAGGGACAGGATAGGGGTGACATGGCCAGGGTAGGGGCGGCAGGACCAGGACAGGGGTGACAGGGCCAGTATAGGGTTGACAGGGCAAGCACAGGGGTAACAGGGCCTGGATAGGGGTGACAGGGCCAGGATAAGGGTGACAGGGCCAGGATAAGGGTGACAGGGACATGACAGAACACAGGGCACGGGAGAGATTGGTATTAGGGACAGAACAGTGGTGACAGACAGATGTGTCTTACCGAAGTCACTGCTGCTGGCTGCTGCTGTTCCACTCCAACCTGTTGGGATCTGCTGCTGGTGAAGACTTGGCATGGCTGACTCTCTCAGGCTGGAGTCCTGCTTCCTCTGCCTGTCCGCATCCCTCCCCCCCTCCTCAGTCACACACCGCAGACCTCGCGCAGCTGCCGGGCACTGTGGTAAGGGGAGACTGGGAGTGACTGGTTAGCCCCCAGGAGACGCTGCGGCTGGAGGGAGGAGGGGGTCGGAGCCTGCAAGCAGCGCGGACTTCTGCAGCGCTACCCGCCAGCTAAAGTGTGTGAAGGAGCTAGGCGCACCTCACTGCGGGTGGCAGCGCTGCAGCTAGCGGTGGGATTGCCGGGGCTGGAGATAACAGAGACAGTACGGAACCTGCACAGCGGCAGGTGCCCCACAAAACTGCAGCTAAGAAGCGTGGAGTGTGCCAGAAAGTGACGCTCCTCTGCGCCAGTGAGACCCTGCTGAGTATGCTGATGTGGGGGGTCAAGCACACAGTGAGCCGGTGCCCATCAGTCTGTACGGCGTACCCCCTCACACACCCCCATACCTCCTAACTGTCCCGATTTTCGCAGGACAGTCACATTTTTTAGGGTCTGTCCCGCTGTCCCACCCGCGGGCCACAGTGTCCCGCGGTGGTGGTGGTGTTGATGGGGGGGGGGGGGCAGTTGGAAAGCTCCTGTACTTGCTGTTCTGCTTAGCAGAGCAGCGGTGCATTTAGTGGAGACAGAGGGAGAGGGGGCATCAGGGGGTACGGATTAAGGGGGGGTTCCAGCAGCCGAGCCGGATTAAGGGGGGGGGCAGGGGGTACGTACCATGGGCACCACAGTTTTCGGGGGCCCCCCGGCTGGAGTAGCTCTGTCCCAGCTCAGAAGCTCCCCCGTCCTGCCAGCAATAGCGGCAGCATTGTGCTACAGTCAGCACACGCTGCTGCGTGTTGGCAGGTCTATGGTGTTGCAGGGAGGCAGCAGTCTCCCTGCTTTCTTCTGCCTGTGCGGGTGTGTAGGGGGGAGTGACCACCTCCTCTGGATTTACCCCTAGCTGAGGGGCCAAAATCCAATAAAAAAAACAACAACCCGGAATTTGCATAATGGGGCGTGGCCACGTGGGCGCGATTAGGCCACGCCCCCAACCCACAGCAGGCACAGCAATGAGATAGGGCCCCTTGTCTGAAGTGCCCTGGGCCCCCCAGACTCATAATCCGCCCGGGGGCATGCCAGCAGCTCACAGAACGCTGGGCATGCCCCCTCACTGACTAAAACGGTAGCCCTCCCGGTAAGCCACGCCCCTTTTCGCTGTGTGTGTGTGTGTGTGTGTGTGTGTGTGTGTGTGTGTGTGTCCCTCCTTCTGTCTGAAGAAAGCTGGTAGGTATGCACCCCTGCCTGTGCCATGCCCATACCATCTGCTTCTGCTCCTAGTCTCCTATAGATTTGTCCAGATCTGTGACTCATTTGAATAACTCCGCCCACTGTTGTGACTCCGCCCAGCGTTAGCAAATGAAGCACAAAGTCACAGATCTGGGCTATTATATAGGAGATGGGAAATATATCGATAAAATGCGATAGATGAATAACAGAAAGCAGAAGAAAAGGATGTCGAGGGGGGGCCTAATCATCATCTGGGCCAAATGATTAAGGAGCAGATTTATTAAGCCTATTGAAGTGATAAAGTGGAAAGTGATAACGCACCAGCCAGTCAGCTCATGTAATTTTTTAAACCAAGCCTGTAAAATGGAAGTTAGGAGCTGATTGGCTGGTGCTTTATCACCTTCCACTTTATCACTTCTCCAGGCTTAATAAATCTGCCCCAATGTATCCATCATGCTGTGAAGTCTCACATGCATTTGGCAGCAGGATCATTGTGTTGAGGCGTTGGAGAAATCTGGACAGGTGGCAGAGCAAATCCGGGTCTCCTTCCCATAGGAAAAAGTGGGGCTCAGGAAATCAGCGCCATCTGTAGATTGGTTGCTATGGGTAACATCACCACTTATCGTTTTTGGAAGCTTTAGTAAATTTACCCCTTATTGTCTCCCCCCCCGCCACACACACTATATAGGGTTTTATTTTGTTACTCCACAATGATAAAAAATCTTTATAATTAGAAAATTTACTTTATCAAAATTCTTTCGAAGTTGCTTTCATAAAAGGACTGTGAAAGAATTGAAGAGGATCTATTTTGCATGTTGTTGAAAACTTGAGCTGTGTAGACACTAGACAATAGAAGAATGATTGCCCAATTTCCAACAGATCGGAACGAGAAATCGTTCAAATCGTCAAATGTATATGAAATATTGCGCGCTCCTGTGGGTTAGCCATTGAATCTTTAGATCAATCATACGTGAAGCTCAATCTGAAGATGTGGATGATGACCCCATGCATTTAGATGCGGTGGGGGAACGATATATATTGCACGGTCATTCACCAGGTTTTGCAGTGTGTGCTGGCTGCACAATATATCGTACCATCACATCTGCTATCGGCTGGGTACACAGGTCGTCTAATGTATACACAGCTTTAGAGGTCTATATGAAGTGGATGCTACATGCTACAGATGTGTCTTCATACAATGTTACTTCAGTCATGTCGAACAACACCTAATGGCGCACAAGGTTCCCTGTGATTCAGACGCGTAGAGCATCTTATTCACTCAAAATATGAATATCATAATACAACTGGAAGTGACAAAACTACTTAGTTAGACTGCATTGATCAATCTGATGTGAGACATTTATATATCTGTGTGCCGATAAGACTCTGAACCTGTATAGAAAGTACCGGACCATAAACCTCCTAATGGCTGAGGGCTGCACCTCCATAATGACAGTGAAACCTTCCAAACTAACTTATACTATAAAATAAAGACACAGAGACATGTATTTTGGCAAAAAGTTGTTAGCTATTTATTATTATGATCTAATAACTAGAAAAACCTGTAATGAAATGAAATTAATTTTGATAGTTAAGAGTATGGTAGTCAGAAAAAAGAACGGCTGAAATCCAACATCAAAAACCCCAAGCTAATTAAACTAACCCAATCAGTGAACCAATCAAACTACCATTCAAACATAGGTATCCACTCAGACCTTGTCCATCACTACCTACCCTGAAGGGTGATGACGCTGCCCCCTGTAGGGTGGTCCAGCAGATATAACAGTCAATGAAGGTGAGCGCATCTAAACATCACCAAAACCGACCTAAACTGCGACAACAAAATCAAACACAGAGATTCTGCTGTTCTTTTCCGCCAACAACGAAGACTCTTCCTAAAGAGGCTTTGCACCGCCACCATATCCTCAACCTACCAAATCCAAGACCGAAAAAAGATTCTCCAGAAATAGCACCAACCCTTCCTCAGACAAGTGCACACCATCGGCCTGAAAAAGGTAATCATAACGATATTTGATCCTATCATGGCGAACCACCGCCCCACCGTTAGCTAACACCCACTTAGCCACTGCCGAATTCACCTTTTGTCTGGCCTCATCAATAGGCCAACCATCGCGCACTCCCCGCCAACACAACCTCGACATAATAAACAAACCAATTTGCAGCAAGGCCAATACCAGTCAAATCCTTCACCATAGAGCAGGGGTAGCCAACCCTTGTCCTCGAGAGCTACCAACAGTTCACAATTTCCAGCTCACCAGACAGGTGCACATGTGCAGTTATTACTAACTGTCACATTTTAAAAGATCCACAGGTGGAACTAATCACTTAACTGTGAAAACGTGCACTGTTGGTAGATCTCGAGGACTAGGGTTGGCTACCACTGCCATAGAGCATCTCAAATGTCCTCTTACCCAAATCATTACCTCCCAAGTGCACCGACAAAACCCTTGGGACACCATAAAGCTGAGCTTGATCTAATAATCTAGCCTTAAGGTCTTGCCAACAAACACCACGAGCCGTAGAAAAATCCGAGCCCCTTCAGAGGCCATAAACTACACACAAAGGAGTGACCAACCACCCAAATTGAACACTCGTCCAACACCCAGACTAAAATGAAGGAAAGGAAATAAGAAAGTATGTTAATAAACTTACTAATGAATTGATGTATGAAATAAAACCTGGAGGATCTGCCAAAAAGAAAACATTCTGTACCGTGGCCTAGCCGTGCAAACAAGCTTCAAGCCAATGGAAGCAACATAAATACACAATAGGAAAGGTAGAAAAAAATGGATGTAGAAAGGTGGGGTGTGGGTGGGGAAGGTGAGGAGGTGTGTGTGTGTGTGTGTTGGGGGGGGGGGGGGTGATGGGCAATCCAATTAGCCAAATTAAAAAGATTAAACCAAATTCAGTCCGTCAATTCAGGTAAAAAATTGCCAAAGAACTCCAGACTCCCACTGCCAACAGTGGCCAGTAGCTAATCCCTGAGTAGGAAGGAAAGGGGATAACAAACAAAGTCACACAATAACAAACTCAACAATTGGAACAGTCAACTCGTTTAGCAATTGTTAAAACAAACATAATTATTTCAGAACATGGGGCGAATATAACGCTTGTAGCTGGAAGATTTCCAGCGCCCCAACAACTGGATCTCTCTGACAGAAAAACCTGCTGAAGCAGCTACTATTGTTTGTCTGCTTGTGGGCGTGAGGCATTGAATGGGAGCAGTATTTGGAAGGCATGCTGTACCTTGTAGTGCTAATGGGAGATCCTGGAGGTGGCTCTTGGGTAAGTTAGCTCTCTGTCTGGATGTGTTTTATTAATAGCCTTTCTCATGAGGCCTACTGTGACAAATTACATGGCCCTAGTGGCTCAGCAGATTAAACATGTGTTTGCAAACGTGTAAACTAATTCTCTGAATTTCTACTACCAGATAGGTTCAGGTCTGTGTGTCTGTGACCCCTCCCCCTTTCCAGCATCTGATACATAATTATCTCCAGGAATGATCGAGCAACTACTATTGTTTGTCTGAAGCGGCTGACGTAGCAGCTCCAATCCGAAAAGAATGTGTACCAAAAGACTTGGGTGAAAGGCCCACACTGGTCAGTCAGCGACTCAACATCCAGCAAAATTGGTATTTCGTCAATGGCAACCCATCATAATGCAGCAGCCAGGACCCACCCGAGGAGAGACGTACGGCAGAGTAGCGGGTTGCCAACGACACTGGGCAAACAGAAGCATCCAAAGACTTGACCAACGTGACCCATCGACTTCTACCTAGTTGGTCCGTCTTAGACCGACGCAGTCTACACACCACCATGTCCTCTCGAAGCATGGGCAAATCTTTCCATTTAGAGGATGCCACCAACTACGACATGTGAAAAGCTCCCTGGTACGCTATTTAAAAAGCCATTTCGAACAACAAAGCCTCAAAAAACAAAAAAGCTACTTCAGCAACTGCTCCGATGATGGCAAGAGTGCCGCATTGATCGGGTGCCTCCTATCAGGCGGCGCTGGCACCAGATGCGCCCATCCTTTAAGAGCCTTTGTAAGGAGGAAGCTCTTCATAAGATCAGGGAGACCCTTTAGCTTAGCAAAAAACAAAATCCCAGCTAAGTATCTCGACACCACCGCTCTTGACCTACCAGAGACAAAGAGTTGCCAAATAAAAGAAAGCATCAGTTGATGCCCATTCTTACCTCCATGTCTCTGGCCGCGGGCAAACTCTTCCCACTCACTCCAAGCTTGACTGTAAACCTTGAGCGTAGTCGGGGCTATTGATTGCATCGCTAATTCCTCCATGGCGGCCCGATCACCTGCCAAACATAACAGGGACAGCGAAACCCAAGAGCATCAGCCTCAGGTGCTAAAGACCGAAATCTACCCCATTGCCCGTGGGACAATGCATCAGCAATTTCATTATCAGCTCCAGGAACATGTAGCGGGCGAAACAACACATTCCATTGCAAACAAGCCATAACAAGCTAGCACCCACAACACAACAAGTTACTTTGCCCTCTGATTGTTAATTGCATGCACCACGCCCAGATTATCACATTCGAACAAAATGCTGCGATTGGCAAGATGCTCACCACAAACCTCCAACGCCACCATGATTGGGAAAACCTCCAGCAGCAAAAGATCCTTAGTAAGACCCTTAATACCCCATTCCTCAGGCCAAGAAGCCACGCACCAAGATCCATCAAGGTAACACCCAAATCCCGAAGATCTCTCTGCGTCAGTAAATAGCTGTAATTCAGCATTGTCAACGAGCGGAGCTAACAAGATCCGTACTCCATTAAAATCTGCCAAGAAAGATGCCCAAACAGCCAAATCTCTCTTAATTTCAGAAGACAAGCGAATTAAGTAATGCGGTCTGGAACACCCCCCGTGGCCCGTTCCAACTTTCAGCAAAAAACCCTGCCCATCGGGGTGACCCGACAGGCAAAGTTCAAAAGGCCCAGCAAAGATTGAGCTTGCCAAAGCATGACCTTGCGCGATGCTAAAGATTTCACGTAATTTTGCAACCTTGTCCTGTGGAAGACAACATGAACCTGCCACTGTGTCGATTTCGATACCCAAAAATTATAAACAAGAGAGGGGCCCTTCAGTCTTATCCTCAGCCACTGGCACTCCAAAATGATAGCATAGCGCTCTAAGGCTAAACAATAAATCACCACAACACCTGGAATCCGCAGGCCCAATGCACAGGAAGTCATCAAGGTAGTGCGCCAACCCATGACCCCCAAGTAAAAGACTCCACGCACCAATGCAAAAAAAAGTGCTGAACTTTTTCGAAAAAAGAGCAGGATACGGATCACCCCATTGACAAACACTTGTTAATGAAATACTTTCCAAAACCCCATAAGCCGGAATGAGTCAGGATGTAAGGGAAGTAACCAAAAAGCCAATTCCACATTGATCTTAGCCATCAGAGCGCTGGGACCGTATGCCCGCACGATAACAAGAGCCTCATCGAATGATTGGTAGACCACCGAACATTGCTCAGGAGGTATAGCGTCGTTAACTGATGTCCCAAATGGGTAAGACAAATGCTGAATGAGCCGAAAAGAACCTGGAGTCTTCTGAGGTACCACTCCCACCGGAGAAATAACCAGATCGTCCAGAGGGGGCAGAGAAAACGGACCTGTCATTCTCCCAAGCCTCCTTGTCAACTTTATTGTGTAAAACTACCGGAAGTGCGCAAGCTGACTGAAGATTCCTTGGCGCCCCAACTCTAACCTCGCCTGCAACCAGCAGAAGGAAACCAAACTGAAAACCATGCAACAAGAACCCTGCATCCTCCCTATTTGGATACCAGCCCAGCCACTTGGACATAGTATCCAACCGGACTGGCGCAGGAGCCGTAATGAGCACCTCCAGAGCCGGCGGATTTTCCAGCCCCCGCCTTCCCCGCTTTAGGTCCCTGTTGATTTCCTCGAAAACAGTTCGAAGCAGAGTGAAATCCACAACAGCACAAAACGACACTTTCGACCTAGCAAAGCATTTCACTTTTGCGGGTGCCTGCGCCAACCCTCGACCTGCACCTCCTGCCTTACCACCTGACGTAGGATCCACACCAGTCCCCTGTGCAAGAGGACCATCCTGCGGCCCTCCAGCTCCAGTACTCTGGGGCTCCTTCGTATCTTGAGTAGACCAAGTGACGTCCAGCCATATCTCTAAGGCCCTCATTCCGAGTTGTTCGCTCGCAAGCTGCTTTTAGCAGCTTTGCACACGCTAAGCCGCCGCCTACTGGGAGTGAATCTTAGCTTAGCAAAATTGCGAACGAAAGATTTGCAATATTGCGAAAAGACTTCTCTGTGCAGTTTTTGAGTAGCTCGAGACTTACTCTTCCAGTGCGATCAGTTCAGTGCTTGTCGTTCCTGGTTTGACGTCACAAACACACCCAGCGTTCGCCCAGACACTCCTCCGTTTCTCCAGCCACTCCCGCGTTTTTCCCAGAAACGGTAGCGTTTTTTCACACACACCCATAAAACGGCCTGTTTCCGCCGAGAAACACCCACTTCCTGTCAATCACATTACGATCACCAGAACGAAGAAAAAACCTCGTAATGCCGTGAGTAAAATACCTAACTGCATAGCAAATTTACTTGGCGCAGTCGCAGTGCGAACATTGCGCATGCGCAGTTAGCGGAAAATCGCTGCGATGCGAAGAAAATTATCGAGCGAACAACTCGGAATGACCACCTATGTTCTTAAACCCGAAATCAATAATACGCAAGTAGTCCTGCTTGCGCCGAAACTGCTCGTCGTATATGTCCGCCACTCTGCCCCCTTAGATGTACGCAACATGTCGTGAATGAGGTGATGTTGATTTGCTCTTCAGGTCTATCCTCCAGATAACAAGCAGCAAAAACACAGAAGTCAGCAAGCCAATTATCATGACCGATTTGCATCAGCCCCTATGCCTACTTTAGCTCTAGCTGTCTTAAAATCCTTTTTAGCCTGATATGTCAACACAAACATCTCCACAAAATCCCCTCTAGTGATCTTCCTCCGACAACTATCACGCAAACCCCTCAACACAGAACACAACAACACTCAGCTGCTAAAACAGCGCCTCAAAAACAAAACCAATATAGATTTTAAAATTCCTGATAAAGGACAACTCCTGAAACACTGCGCTTGCCGGTATCACTATGTGGAGTGAGCAAACGGACAACAGAACTAAAAAGAACGGCTGCGCTGTATGTCAGGAGGTGATAAGGAAGGAGAGCCGGCGTATAGAATATGTTATATTTATTAAATAATAAAATGAGCAATAAGACAAGACATATATAGACCAATAGATATAAATGTAGTGATCACACCTTGATAATCTCAGGATATGGAACGTCTCCTATTGTATATGGCAATTAAAAATGCAATGGACGGTATAATTATAAAAAGTCCGTTTTCCGCAGATTGTCAGCCGTAGCTAGGCTGGAAATAAATGAAATGCAGCACATACAGTTCCAAATAGCAGAGTGCTTGTAATCACCAGGTATAACGTGCAGACGGTGTTACCTCTCCGGTGGGCTGGTCGGAAGCCGGGAGTCCCAGGCCGTCAGTCCTGCAGTGCCCACATCCACTGTGCAGCGGGGAGGAGATGAAGGGTCACCTTTGTGAAATAGCTGACTGTGGCGGCGTATTGTCCAGCAGTCGCTCTCAGTAATTTGGCAGCCAGACGGAGATCCAACTTGATCAGCACAAGTACACCTGATGTAACACCTGAGCAAGGTGTGTGAAGACGCGGGGATTATCAAGGTGTGATCACTACATTTATATCTATTGGTCTATATATGTCTTGTCTTATTGCTCATTTTACTATTTAATAAATATAACATATTCTATACGCCGGCTCTCCTTCCTTATCACCTCCTGACATACAGCGCAGCCACTCTTTTTTGTTCTGAAACCCCTCAACACGGCCGTGTAATCACAACGTACAACCACCAGCAGATTGCGGCACTTCTTGGCCCTGCGCTCACTCTCCCTCACTCGCTGGTGCCTTTTCCATTTTTCGCGCCTAGCAGCCTCTCGTTTTTCATACTGAGCGGCATGCTTTTTTACCATAGCCGTGCTGCTAACTGCAGATGCAAGTGGCGAAGAGGAGGAAGACGAGGAAGAGCTGCCAGACGACAAGGAGGAGAAGGAAGAGCCCTCGCTTACCAAGCACCCCAACATCTCACCTGATGCCGCAGACTGGCCGGACTCAGCTGACGTAATCTCAAAATCGCGTTCATCTTCATCGTCCTCCTCGCCAGGAGACCCTGAAAAAGAAGAAGAGACATGCTCCAAGGGTGCAGTCCTTGGAGCAGGCAACCTGCACGAAAGACTATTGGCTCGTGCCCCTCTCTGGCACGAAACTGCATGTGGACTAAATTGCGCTGCTGCAACTCCTAAATCCTGACAGGCCCACAAATGCTGCTCCACCGCCTGTCCAGATGGTGCAGCAGAAACCTCCTGGCCTCCCCTCACAGCAGAAGCCCCAGTGGCATCCGAGAACAAAACTGCAACCAGGGGACCCAAGGCCGCTCCACAGATGACACTGTGGATGCCAAACCGTCGGGTGCAGCATTCAAAGCAACGTTGCCATCACTTCCCTGACCCCTATGACGCTGCCTGGGAAATAATGTGGCAGACCCACTAAGCTTCTGCCCACAGCAAAGCTGCCCAAAACAAGGTATCTGAGCATTAATCAGCTCAAATGAATCAGTACAGAATCTGGGGTGCTGGGGTACTCACCCTGCCAAGGCAAAAAGAAGAGACAATAGTAAAACCAGACAGCCAGATTTCTCTACTAACACCACCCCTAAACTTTCCCATTGGCCCATAGCCTGTCATGCCATGTCGCTCCACCCCCAGCCAAGGAGGTTTAACTCTCTCTATTCCAATTATTGTCATTTTGCTGGTTTTGTTTCTAATTTGTCGTCTGGTTTTGCTTTTGCCAAAATGCTGTGACTGGTTTGTTTTTGTATTTTTGTAACAAATTGATGAAAAAAAGCTAATTTGGGCCTCTTTTTGTTCCTATAGTATTATTATTAACCTAAATAACATTAATTTCTAGTTATTTCCAATCAATTTTTACCACCTCAGTATTGTTTTCAACTTTTCGCCGATATTGGCCAAAGGCTGTAATGAGCTGGCTGGTTATACTAAGTGACAGAGCAATGGCACAAATACATGATACATTACACATTATGTGGCACAGTAGTGTCTGTTAGTCACCTTACACCACACAGTAGTGTCTGTTATTCATATTACACCACACAGTAGTGTCCATTATTACATTACACCACACAGTAGTGTCCCTTATACATGTTACACCACAATAGAGCCGCTTATACACATTATGCCAAAGAAGAGCCTCATACACACTTTACTCCACACAGTAGTACCGCTTATGCATGTTACACTACAGCAGAGCAGCTTATACACATTACACCACAGAAGAGACCCTTATACACATTATGCCACACACTAGTGTCCCTTATATATGTTACACCACAGTAGAGCCACTTATACACATTAAGCCACAGAAGAGCTGCTTATACACATTATGCAACACAGTAGTGCCCACTATACATGTTGCACTACAGTAGAAACGCTTATACACATTATACCATTGTAGATCCCCTCCTCCTCATTCCTCATTCCTCCTTCCCTTCCCTACACTGCACCAGCACACACAGGGTTAGACCGCACTGCACCAGCACACACCCACAGGTTACACCCTACTGCACCAGCACACCCCCACAGTTTACACCACAGTGCACCAGTATACACACAGGGTTGCACCACACATTTTCCAAAATGCGTAGGGTTACACTGCACTGCACCAGCACACACACACACACACACACACACACACACACACACACACACACACACACACACACACACACACACAGTGTTACACTGCACTGCAATAGCACACACACAGGGTTATATAGTAGTCATCACAGCACATAGCAATCAGATGAGCACAGCAGGGAGTCTCTGACACCAGGGGCTCTATAGGAGGGAAGTTAGTGCTCAGAGGATACAAGTAGAGATGAGCGGGTTCGGTTCCTCGGAAAACCGAACCCCCCCGAACTTCAGCTTTTTTTACACGGGGCCGAGCAGGCTCGGATCCTCCCGCCTTGCTCGGTTAACCCGAGCGCGCCCGAACGTCATCATCCCGCTGTCGGATTCTCGCGAGGCTCGGATTCTATCGCGAGACTCGGATTCTATATAAGGAGCCGCGCGTCGCCGCCATTTTCACACGTGCATTGAGATTGATAGGGAGAGGACGTGGCTGGCGTCCTCTCCGTTTAGACTAGAGTACTAGAGAGAGACACAAATTTTGGGGAGCATATTATTAGGAGGAGTACTACTTGCTGCTGATAGTGTGACCAGTGACCACCAGTTTAATTAATCCGTTCTCTGCCTGATAAAAAACGATACACAGTGTGACACAGTCACATACCATATCTGTGCTCAGCCCAGTGTGCTGCATCATATGTAATACTGTATATCATTATCTGACTGTGCTGAGTGCTCACTGCTCACACAGCTTAATTGTGGGGGAGACTGGGGAGCAGTTATAGCAGGAGTACATATTTTAAGTACAGTGCACACTTTTGCTGCCAGAGTGCCACTGCCAGTGTGACTGACCAGTGACCACTGACCACCAGTATTGTGATTGTCTGCTGACCACCAGTATATTGTGATTGTCTGCCTGAAAAAGTTAAACACTCGTCGTGTGGTGTTTTTATAAACGCATTCTGCAGACAATGTCCAGCAGGTCCGTCATTACATAATATATACCTGTCCGGCTGCAGTACTAGTGTGATATATATATATATTTTAATTTTATCTCATTATCATCCAGTCTATATTAGCAGCAGACACAGTACGGTAGTCCACGGCTGTAGCTACCTCTGTGTCGGCAGTCGCTCGTCCATCCATAATTGTATACCACCTACCCGTGTTTTTTTTTTTTTTCTATCTTCTTGATACTAGTAGCTTACTTTAGGAGTCTGCAGTGCTGAGTCTGACAGACAATGTCCAGCAGGTTCGTCATTACATAATATATACCTGTCCGGCTGCAGTACTAGTGTGATATATATATATATTTTAATTTTATCTCATTATCATCCAGTCTATATTAGCAGCAGACACAGTACGGTAGTCCACGGCTGTAGCTACCTCTGTGTCGGCAGTCGCTCGTCCATCCATAATTGTATACCACCTACCCGTGTTTTTTTTTAATTTTTTCTATCTTCTTGATACTAGTAGCTTACTTTAGGAGTCTGCAGTGCTGAGTCTGACAGACAGTGTCCAGCAGGTCCGTCATTACATAATATATACCTGTCCGGCTGCAGTACTAGTGTGATATATATATATATTTTAATTTTATCTCATTATCATCCAGTCTATATTAGCAGCAGACACAGTACGGTAGTCCACGGCTGTAGCTACCTCTGTGTCGGCAGTCGCTCGTCCATCCATAATTGTATACCACCTACCCGTGGTTTTTTTTTTTCTATCTTCTTGATACTAGTAGCTTACTTTAGGAGTCTGCAGTGCTGACAGACAGTGTCCAGCAGGTCCGTCATTACATAATATATACCTGTCCGGCTGCAGTACTAGTGTGATATATATATATATTTTAATTTTATCTCATTATCATCCAGTCTATATTAGCAGCAGACACAGTACGGTAGTCCACGGCTGTAGCTACCTCTGTGTCGGCAGTCGCTCGTCATCCATAAGTATACTAGTATCCATCCATCTCCATTGTTTACCTGAGGTGCCTTTTAGTTGTGCCTATTAAAATATGGAGAACAAAAATGTTGAGGTTCCAAAAATAGGGAAAGATCAAGATCGACTTCCACCTCGTGCTGAAGCTGCTGCCACTAGTCATGGCCGAGACGATGAAATGCCAGCAACGTCGTCTGCCAAAGCCGATGCCCAATGTCATAGTACAGAGCATGTAAAATCCAAAACACCAAATATCAGTAAAAAAAGGACTCAAAAATCTAAAATAAAATTGTCGGAGGAGAAGCGTAAACTTGCCAATATGCCATTTACCACACGGAGTGGCAAGGAACGGCTGAGGCCCTGGCCTATGTTCATGGCTAGTGGTTCAGCTTCACATGAGGATGGAAGCACTCAGCCTCTCGCTAGAAAAATGAAAAGACTCAAGCTGGCAAAAGCACAGCAAAGAACTGTGCGTTCTTCGAAATCCCAAATCCACAAGGAGAGTCCAATTGTGTCGGTTGCGATGCCTGACCTTCCCAACACTGGACGTGAAGAGCATGCGCCTTCCACCATTTGCACGCCCCCTGCAAGTGCTGGAAGGAGCACCCGCAGTCCAGTTCCTGATAGTCAGATTGAAGATGTCAGTGTTGAAGTACACCAGGATGAGGAGGATATGGGTGTTGCTGGCGCTGGGGAGGAAATTGACAAGGAGGATTCTGATGGTGAGGTGGTTTGTTTAAGTCAGGCACCCGGGGAGACACCTGTTGTCCGTGGGAGGAATATGGCCATTGACATGCCTGGTGAAAATACCAAAAAAATCAGCTCTTCGGTGTGGAAGTATTTCAACAGAAATGCAGACAACATTTGTCAAGCCGTGCGTTGCCTTTGTCAAGCTGTAATAAGTAGGGGTAAGGACGTTAACCACCTCGGAACATCCTCCCTTATACGTCACCTGCAGCACATTCATAATAAGTCAGTGACAAGTTCAAAAACTTTGGGCGACAGCGGAAGCAGTCCACTGACCAGTAAATCCCTTCCTCTTGTAACCAAGCTCACGCAAACCACCCCACCAACTCCCTCAGTGTCAATTTCCTCCTTCCCCAGGAATGCCAATAGTCCTGCAGGCCATGTCACTGGCAATTCTGACGAGTCCTCTCCTGCCTGGGATTCCTCCGATGCATCCTTGCGTGTAACGCCTACTGCTGCTGGCGCTGCTGTTGTTGCTGCTGGGAGTCGATGGTCATCCCAGAGGGGAAGTCGGAAGACCACTTGTACTACTTCCAGTAAGCAATTGACTGTCCAACAGTCCTTTGCGAGGAAGATGAAATATCACAGCAGTCATCCTGTTGCAAAGCGGATAACTGAGGCCTTGACAACTATGTTGGTGTTAGACGTGCGTCCGGTATCCGCCGTTACTTCACAGGGAACTAGACAATTTCTTGAGGTAGTGTGCCCCCGTTACCAAATACCATCTAGGTTCCACTTCTCTAGGCAGGCGATACCAAGAATGCACACGGACGTCAGAAAAAGACTCACCAGTGTCCTAAAAAATGCAGTTGTACCCAATGTCCACTTAACCACGGACATGTGGACAAGTGGAGCAGGGCAGGGTCAGGACTATATGACTGTGACAGCCCACTGGGTAGATGTATGGACTCCCGCCGCAAGAACAGCAGCGGCGGCACCAGTAGCAGCATCTGGCAAACGCCAACTCTTTCCTAGGCAGGCTACGCTTTGTATCACCGGTTTCCAGAATACGCACACAGCTGAAAACCTCTTACGGCAACTGAGGAAGATCATCGCGGAATGGCTTACCCCAATTGGACTCTCCTGTGGATTTGTGGCATCGGACAACGCCAGCAATATTGTGTGTGCATTAAATATGGGCAAATTCCAGCACGTCCCATGTTTTGCACATACCTTGAATTTGGTGGTGCAGAATTATTTAAAAAACGAGAGGGGCGTGCAAGAGATGCTGTCGGTGGCCAGAAGAATTGCGGGACACTTTCGGCGTACAGGCACCACGTACAGAAGACTGGAGCACCAACAAAAACGCCTGAACCGGCCCTGCCATCATCTGAAGCAAGAAGTGGTAACGAGGTGGAATTCAACCCTATATATGCTTCAGAGGTTGGAGGAGCAGCAAAAGGCCATTCAAGCCTATACAATTGAGCACGATATAGGAGGTGGAATGCACCTGTCCCAAGCGCAGTGGAGAATGATTTCAACGTTGTGCAAGGTTCTGCTGCCCTTTGAACTTGCCACACGTGAAGTCAGTTCAGACACTGCCGGCCTGAGTCAGGTCATTCCCCTCATCAGGCTTTTGCAGAAGAAGCTGGAGACATTGAAGGAGGAGCTAACACAGAGCGATTCCGCTAGGCATGTGGGACTTGTGGATGGAGCCCTTAATTCGCTTAACAAGGATTCACGGGTGGTCAATCTGTTGAAATCAGAGCACTACATTTTGGCCACCGTGCTCGATCCTAGATTTAAAACCTACCTTGGATCTCTCTTTCCGGCAGACACAAGTCTGCTGGGGTTCAAAGACCTGCTGGTGAGAAAATTGTCAAGTCAAGCGGAACGCGACCTGTCAACATCTCCTCCTTCACATTCTCCCGCAACTGGGGGTGCGAGGAAAAGGCTCAGAATTCCGAGCCCACCCGCTGGCGGTGATGCAGGGCAGTCTGGAGCGACTACTGATGCTGACATCTGGTCCGGACTGAAGGACCTGCCAACGATTACGGATACGGACATGTCGTCTACTGGCACTGCATATGATTCTCTCCCCATTGAAAGAATGGTGGAGGATTATATGAGTGACCGCATCCAAGTAGGCACGTCAGACAGTCCGTACTTATACTGGCAGGAAAAAGAGGCAATTTGGAGGCCCTTGCACAAACTGGCTTTATTCTACCTAAGTTGCCCTCCCACAAGTGTGTACTCCGAAAGAGTGTTTAGTGCCGCCGCTCACCTTGTCAGCAATCGGCGTACGAGGTTACTTCCAGAAAATGTGGAGAAGATGATGTTCATTAAAATGAATTATAATCAATTCCTCCGTGGAGACATTGACCAGCAGCAATTGCCTCCACAAAGTACACAGGGAGCTGAGATGGTGGATTCCAGTGGGGACGAATTGATAATCTGTGAGGAGCGGGATGTACACGGTGATATATCGGAGGATGATGATGAGGTGGACATCTTGCCTCTGTAGAGCCAGTTTGTGCAAGGAGAGATTAATTGCTTCTTTTTCGGTGGGGGTCCAAACCAACCCCTCATTTCAGTCACAGTCGTGTGGCAGACCCTGTCACTGAAATGATGGGTTGGTTAAAGTGTGCATGTCCTGTTTATACAACATAAGGGTGGGTGGGAGGGCCCAAGGACAATTCCATCTTGCACCTCTTTTTTCTTTCATTTTTCTTTGCGTCATGTGCTGTTTGGGGAGTGTTTTTTGGAAGGGCCATCCTGCGTGACACTGCAGTGCCACTCCTAGATGGGCCAGGTGTTTGTGTCGGCCACTAGGGTCGCTTAGCTTACTCACACAGCTACCTCATTGCGCCTCTTTTTTTCTTTGCGTCATGTGCTGTTTGGGGAGTGTTTTTTGGAAGGGCCATCCTGCGTGACACTGCAGTGCCACTCCTAGATGGGCCAGGTGTTTGTGTCGGCCACTAGGGTCGCTTAGCTTAGTCATCCAGCGACCTCGGTGCAAATTTTAGGACTAAAAATAATATTGTGAGGTGTGAGGTGTTCAGAATAGACTGAAAATGAGTGGAAATTATGGTTTTTGAGGTTAATAATACTTTGGGATCAAAATGACCCCCAAATTCTATGATTTAAGCTGTTTTTTAGTGTTTTTTGAAAAAAACACCCGAATCCAAAACACACCCGAATCCGACAAAAAAAATTCGGTGAGGTTTTGCCAAAACGTGGTCGAACCCAAAACACGGCCGCGGAACCGAACCCAAAACCAAAACACAAAACCCGAAAAATTTCAAGTGCACATCTCTAGATACAAGGTTGGAAAGAAGGGGGTGAGAGGGAGCTCAGGGTGGCGGAAGAATGTCAGAGGGCACAGGGTTGGGAGGACACTTGAGGGGGCCCAGTGTTGGGGGATGTGCAAGGGGGCACAGGATTGGGGGATGCTCAAGGGGGCACAGGGTTGGGGGATGCTCAAGGGGGCACAGGGTTGGGGGATGCTCAATGGGGCATGGAATTTCTTAAATTCAAAACCGCTCATCTCTCAATTTTGGTCGATGTTGATACATTTTTTGTCGTTTGGTCAATTTTTGATCAGTTTTGTGTTTCAGGGTCTAAATCACACATTACAAAATATGTAAAAATCACCTTTTAGTAAATGTGGGATTATGGGGTATATTTATTAAAAATCTATTTATTTCTTGGTCGATGTTTGATTGATGTTTGGTCGAATTTGTATTTCAGGGACCAAATTCCACATATATATATATATATATATATATATATATATATATATATATACAGGTTGAGTATCCCTTATCCAAAATGCTTGGGACCAGAGGTATTTTGGATATCGGATTTTTCCGTATTTTGGAATAATTGCATACCATAATGAGATATCATGACGATAGGACCCAAGTCTAAGCACAGAACGCATTTATGTTTCATATATACCTTATACACACAGCCTGAAGGTAATTTTAGACAATATTTTTTATAACTTTGTGCATTAAACAAAGTGTGTGTACATTCACACAATTCATTTATGTTTCATATACACCTTATACACACAGCCTAAAGGTCATTTAATACAATATTTTTAATAACTTTGTGTATTAAACAAAGTTTGTGTACATTGAGCCATCAAAAAACAAAGGTTTCACTATCTCACTCTCACTCAAAAAAATCCGTATTTCGGAATATTCCGTATTTCGGAATATTTGGATATGGGATACTCAACCTGTATATATATATATATATATATATATATATATATATATATACTAGGTGATTCATCGCGCCCTACGGGCGCTCTTCACACCGTCGTAAGGGGCTACACCCCTTAACCCTTGCACACCCTTGTGGCGTGCAATATTTTTATTATATGGGGTATTACATCCAATCATAATTGTGTCAGTGGTTAAATATTGCACGGACAAAGGGCGTGCAATGGTTAAGGGGTCGAAGCCCCTTGCAACGGCGTGAACAGCGCACGCAGGGCCTGGTGAATCATCTAGTAGGTGCTGTGGTTGGGGGAGTGGCGGGTGCGGGGAAGATGCGGATGGGACTCTGGGGTGCCACGGGAGGGGCAGTTGCGGTGGTGCCGCAGGTGGGGAGGGGCTGGAGCGGTGGTGCCACAGGTGGGGGAGGGTGCGTGGGTGCCACGGGTGGTGGTCCGGAGCCACTGCGGGTGGGGGAGGAGCAGTTGCGGGGGTGCCTCGGGTGGGGGAGGGGCGGATGTGGTGGTGCGGTGGGAGGGGCGGGTGCGGGGTTCCTGCAGGTGGGGGAGGGGGCCCGGAGCTACCACGGGTGCTGGAGGGGGTGTGTGGGGTTGCCAAGGATGGGACCGGAGGTACTGTGAGTGGGGGAGGGGTGAGTAATGCTTATCCTGCTTCTCCTCATGTCAGCAGCTAAGCTGCTGTCCTCCCTTTGGCAGTGGCTCTTCCGGAGACTCGCACAGCAGCCAGTCACTATTGTTAGCGCCGGTGTCCCAATGCGCCGCATTACAGGGAAGAAGATGCACTCAATAAACTACAGCTCCCAGGAGCCCTAAGGGCCGGAATGCTTCGGCGCTAAGGGCTGCTGGGAGCTGTAGTTTATTTAGTGCGTCTACTTCCCTATAATGCGGCGCGTTGGTACACTGGTGCTAACAATAGAGACTGGCTGGCAGAACTGACTGACTGGCTGAATCAATGTAAAAGGTGAGAGTGCTGTGCAGTGTCAGTGACAATGCACACAGGGCCGGCGCTAGCCGCTCAGCAAAGGGATGCAGTGCAGGGAGGCACCAGGAAGGAGAGACGTTCTCCCTGCTCTGCATCCCTGTGCTGAGCTTCTGCTGCTATCCCTGCTGCTGCCGGCTGCTGTCACACATGCAGCGGCGCCGGAAGCACAAAACCTTTTCTCCCCCTCGGCGCCGGCAGCACAAAGCCTCCTCTCCCCCCTCCCCTCCCCTGTGTGACATTCAGTGGCCGGAAGGGAGGCAAATTGGGCGGAGCTAGATGGGAGTAAGGGGCGGAGCTACACGGGACCATGCTGCAGTAGGAGAATGAGCTGCTACAGCTTCGGCCAGCCAGACTTCATTAGATAAGTGTCTGGAAAGAGAGAGAGTGAGTGTGTGTGTGTGTGTGTGTGTGTGTGTGTGTGTGTGTGTGTGTGTATACAGTGTCTGTGTATACTGTATATATGTCTGACTGTGTATGTGTGTAATGTATGTACAGTATGTATGTGTGTGTGTTTGTATATATATGTGTCTGTTGTGTGTGTGTGTGTATGTGTATGTGTGACTGCTGCATAATGTGTGTAAGCGTCACTGGTACAGGGGGCATTATGTGTGTAAGCAACACTGGTACAGGGGACGTTACGTGTGTAAGCGGCACTGGTACAGGGGGCGTTACGTGTGTAAGCGGCACTGGTACAGAGGGCGTTATATGTGTAAGCGGTACTGGTAGAGGGGGCATTACGTGTGTAAGCGTCACTGGTACAGGGGGCGTTACGTGTGTAAGCGTCACTGGTACAGGGGGGCGTTACGTGTGTATGCGTCACTGGTACAGGGGGCGTTACGTGTGTAAGCGTCACTGGTACAGGGGGCGTTACGTGTGTAAGCGGCACTGGTACAGAGGGCGTTATGTGTGTAAGCGTCACTGCTACAGGGGGTGTTACTTGTGTAAGCGTCACTGGTACAGGGGGGGCGTGACATGTGTAAGCGTCACTGGTTCAGGGGGCATTACATGTGTAAGCGTCTCTGGTACAGGGGGCATTACATGTGTAAGTGTCTCTACTACAGGGGTCATTATGTGCGCTGTGCGTTTGTAAAGTATGCAAGGGTGCAAATTTGTAGTTTGCAGGGGGGCGGCGAACACTCTAGCACTGGCCCTGACTGCACTGCACAGCACTGTCACCTTTTACATTGATTCAACGTCCATACATCACCCTCCGCGATATCACCCTCTCTATCCGCTACATTAGCCATCCCGGGGCTTCCAGGCCGGCAGGCCAGGTGCTGTGCTGTGTTGCGGAGTCAGGGCCTCTGGGGATCTGGGTGCGGCTGTGGTGGGGAGGCACTTCTGTGGCATCACACGCAGAGGAGGCTATGGGGCTCAGAGAGTATGCGGCGCAGGGAGGGCTATGAAAGCCTTCCGCTGCACCGCTTTCATACACATCTATGCCGGTGGCTGCAGCAGCTTTTGTTCCACCTGCGCTGTGGCTAGGGAGAGGGGATTGTTGATGCTGGAGGGGGCAGGTGGACTGGCAGCAAGACATTGGTGGTCATTCCGAGTTGATCGCTCGCTAGCAGTTTTTAGCAGCCGTGCAAACGCTATGCCGCCGCCCACTGGGAGTGTATTTTAGCTTAGCAGAAGTGCGAACAAAGGGATCGGAGAGTGGGTACAAAAATATTTTGTGCAGTTTCAGAGTAGCTTCAGACCTACTCAGCGCTTGCGATCACTTCAGACCATTCAGTTCCTGATTTGACGTCATGAACACGCCCTGCGTTTGCCCAGCCACTGCTGGGTTTTTCCAAACACTCCCTGAAAACGGTCAGTTGACACCCATAACCGCCCTCTTCCTGTTAATCACTCTGCGGCTGCCAGACAGTGCAACTGAAAAGCATCGCTAGACCCTATGTAAAACTACATCGTTCGTTGTAATAGTACACCGCACGTGAGCATTGCGCTGCATACGCATGCGCAGAAGTGCCAAGTTTTTGTCTGATCGCTGCACAGCGAACGAATGTACCTAGCGATCAACTTGGAATGACCCCCATAGGACGCTGCAGTAAAAGGATGTTTTTTCCCTATCTACAGCGCAGAGACTTGCTGCAGATGCAGTGGCATACCCTCCAGCTGCACCTCTTTTGCAGGTACAGTCCCTTTTTTTAATGGTCTGTACCGATTTTTGACTCTCCAAGCTTCCATGGAAAGTATAGGAAAAGGAGCGTGCCCACGCCGCTGTACCTGTGGCCACGCCCCCTTTTCGAATGTGCATCAATGTTTATGTGTAAAGTGTTGGAGGGTATGTTGCTGCAGATGCAGGGGGACTATTTTGGGGTGTGGGGCTGGAGCTGCAGCTCCATCAGCCCCATTGCTAATCCTGCTCTGTGAAAACACAGCAGGCAAAGGGCAGAGCCTCCCATTGGATGTAACCTGTGTGGGAGGGAGTTTCTCGCCCAATCAGCTGTGGACTGGGTGTGATAGACCTGCCACTAACCCAATAAGAGCTCCTAGCCACGCCCAGCGTTAGAAACCCAGGCACAGAATCACACGGCTATTATATAGGAGATATATATATATATATATATCCCCTGAGTTCATAACCACTTCAGCAACACACCTGTGTCACTCCCATAGCACACCTAAAAGAATGACAATCTCTGGAACAGCCAATACATTTTCATGATGTTTCTAAAGCTATGTACACACTATACAATTATCTGGCAGATTATCTGCCAGATTTAGCTGGTTGGAATGAAAATCTGGTAATGGATGCGAGCAAATGATAATAGACCATTTGCTCCCAAACACTGCAAAATTGACAAAAACAGTTGTTCATACAAGTTGGTTAAATTTGCATTTAACCAATTTGTCTGAATGATAGCTTTTGTTTGTTTTCCAGTGTTTAGGAGCAAATGGTCGATTGTCATTTGCTCTCATCCATTACCAGATTTTCATTACAGCCAGCCAGATCCGTAATCTGCCAGATAATTGTATAGTGTGTACCTAGCTTTAGACTGTGCGTCCATACTCGGATTTACTCGGTTCTCAAAACGGCATCTTATTGGCTATTCAAAACATGAGACATTCGTGAGCCAATAAGATGCCGTTTTGAGAACCAAGTAAATCCGAATAAAACCGAACCTGCTCATCTCTAGTCTAAAGCTGGGTACACATTAGGCGATATACAGTATATCGTCTGATATATCATTCCAGTGCAGATCGGAACAATATATTGGTCATATTGTCTAGTGTGTATGGCCAATTACTGTTACGTGCTACCATGGGTAGTTCCCTGGGTCATCCCTTTGGACAGCACGTCCAATGGGATGATCCTGGCACCGACGGCAAGCATCCTAAATGCGGCCGTGAATGATATTGGGACTAATTCAGAGTTGATCGCAGCAGCAAATTTGTTAGCAGTTGGGCAAAACCATGTGCACTGCAGGGGGAGGGGGTCAGATATAACATGTGCAGAAAGAGTTAGATTTGGTTGTGGTGTGTTCAAACTAGAGATGTGCAGCGGGCATTTTTCGTGTTTTGTGTTTTGGATTCGGCTCCGCGGTCGTGTTTTGGATTCGGACGCGTTTTGGCAAAACCACCCTTTCGGGTTTTCGATTCGGATGTGTTTTGGATTCGGGTGATTTTTGAAAAAAAACACAAAAACAGCTAAAATCATAGAATTTGGGGGTAATTTTGATCCTATAGTATTATTAACCTCAATAGCAATAATTTCCACTAATTTCCAGTCTATTCTGAACACCTCACACCTCACAATATTATTTTTAGTCGTAAAATTTGCACCGAGGTCGCTGGATGACTAAGCTAAGAGACCCAAGTGGCCGGCACAAACACCTGGCCCATCTAGGAGTGGCACTGCAGGGTCAGACAGGATGACACTTAAAAAAATAGTCCCCAAACAGCACATGATGCAAAGAAAAAAAGAGGTGCACCAAGGTCGCTGGATGGCTAAGTTAAGCGACACAAACACCTGGCCCATCTAGAACTCCAGTATCATGCGAATTATAAGGCAATATCACTGGAATTATTTGTTATAATGAATGGAATTGTTGGTCCAAATCACTGGAAGAAAATGACAAATCACTAGAATTAAAAGCCAGTATCACAGGAATTATTCGTTCTAATCAATGGTATTATTGGTCCAAATCACTGGAAAAAATGACAAAATCACTGGAATTAAATGGCAGTAATGTCAGGAATTATATCAAATGGCAGTACCACTGGACATATACGGAAGTGTCAGACAGGATGGCACTTTTAAAAAAATAGTCCCCAAACAGCACATGATGCAAAGAAAAGAGAAAAAGAGGTGCACTGTGGTCGCTGGATGGCTAAGCTAAGCGACACAAACACCTCAATATCACAGGAATTATTCGTTCTAATCAATGGTATTATTTATTGGTCCAAATCACTGGAAGAAAATGACAAAATGACTAGAATTACAAGCCAGTATCACAGGAATTATATTAAATGGCAGACACTGAGCAGCACGATGCAGCACAAGACACTGAGCACTGACCAGTGATACTGAGCACTGACGATACTACTGAGCAGTGATACTGAGAACTGACACTACTGAGAACTGACACTGAGTAGCACGATGCAGCACAAGACACTGAGCACTGACCAGTGATACTGAGCACTGATGATACTACTGAGCAGTGATACTGAGAACTGACACTGAGCAGCACGATGCAGCACAAGACAATGAGCACTGACCAGTGATGCTGAGCACTGATGATACTACTGAGCAGTAATACTGAGCATTGATGATACTACTGAGCAGTGATACTGAGAACTGAAACTGAGCAGCACGATGAAGCACAAGACACTGAGCACTGACCAGTGATACTGAGCACTGATGATACTACTGAGCAGTGATACTGAGAACTGACACTGAGCAGCACAATGCAGCACAAGACACTGAGCACTGACCAGTGATACTGAGCACTGATGATACTACTGAGCAGTGATACTGAGAACTGACACTACTGAGAACTGACACTGAGTAGCACGATGCAGCACAAGACACTGAGCACTGACCAGTGATGCTGAGCACTGATGATACTACTGAGCAGTGATACTGAGCACTGATGATACTACTGAGCAGTGATAGTGAGAACTGACACTGAGCAGCACGATGCAGCACAAGACACTGAGCACTGGGCACTGAGCACTGACCAGTGATACTGAGCACTGATGATACTACTGAGCAGTGATACTGTGCACTGATGATACTACTGAGCAGTGATACTGAGAACTGACACTGAGCAGCACGATGAAGCACAAGACACTGAGCACTGGCCAGTGATACTGAGCACTGATGATACTACTGAGCAGTGATACTGAGAACTGACACTGAGCAGCACGATGCAGCACAAGACACTGAGCACTGACCAGTGATGCTGAGCACTGATGATACTACTGAGCAGTGATACTGAGCACTGATGATACTACTGAGCAGTGATAGTGAGAACTGACACTGAGCAGCACGATGCAGCACAAGACACTGAGCACTGGGCACTGAGCACTGACCAGTGATACTGAGCACTGATGATACTACTGAGCAGTGATACTGTGCACTGATGATACTACTGAGCAGTGATACTGAGAACTGACACTGAGCAGCACGATGAAGCACAAGACACTGAGCACTGGCCAGTGATACTGAGCACTGATGATACTACTGAGCAGTGATACTGAGAACTGACACTGAGCAGCACGATGCAGCACATGACACTGAGCACTGACCAGTGATACTGAGCACTGATGATACTACTGAGCAGTGATTCTGAGCACTGATAATACTACTGAGCAGTGATACTGAGCACTGATGATATTACTGAGAACTGACACTTAGCAGCACGATGCAGCTCAAGACACTGAGCACTGACCAGTGATACTGAGCACTGACCAGTGATATTGAGCACTGATGATACTACTGAGCAGTGATACTGAGCACTGATGACACTACAGAGAACTGACACTGAGCAGCACGATGCAGCACAAGACACTGTACTAGTATTAGAGAGCAGCACAAAAGCCCTCTGGAATTGTCACCCCCCAGATACCACTGTGACTGGAATGATGATGACTGATGCACCGTCACAGGACACTACTACCACAGAACCCTACAGCAGCAAGATGCAGCACAAGACACTGTACTAGTATTACTGAGCAGCACGATGCAGCACAAGACAATGAGCACTGATACTGAGAACTGACACTGAGAGAACGTAGCCACGTCCTCTCTGTACTCTCTACAATGCCCGAGTGAAAATGGCGGCGACACGCGGCTCTTTATATGGAATCCGAATCCCGCGAGAATCTGACAGCGGGATGATGACGTTTTGCCTCATTCAGGTTTTCCGAGTCAGGCGGGAATAACCGAGCCGGGCCCGGAACCGTGTTTGACACGTGGAGTTCAGGGGGGTTCGGTTCTCGGCGAACCGAACCCGCTCATCTCAAGTTCAAACTGAAATCTAAATTGCAGTGTAAAAATAAAGCAGCCAGTATTTACCCTGCACTTAAACAAAATAACCCACCCAAATCTAACTCTCTCTGCAAATGTTAAATCTGCCACACCTGCAGTGCACATGGGGGGTCATTCCGAGTTGATTGCTCGCTGCCGATTTTAGCAGCGCTGCGATCAGGTGAAAAAATGGCAAAAAAAATCTAACTCTCTCTGCAAATGTTAAATCTGCCACACCTGCAGTGCACATGAGGGGTCATTCCGAGTTGATTGCTCGCTGCCGATTTTAGCAGCGCTGCGATCAGGTGAAAAAATTGCATTTATGCGCATGCGTATGGGCCGCAATGCGCACGCGTAT
This sequence comes from Pseudophryne corroboree, assembly GCF_028390025.1. Classification (NCBI taxonomy): domain Eukaryota; kingdom Metazoa; phylum Chordata; class Amphibia; order Anura; family Myobatrachidae; genus Pseudophryne; species Pseudophryne corroboree. The sequence continues at coordinate 129,543,315 of NC_086453.1, forward strand.
CGTACGGGTACAAAGCCCGTTGTGGTTGTACACAGGGTCTAGCGAAGTTTTTCTTCGCACTGACGGCAGCAAGAAGATTGACAGAAAGGGGGCGTTTCTGGGTGTCAACTGACCGTTTTCAGGGAGTGTTTGTAAAAATGCAGGCGATATAGATATACATAGATATACATATTGGGATGTAGACTAAGCCTTTAATTTCTCTGACTCTAGTACTGGAGTACACTTTCTATAGACTCCTCTTTACATATATAATTTCTGGTAATTTGTTATTTTCAATTAACTATGTATAATGCATGGATCTATTCAAATACGTGTTGACCCAATAAATACCCAGTTCTTTCGTAGGCTAATATATTTATTCATTATATATTCCTCTCTCAATTTTTTATTATTATTTTATTATTATTTTTATTCTAATTCAATTTTGGATTGTTTTAATTCTTCACTAATATTATCTTTTCTCTTTTTTTCATGACTTTAAAACGATATGACTCCTTACTGAGCCCATGCAATACAAAGGCTGTTACGATGATCAGAGAATAACCAGACTCTAATTAGTAATGTTGAACTACAATTGATTTCAGCATCTGGACGACTCCTTTAATTGTGGCATACCTTATTGGTGATTGGACATTGCCAGCATCGACACTCCTTAAAAGCCTGAATGGATGAACACCCCTACAGGAAGTGACCAAGCCCGGTGTACGGGGGAAACGCGTCTTCCTTTCTTTGCTGTCTGGGACAACGGGCATCAGCTTCCCCATGCCTGTTTGAACTTTGCGTCTTTCAGCACCGCCACACTCCCACGTTGCTTCACCCTCCAGCCCCGGCTGTTTGTTCCCCTGGCCGGCGGGTCGGCCGCGGTTGGACGACCTTCTTCTTCGCTGCTTGGACCACGGGCTTCTGCCTCTCCTGCCTGTTACAGCTGTGCGCCTTCCAGCATCGCCACATGGCCGTCTTTCATATGGGCTTAATGGGCACTTGCCCAAGGGCCCCAGGAGTATAAGGGTCCTAGGCTGATAGCTGAGGGTCCCCTCTTTCCAGGGGTACCAAATTTTTGAAAATCGGCCCTAGGGAACAAGAGATATCTGACTTCAAAGCAGTGGTCCCCATCTGAGCCTATTAATTGCTCTTCCCAGCCAGATCTCTCTGGCTCTGTCTGACTTACAGTTTTTCTGAGGGTATTCGCCAAAAGGTGGGAGTCTCCACTTTCGGTGGACATTGGCAGCTTGTCTCTACTATGCCCTTCCAGCAGCTGGTCCCTGCTCCAGCTCCACACTCCTAATATGCAGTTTTATATATTCATTGGTAGATTGCTCTGGCTCCTAAACTCTGATCCCCAAGTCCCCAGTACCTCCTGAAAGGTGAGACTCTCTAATTTTTTTTATCCCATTTAAAGCTAAGAAATCTTTTTCCAGGAACTTGAGATACTGTATCTGCAGTCAAGCAAGCAGCCCTCTCACCAGAAAATGAAGAATATTAAGCCCACTCCACTAAAGACCCCTCCCCTACCTATATTAAACACCCCATACCACCCTGGAAGTCATGTACAGAGGCCCCTTCATAAAGCACAATGCTCCCTTCTACAGTTTAGTGTTCTCCCTCCCGCCCCATTTCCCACCATCTGTGCAGTGAAGGAATAATTAGCAGAAATTACTGCTCCAGGTCCTACATGCAGAGTGGAAGATAGAACACCCCCTACCACCCGCGGAAACATCAAAGCTGCCGCTGATAGCACCCCCCACCCCTACCGCTGGAGGATGGGTAAAGGCCCCAAGTGCATTGCTGTGCCCAGGGGCCCACACTGCTGTTAAAACGGCCCTGCATCGCCATGCTCCTGTACTCACCTCTCGGCCCCCGGGCTTCTCTCTGACTAACGGGTAAAACCCTTCCAATTTCAACGTATAATTATCCAATTTCTATTGTGACAAAACTTTATATATTATTTTTGCTATTTCTCATCATCGTCACTATAATATTAATTAATTTTTTCTTGTTCATATTTCTATTTGCACTTAGTGTTTGGACTATCCCTATTTATCTGTAGCTGAATTTATTCTCTGTATAGGTCAGCCGCAGCTGAAAATAAAAATAACTGATGATACTGAGATATTAATAATAATAATAATTTTATTTATATAGCGCTCTTTCTCCAATAGGACTCAAGGCGCTTAACAGATACATAGCATAATATAGTACTGAAAATAATGAAGTACATTTTCATAAAATACAGAAGCATGAAGATACTAAAAGGGACATTATGGAAATGCTTGAGTAAACAGAAAAGTCTTGAGTCTACTTTTGAAGGATTCTATAGTTGGGGCCTCTCGCACTGTGCGGGGAAGTGAGTTCCATAGAGTCGGAGCCGCATGACTGAAAGCTCGACCCCCAGATGAATTACGGTAGATTCTAGGTACTGCTAAAAGTCCTTCATCTACAGATCGCAGTAATCGAGTGGGGCAGTATGGGGTCAGAAGCTGTTTCAGGTACCTTGGGCCTTGGTCATGTAATGCTTTGAAACTCAGTAAGCCAATCTTGAAGATGATTCGCCATCGTACAGGCAGCCAGTGAAGGGAGTAGAGGATGGGTGTTATGTGGCTAGAACGAGGCTGGTTGGTTAATAGCCTGGCAGCTGTGTTTTGCACCAGCTGTAAGCGCTGCAATTCTTTTGCTGGTAGACCAAGGTAGAGGGCATTGCAGTAGTCTAAACGAGATGATACAAATGCATGTATGACTTTTGGCATATCATCTGAGGGAATTAAGTGCTTGATTCTGGCTATGTTCCTCAGCTGAAAGAATTAGGATTTGATCGTGGCTGATATCTGATGTTTAAGTGTCAAGCCACCATCCAGGACAACGCCAAGATTCCGCACACGATCACTGGTCTGTAATTCTGAATCCCCGAGTGTAAGTCCAGTTGGTTGGCTATGCTGCAGTCTTGTCCTTTGATGTTGCGGTCGTATCATAAGGACCTCTGTTTTATCCGGGTTCAGTCGCAGCCAACTGGCTTTCATCCACTCCTGTAGTTCAGCTAGACAGCCATTTAGGGTTGCTATTGGGTCATCAGTGCCCGGAGCAAATAGAAATTGTATCATCTTGCGGTACATTGATGTAACATTCTTTCAAGCTTAGTCTATTATGACAATTCAGTTACTTTGTTTACTGCATTCTTGAACCTTTTCTCAGCACACTATTAGATGTGCATGATACTGAGTATCAGCTAGCATGGTATTGTTTACACTGGGCTGAACATCTTATTCTTTCTCTTCATATTGAACTTAGGGGGTCATTCCGAGTTGTTCGCTCATTGCCGATTTTCGCTATACTGCGATTAGCCGCTTACTGCGCATGCGCAAGGTTTGCAGAGCGCATGCGCTTAGTTATTTTACACAAAAGTTAGGTGTTTTACTCACGGCATAACGAAGCTTTCGCTGTGGGGATCATAGTGTGATTGACAGGAAGTGGGTGTTTCTGGGCGGAAACTGGCTGTTTTATGGGAGTGTGCAGAAAAACGCAGGCGTTCGAGTTCCAAAACGCGGGAGTGTCTGGAGAAACGGGGGAGTGGCTGGGCGAACGCTGGGTGTGTTTGTGACGTCAAACTAGGAACGAAAAGGACTGAGCTGGTCGCAATGGCTGAGTAAGTCTGGAGCTACTCAGAAACTGCGGGGTAATCGTTACGAGAAAATTAGCGAAGCTTTCGTTCGCAATTCTGCTATGCTAAGATACACTCCCAGTAGGCGGCGGCTTAGCGTGTGCAATGCTGCTAAAAGCAGCTAGCGAGCGAACAACTCGGAATCACCCCCTTAATTTGGTGTGGCTACTGATACACTAACAACAATACTCTATTACACAGAAATTATTTTTCACCAGCATTATGATGCTTTTTTCTTATCTATTTCTTTGAAAGCTATTCACTGTGGATACTGACTCATACACTGTACTGATCCTACAAGGAATATTCCGCAACACACTTGTGTTAGTCAGCACATAGCCGGATTCAGCAGCCAGTCTTAGTCTAGGCTTAAACTTCTGTCTTCATAAAACAATTTTTTAATATATCTCGCAGCATCAGCCTCTAAGGCAGCTACTTATGCTTTTGACATTTAAGGTTAACAATACACACTCATTGTGTAATTAAGATCCGCCTATTTATATCCACTCCTACATTTTTCCATCAATCTATTATCTTTTCAGGACTCTCACTAGTGATTCAGAGGTATTTACCTCTGCCTAACACTAGCAGCAGAGCCACTTATTCTCACTTCAATTAATTCTTTCTGTCATCTTATTTACATCTCTTTCTGATCTTCTGTGAACTCTCATCAGTGATCCCAGATCAACAGAGATCACTCCACTCCAACTCTACTACCATACCACACTGGAAACGCCCGAATCCATTCGATCCTGGAAGCTAATCAGTGCTGGGCTGAGTCAGTACTCGGGTGGGAGACTCCCGAGGAAGTCCCAGTATAGTAGAGTACAGTTGAGTACAGTGCCTAACACTGACAGCAGATTCACCTCTTTTCTCTCATTTGGTACTATTCTGCTCTTTTACTCTGTGATTGTGGTGGTTGATGATATCGTAGTTTAACTACAGGCCTGTATTCACGGGCCGATGTGGGAGAGATGTGTGCTGAGCGTGCAGGGGGAGATGAAGGGGGGGGGGGGGCGCTCAGCGGGTGAAATGAGCGACCTACTGGATTGGCCTGCATGGCAGGCCAATCTAGCACCAGCGATAGCGATGCGCGGGGCTGCGCATCGTTATCGCTGTAGGGGGTACACACGGAGCGATCATGCTTAAAATCTAAGCAATCTAGTCAGATTGCTTAGATTATCGCTCCGTGAGTACCCCCCTTACCATATACTCATTATTGATGCTGTAGTATGCAGGTAAATTTTACACCAGATTCTGTGCATTTTCTCACAGGTATAGGGCTCAAGCAAACCCGTTCATTATTGTATCTTCCTATCAAGGATAATTAGTGTAATCACTTATATTTATCCCAGACAGCATAAGATTTGTTTATTCTATGTTCATGACTATTGGTCATCTATTATTCTATGTTTATGATTGTTATTGTATACACTAAATTATCTATTTTTACTATGAAGATAATAAAATTTCATTGATTTTAATTGTCTATCTTTATTTCTATATATTATTAGTCTTTTGACATGTTAAGAGTGCACCCACAAAAGAGTCTTCTTTTCTCCCTTTTGCCCGTAAAAACGCAGGCATGTCTGAAAAAACGCAGGCGTGGCTGGGCGTTCGCTGGGCGGGTGTATGACGTCAAATCCGGACACGAGTAGGCTGAAGTGATCGCAAGCGCTGAGTAGGTTCAGAGCTACTCTGAAACTACACAAACTGTTTTTGCAGAGCTCGGCTGCATAAGCATTCGCACTTCTGCTAAGCTAAAATACACTCCCCAGTGGACGGTGGCATAGAGTTTGCATGGCTGCTAAAATTAGGTAGCGCGCGATCAACTCAGAATGACCCCCCCCCATGGTTTTGCCCAACTGCTAACAAATTTGCTGCTGCGATCAACTATGAATTACCCCCATTGTGCGGTTGAGTGATAAACCGTTCAGTGTTTAAGGCCAACTGATATATCGTTATATCAGTTGTGCCTTCGGCTAGGGTACACATCGTTCTAATGTGTACCCAGCTTTGGTCACTAAAAAGTCGAACAGTCACAGGAGCAATTCAGACACACATCCTTAGAAATGTATAGGAAATGTATTGGGTGCGCCTGGGCTGTGACTCAGAGGTGGATATTCAGACTTATGGAAATGCACTCTCTTATGGGCGTGTCATGGGAGTGTCACGGGCATGTTACATAACTGATTCCAAACTCAGATAATTACTTACATTGGAGGCCATAAGCTATTAGAGATTCTGCACCTAGCATGGAGCAGGTAGAAGTTTCAATGATGCATCCAAGGGTTGCGTCTAAAGAGTCACCACGTGGGATTGTTCAAAAGACGCACAAAGTGTCTCTCTCAATCCTTGCACATTCAGATGCACGTTTGTATACCAGGTAAAATTTTTACTAGCATATGTATAACGCTATACGGTCGCAGCAGCTTGCAACTCAGAATCAGAGCAATAATTCATGCATGACAGAAGGGACGTCACAATCGTTTTGGCTGGGTGGGGCAAGATATACTGTAACTTCATTCTGCACCCCTAAATCTCTGAATGTCACCCCCTCAAGGGTAGCTGGACCCACCACACCACCTACCTGATAACAGAGATGGGAAACAGGGAAAGCGCAGCAGATCTCTATGATATCTGCTATAGAACCCCTGTAATACTTTCAGGCCCATACTTGCTTTTTAATAGTATCCTGAATTTTTGGGTGATTTCACACAAAATATGTTTTTGGGGCATATTTAATATACACAACTGTTACATGTTAGTGACTTTAGGTAGATGACAAAGAGACAGGATCCACTCATAGCTCACACCCCGGCTGAAAAGATAATGAGATGTTACAGGGTACATTTTCAGTTGAACCAGGTTGAAAATGGGGGGAGATCGGGGGCTGCTACAAGGGAAGGGGGTGGAGGACAAAGGGGAGCTGAGGGGGAAGTGGTGAGGAACATATGAAGTTGGAAGTCAGTAGGGCGCAGGGCTGGTCCCAGAGGTGGGGCCAGCACAGTAACTAGCCACGGGTTAGAGCTGGGTGCAGGGGGGAGTAAGACCCTGGAGGCAGGTGGAGAAGGGCTTTGGGGAGGGAGTAGGTGGAGCAGCTAAAAAAGGGTATTATCTCCATCCTGATTCTGCCCGTATTATGTATAGATGGTGGCAGCACTGCTCCCCACAACCCAGTACTTTGATGCCTCTAATATAATTGAGGGGCACCCCCTTGCCCTCCCTGTTCCAGCAAGAGCGATGGGGATGTCAAAGTGGTGCTCTACCTGATACTCGCTGGTCTGATAGTCACATAAATGGCACATGGTGAAGTCTGAGAGGGGGTCCGATGGGCATTGTACAGGGCATGTCTAGAGCTCTAGGACATAATATAGGGAAATATTTGGCCTAGGGACACCATAAAAAAATTGCAGAAACTCCAGGGAGCTGCCATTTAAGACAGTTTGGGAACCACTTGCAGGACAGAGTGGCAGCAGAGTACAGGGAAGAGTGGCAGCAAAGTACAGGGGAGAATGGCAGCAGTGGGAGCAGGATGCAAGGAAAATGGCAGCAGGGCAGAGTGGCAGTACGGGGTGAAGGGTACAAGAAGGGTGTCAGTAGTGAAGCAGGGTACAGACAGAACCGGTGCAAGGTTTCTCAGCACCCTAGACAAAACTTCACCCTTCAGCCCACCTGTAGGGATGGAGGAGCCCGGTTAAGCTGTGACACAGGACATGGGGATATAAGGGGGCAGGAGGGGATGGATGGACACACGATCTGGGGACATAAGGTGGTGACTCAGGACACGGGGACATGAGGGGGAGGAGGTGACACAGGACCTAAGGACATTTAGAGGGGGCACAGGACCTGGGGACAGGGCGAAGTGACACAGGACATGTAAACAAGAGGGGGAGATGGTGACGCAGGACCTGGGCCATGAGGGTGAAGAGTGGGAGAAGTGGGACATAGAACCTGGGACATCCTTCATGTTTCTCCCAGGCAGCCTCAGTGGGCCGCCCCTCAGGTCCCAGCACCCATAGGCAGCTGCCTAAAGCTGCCTAATGGAAGCACCGGCCCTGGGTACAGGGCAGGGTAGAGAGCAGAGTGGCAGCAGGGTAAAGGGCACAGTGGCAGTAGGGGAGAAGAGTACTGGGCAGAGTGGCAGCAGGGTACAGGGCAGAGTTCCAGCAGGGGTAGCAGAGTACAGGGCAAAGTGGCACCAGGGTACAGAGAAGAGTGGCAGTAGGGGAAGCAAGGTACAGGGTAGAGTGGCAATAGGGGGAGCAGGGTACTGGGCAGAATATCAACTGGATGCAGGGCAGAGTGGCAGCAGGGGGGAGTAGGTTACAGAGCAAAGTGGCAGTAGGGGAAGCAGCCTACAAGGCAGAATGGCAGAAGGGTAGAGTGCAGCAGGGCACAGTTCCAGCAGAACAGAATGGCAGTAGGGGGAGCAGGGTACAAGGTAGAATGACACCAGGCAGGGTCGAAGCAAGAACTTTGTGGGCCTCCTAACAACATTTTGAAAGGGCCCCTGACCTAATGCTTCCAGGGAGTCACCTCTCCACAGCAGCTGTTAACTGAATGCCCCATAATAGTACCCTAGTTCATTTTCTGAACCATAGCAGTGCCTTGGTTAATGTGATGACCCATAGTTGTGCTCTAGTTTACATGATGTCACATTGTAGGGCAGTACACATTATGTAACACCTGTACCCTCAATTCCCATTATGACATACAGTGTCCCCAGTTCATATTATGCCACACTATAGTGCCTCCACTTCATATTATGCAACATTATAGCGCCCACAGTTCATATTATGCCACACTATAGTGCCTCCACTTCATATTATGCAACATTATAGCGCCCACAGTTCATATTATGCCACACTATAGTGCCTCCACTTCATATTATGCAACATTATAGCGCCCACAGTTCATATTATGCCACACTATAGTGCCTCCACTTCATATTGTGACATATTACAGTGCTCCAGTTCATATTATGTTACATAATAATGCCTCCAGTTTGTAAAGGCCCATTTATATACTGTAGCACACGTAACTGTGACGGGAAGGTGGCACCTCTCAGCTCTGGGCCCCATAGCAGCTGCACTCCCTGCACCTATTGACACCAGAGGTCGGAGGGTGCATGTAGAGAGCCTGAGGACAGGATTGCACTTTAGCCCCAGACACTGTGATCACTGCAATATGGCTCACTGTCACTGGGGTATGACTCAGTGCGGGGGAGGGACCAGAGGGGAGTGGTGGGGGGTGGCCAGGAGATGGACATCCGCCAGCCGCTGCAGAGGGAAGGGGGGGGGGTGCTGGTGTTGGACTGTGTATCTAACTTACCCTGCATGCACCTGTTGACCGCTGCTGCAGAGGACTAGGAGGGGGAAGTCACCGTCATCGAGACTGTGTACCACACTGCTTACTCACTTCACCAGAATCCATGCTGCTGCAGTTACTTCCAGTGTCTAGGCGGCTCTGGGTATACAGAAATTCCAAAAAATTACACCTGCATGAAATTGCACTTTTCGAGCTGCAGAGGAGTGGTTATCCAAAGAAAAGGGTGTTACCCTCACCCAAAACAAATAATCTAAACCAAAAATGTTTTTTTTTTAATATCCTCTCTCCTGCGCTCCCTTGATTAATCTAACTGGTAAAAACAAAAAATCTCTACTTATCTCAAAGGCAGAAACTTTTTTGCATCCCGTCTTCACTGTAAATTTTGTTGCCAGTAATGATATAAATTATAATTCCGATGTTGATACATGTAAGGAAAGATAAAAACACAATCTAGTGCAATATGTACATAAATTTATTAATGTTTAGAGATTGACAGTGAAATTTTGCCACTACCAGCATACAGTAAATGTCACTCGGACAAGAGGAAAAATTAATTTCTTTAATTAATAGGAAATAATCCAATGCTTAAAATTCTTCATCACATAAAAAGATGATATACATCCATGTCACATCCAAGATTTATGAGGGTGGCTTCCTACCAGATTTTGGAATTCTGAAGTGCACAAATGGAGATCTGTATAGATGTTCTGCAACCCCGGGGAAAAGTCAGCTCCAGCAATGGACATCCCGTCCTCTCCTTGTCTGGTCAGTCTGCCACTGGTCCTCTCTATCATCCAACGCATTTCAATCAATCCGTTGATCTTTGTCAAGGCATATCATCATTACATAATTATACACTATGGGGGATATTCATCATAAAAAAAATGGGGAAATAAAAAACTTTAGTCTTCAATCCTCCTACTTACATCTCACAATTTTTTCACACTTCATTAGGTCTCGCTACTAAAATTATCACTTCTGAAATGCTGCTCATTTTGCAGAAATGGGGCACTTTTCTCCTGCTGCTTTGATCCCCCCCCCCACACACACACACACACACACACACACACAGACACTGCTAAGACATGCAGCCCGCTGCTGCATATTCCGGTGTCTGCCACTCACCTGCTGTGACCTCTCCCTTGCCCCAGGCTTATAGGAGGTCTGCTCCGGAGGCCGGGGAAGTTGCTAGAGATAAAAGGACACAGCAGGGAGGGATCCCTTCAGACCCATCTGCTGCAACAGGAAACTGAACGCCATCTCAAGATGGCTAACATTCAGAAAATAATGCGTTTTTGGAGTTTGATAAATTTCACAATTTGTACATCCCCATACTTTAGTATGGGGAGTGTATAAATTATCGTAGAAGTTTGTAACAAGGAGATATACAGTAAGACGGGTGTAGTATGGTATGCTGAGTAAGACAAATCTCCTTCATTACAGCCTTTGATGAATGAGGATATAACAAAAAAATTGAAAAATGTCCAATATAAATGTAACCTCCCCCCCACACACTGTTTTAGTAATCATGAATATGCTCTTATGTGTACTGTTTAACAAATTATTCTGCTTTTATGCATAAAATAGGGATTGTATATGCAGTAGTGCAATCAGAGAATCTCAGGATAATAAGACCTGCTGGATTTATACTGACTGTCTAAAAGTGATTCCAGGGCACAAATAGTTTACCAGGGCATCATCTCGTTAAAGTCCTCCTGAGTTCATTAGCTATGTTTAAAGTAAGTCTTTGATCTGCTCTCGTTGCATGTAGGACACTCAGCTTGGAGGTTGGGCCTCCCAGGGATTTAAGAACATTAGCATTCTACCTAATGCCACTTCCAGACTAGGTTGCTGGAACAAGAGAGATATGTAATAACAACAGAAGAGGATTTGATCATTACAGAGGGAGGTGACATTAGAAACACAGCAAATCAGATTTCAAAACCCTTTGAATGTCATTTGTCAACTAAGAAGGACAACTTGAGCATAGGAAGAGAGAGAGGCAGTCAAGAAGGGACTGAATTTCCAGCTTCACAAATTGGTATCTTCTTGGGACAAAAATGAATCTTTTCCCACTTTTTGTGGTGGTCTATACATTGCTGATACAAATCTCCTTGAGTGAATATTCTCTACCTAAATTTATCTGCACTCCAATGCCTGTAGATATGGACTGCCAGCCAAACATGCAACGACACAGTCCAGGTGGTGGGGGGCACTGGGTGGGCATGCAGGAAGAAGCCAAAGAAACCATATTACATCTGCGTGAGACAGTGGTTCACCAGAAGGAGACAATCTTAGATCAAAGGGAAACAATACGAGAGCTGACTGTGAAACTCAGTCGTTGTGAAGGCTATCCTCATAGCAGGACCCATGAAGAAAGTCATAGTCATACTCTTGAGCACGGACAAGAGAGGGAGCGTGGGCATGAAGAAACCTTTGGCCATGAAAGAGAGCATGGTCACAAAAGGGAACATGGCCATGAGTGGGAAGAGGGGCATGAAAGAGAGCATGGTCACAAAAGGGAACCTGGCCATGAATATGAAGAGGGGCATGAAAGAGAACATGGTCATGAGAGAGAACATGGACACAAGAGAGAACATGGACATGAATGGGAAGAGAGGCATGAAAGAGACTATGGACATGAGAGAGAACATGAGCATGAACGAGACAACGTCCATGAAAGAGAGCACCCTCATGGTTATGAAGATGCCCATGGACATGTCAGAGATCATGAATATCATCCTCTCACCCACCGAGAGTACCGGGAGCAACCAGAACATAACTCTTATCGCAAGTCAAGTGTTCCACCAAACACAATGGAAGACCCTCCAGAGGTCACACCATCTGGAATTCCTCAGATGGAACGAATGCTGGAGTCACTGAAGGACAGGCTGGAACATCTACAGGTATCCAACTTATCCTGCATTTATATTTGTTAAACTAAAGCAATTCTCTGTACTGCAAACTGTATTACAGCTATTACCTTAGCATGTAAGAGAACATGCCCATATTTTTTATCCGAGCTGTGCGTATTCAGCCTGGCAAAGTCTGGCAGCTTGTCACAGAAAAGACTGTAATGCAACATGTAATGTAACTTGTAACTTGTAAGTTGCAACTTGTAACTTGTAATGCAACTAATGTGTGTTTGGTCAGCCTGGCAGAGTCTGTCAGCTTGTCACAGCACTGACAATAATATGCGACTGCAATAATATGTGATTGGTCAGCCAGGAAAATTATATTTTATTTATCAGTAATGCTTCTAATGCATTGCTACAGATTTAGGGTAATATGTGTTAAGCATTGGAGAGAGATAAAGTGGAGAGAGATAAAGTACCAGCCAATCAACTCCTAACTGCCATATTACAGACTGTGCTTGACAAATGACAGTTGGGAGGCTTTGCACATAGAACCCATAGGGGGAGACTCAAATGTTTGAAAAATCAGTTGGGAGTCTGTTTTTTCCTATCTCATAGACAGGAAAAAATGACACCCAACTGACTTTTCAAACATTTGAATCTACCCCATAGTCTGTAAATTTTGGCAACTTTAGTCATCATTTATTTCTATGTAAATGCATACTTTTACATAATTGTGAATAAGTGCATAAGTGTAAATAAATACTGTATACCATGTAGGAGCACGTTATTATATTGCACCTTAAACTTTTCTTTAGTTTAGATGATTTTTCTTGAGCTTTCATGTCTCCGGCTGTAATCACATCTCGTATTTGTATTCAGAGGTGTACATCCCTTTGCTGTTGCCTACAGCAATCTCTCAGATTCTATACTAGACTAGATAAATGATACCTGGAATCTGAATGATTGTTATGGCAATACCTCTAATTTATTTAATGAGATGTATACCAACAAAAACAATTTCACACATGGTAGAAGCTAGAAAGTAATCCATATCTAACATATTGCAAAACAGATTGCAAAAGAGCTGACGGTATATGGGCTTTATCCAGTTAAACATTAGCCACTGTAAATCCTGCTAATAAAACTAAGTATACTGCAAGCATTGTCATAACAGTATATGGACATGGTGAAAAACTGGAAATTCCTAAGGGGGTGACTGTACTGCACAGAGCTTGTTTAAACTCTGGTGATCTATCATTATGCTGTGCTTTTAATGCGTCCACTTTATGTTTGAAATTTGTACCTTGGAAACCTGTGCACAGTGGGCCTAATTCAGACCTGATCGTAGATGTGCTAAATTTAGCACATCGATCAGTCTTCAGACATGCGGGGGGACGCTTAGCACAGAGCTAGTCCGCCCCGCATATCAGGCCCGACCTCCCCTCCCGCACAAGTACAAAAGCATCGCACAGCGGTGATGCTTCTGTACTTGAAGAGTAGCTCCCTATCTGCGCAGCTCCTGCGTGCTGGCAGGGAGCTACTCATTGCTGCCCGGGTTGCTGCTGCAGCATGTGACGCCATGCAGCTGACGCAGCCAGCTCCCCCAACGGTCCTGGCATGTCTGCGTTGCACGGACAGCACCCGCTAATTGGCGGCCAAACGCAGCTGGCCCGCCCCCTCCTGCCCAGTGAACGCCTCTGCCTGTCAATCAGGCAGAGGCGATAGCAGGGCTAAGACAGCTGTCGGCTGTCTGGCATGCGCCGGCGCACTGCGGTGCCGGCGCATGCGCAGTTCAGACCTGATTGCTGCTGTTCGAAAATGCACAACAGCAATCAGGTCTGAATTAGCTTCTATGTCCTGTATAACAGAGGTTCTCAAACGCGGTTCTCAAGGCACCCCAACAGTCCAGGTTTTAAGATTATCCATGATTGGCCACAGGTGACTTAATTGGCTCCTCAGTCAATTTGATTTAACCATCTGTGCTGTGACATGTATATACCTAAAACCTGGACCGTTGGGGTGCCTTGAGGACTGTGTTTAAGAACCTCTGCTACTGTATATGCATAATTTTTTTCTTCCAATCGTTTGTCTTTTAAAGGTGAACCTCCAAGTAGGTAAAATGTTTATACTAAGATGCCCCCGCCCCCACCTACCTCCCTTGCCCTTGCAGGATCCATTTGACCTCTACCTGCAGCAGTTTTCTATTTTTATGGGGCTCTGCCAGTTCTATATAGCAAACCAACAAATGTGTAACGTTCACCACATTAAAATTGAGACATTCTGAGACAAAAGGCGGGAAATGTGATGAGTTGGAAGCATGCCGTGGTGAGGATAGGCTTTAGATGGCAGGCCAGGACTAGATTAAGGGGCACACACGGGGGCGAGTAACCTCAGCCCCCCTCTTTAAGGGGCCGGTATCACCCGGCACAATAAAGTTTTATTTTCCCTATCGGCGCTGTGCTCATGACGTCAGATTACTGCCTTGCCCCAGGTAAAAAAGATCCTAGTTTCAGCCCTGATTTGAATACACATATAGATTGCACTTATAATTAGTTATGTGTTTTTGTGCATAATGCATATCACTTAAAAGGGGATCAATAATTGAAAAGAATCTTAGAAATTACCGGTAACTTTCTTTTTTAAGCGAAAACAATTTCAGATTGGAAACTATGAAATTATTATTTAAAAAAATAGATAAAGCCACAATTTATTTGATAAGTTATCAATACTCGGGCATCATATAAGACTGGTAAGGGTGTCTTTACTAAAGTGCATTTTTATAGGCGTGGAGATATTGCCCATAGCAGCCAATCAGATTCCAGCAATTACCTTCTATCTACAAGGTGCTAGATAAATAAGTAGAATCTGGTTGGTTGCTATGGCCAACATCTCCCCTTCTATAAACCTTCGCTTTAGTACATACTCCATATTAACTGCTACAGACTAAATACTCATCATGTAGACAAGTGTTGCCTAGACAATTTAGTTCTATATTCACTGTTGGACAATAGGCCAGAACTATATAGTCCTAGGAGTAAATTTACTAATGTTCGATTTTGGATTTGATTTTTATGGTCGATTTAAATCGAGTGACATCAAATCAAATTGAACTTCTAAATCACTCATCAAATCCATCATTTACTAATATTCAAATTTGCATTTGATTTTGAAATAGATTTCAATGTTGTTCGATATCCCTTTCAAAATCACCTATAAAATTACCTTTAAAATTGAATACAAAATCAAAAACAATTTCTTTATTTGTTCCCATTGGTCTAAATATATCACATGCAAGAAGATGCTACAGTTTTTCTAATTCTGGTTTGCGTACATATCCAATTGTGGGCAGGGCCGGATTAACAATGGGGCGGATGGAGCTGCAGCTCCATGACCCCCATCAAAATAGGACCAAAATCACCTGCTGTGCTGCTGCAGACAGGAAAACATGTTTTCCTGCTACAGCAGCGAGCAGCCTTTCAAATGCCGTCCGAGAACCCAAATGCCCCCCGCCTCTGGGCGCGACCTCCAACTTCACCTCCTCCCGCGGCACTGTACATGTATATACAGAGCCGGCGCAACCCACTCAGCAGATCCTGCAATGCAGGGAGGCGCCAATGCTGAAGAGGCGCTCTCCCCGCACTGCTGAATACTCTGCTGTTGCTACTGGCTTCTGCTCAGGATCCTCTGGCTCCCTCCTTCCTCTCTCCCTCCTCCCCTGCACCTTCAGCAGCGGCGCTGCCAGCTTGAAGTGCGCTGCCCAAACAGGGGACATCTCCTCCACTGCCGCGGACTCCCCCTACCCTTTAGCAGCAGCGTCGTCAGCATGATTAAAGGGGGGTTCCTGGGGGTAAGTACCCCGGGCCCCCTGTCAGCCGTCACAGGTCAGATCCTCCGACCCGAGCTGCAGCACTCCCATATCCTCGCGGCACTGGCAGGCAAACTCGTAGCCACCAGTGCCGCATAGAAGACAGCAAAGGGCAGCCGAGTGCAGCAGGAGGCGGAGGAAGTGGCCCCCTGCTGTACTTATAGATGCTGCTCCCGTCCCTGCCGGAGCTCCGCCGGGCGCCCACGTGTGATATGCCCGGCTCTTGTCCCTGCTAACGCCAGGCTCCCGGTTCCTGTACCTGCCGCCGGGCTCCCACGTGGGTTGCACTGCGCAGCAGTGCGCCCACTGGTAGGCTTTGTTGTTGAATCCAAATGATCAAATATGTGCCTCTCCCACCCTACACCCCCTCTCACCCTACAACCTCACCCACCCTGCACCCCCCCTCTCACCCTGCACACCCGTCTCTCACCCTGCGTCTCCTCTCACCCTGCACTCCCCCCTCTCATTCTGCGTCCTCTCCCACCCTGCGCACCCCTCCATCACCCTGCGTACTCTCCCACCCTGCACACACCACTTCTCACCTTGCATCCTCTCCCACCCTGCACACACCCCTTCTCACCTTGCTTCCTCTCCCACCCTGCACAGCACAACCCCCTCTCACCCCTCTATTACCCTATGTCCTCTCCCAGCCTGCACCCCCCTCCCCTCAGCCTTCGTTCTCTCCCACCCTGCACACCCACCCCCTCACCCTGCGTCCTCTTCCACCCTGCACAGCACAACCCCCTCTCACCCCTCTATTACCCTACGTCCTCTCCCAGCCTGCACACACCCCCTCACCCTGCGTCCTCTCCCACCCTGCACCCCCCCACTCACCCTGCGTCCTCTCCCACCCTGCATAGCACAACCCCCTCTCACCCTGCGTCCTTTCCCACCCTGCACAACCCCCTTTCACCCTGCGTCCTCTCCCACCCTGCACACCCTCCTCTCACCCTGCGTCCTCTTCCAACCTGCACACCCCCCTCCCACCCTGCATCCTCTCCCAACCTGCACACCCCCACTCTCACCCTGCGTCCTCTCTCACCCTGTGTCCTCTCCCAACCCTCACCCCCCCCTCTCACCCTGCGTCCTCTCCCAACCTACACACCCCCCTCTCACCCTACGTCCTCTCACCCTGCACATCCCCGGCTCACCTGGTGTCCCTCTCCCATACTGTGTCCCTGTCTTCCTCTTTCCCTCTCCCCAATAAGTCCTATTCACACCCTGCATCCCCCCTCTCACCTGGTGCCCCTCTCCCACCCTGCAACCCTCTACCACCCAGAGTCCCAATCCCCAATATGTCCCTCTCCCACCCAGTGTCCCAATCCCCCACAATATGTCCCTCTCCTACCCTTCTTCTGTCCCTCTCCTTATGTCCTCCTCCCACCCACTGCCCCCGTTCTCCTCAGTCCTTCCTCCACCATGTGTCCTCCCTCTCATCCAGTCCGAGTACACGCCCCTTTTTCAGCGCGCATGCCTTTGATGTGCAGTACACCCCAGAGTGGACACTATACCCCTTGCGCTGCCCCCACAGAGGACATCTCAATCCACAGCCGCGTATCCCGGAACTAGGTGCACCGAACAGTAGCAGACGGAAAGAAATCCCGTTGCTACAACCATCGGCTCCCAGGCGCTCCGAATAGGAGTGAACAGCCGCCTTGCTACTGTCAGACACCTACGTTGGAGAGACTGAGCAGCATTCACCTGTGAGTTATATATTCATTAGTTTAAGTATGGATTGCCGCTACCACTGTTTACATGACCGCTGGGGGGACTTAAGGGAAACTGATTTAAAGGTTCCACAAACTGAGATACTGAACATTAAAAACTTTAATAAAGGTTAATAAAACGTTTTGTTCTATGCATTTTCCACACATTCAACTACCCACCTCCCCCCGAACATCACTGCCACTGCCACCGGTAGTTGCCCCCCCCCCCCCCCCTCACCTACCACAGACTTCACTGCGCCAGTAGCAGACCCCTTCCCCCTCCCGCACAACTGCCGCCGGTAGGGTCCCCTTTGCCTGGGGGCCTACTCTGCTGTAAAATATAGCCCTGGCGGCCACAGCTCTTCAGTCTCTCTGAAATCTCCTGTGTAAGTACTGCACCCCCCCCCACCCCCCACCCCCCCTCTCTACCCTCCTGTGGACATAAGTGTAAGGGGCACTATTACTGTGGCCATTATGTGTTGCATTACTACTGTCGGTGTTATGTGTGGCACTACTACTGTGGGCATTACGTGTATGCGGGGTACTACTGTGTCTGGTAACATGAATAAGGTACACTACTATGTGGCACAACATGAATCATGGGCACTACGTGCGTTGTAATAAGATTGTGTTACTGTGTGCCGTAATTTAAATTGGAGGCACTATTGTGTGGCCACACCCCTTCCTTGTGATACCACACCCCTTTTTGTAGTGCACGCCTATCCATTTATTATGTATGAGAGGGCGCAAATTTATCGTTTGCAGGGGGGCGCCGAACACCCTAGCACCGGCCCTGTGTATATACTCATAACGGCGCAACGAAATACCCGCTCACCAGCCCTGGCCTCCCTGCGCCAAACAGTGATGTTAGGACATTCGACATCACGGAGGCGGTACCACCGCGCACCCTGCAGGAAGCCCTAAACTTTGAAGAAAAGAGCAGCACAGTGTCAGCACTTGAGGTGAGGAGGGCAAAAAACTAAAGGACAGGATTGTCTTTTTTGTTGGTGCACTTAGAGAGAAAGAAATATTTTGTACACACACACACACACACACACACACACACACACGTGTATATATATATATATATATATATATCCCAAATGCTCTCTGGCACTCCAGTCCTCCCCCGTAGGGTGTACCTTGCTCCGGTGCCCTCCCCAGGGATCCTCTCCCTGACATGTACCAACAATCCGAAATCAGAGGCGGCACTCGGAGTCTTTTAAAGCAGTGAAAAAACTTGTATTGGTGAGGTCAACGTTTCGGGGACCACCTCCCCGTCTTCAGGACAAACACACAGTGAAAACAATGCACAATAAATACCTACTTACCCCCCTCCTCTTTCTGATCTCCCCGCCAGCGTCCGCCGCGGACACGCCAGCCGCACTTCCGGTACAGTGTTCTGCTTGTTGCGTCAATGCCGGAAGTGACGTATCGTAGTGGGCCGTGTGACCATGGCAACGCTGAGGGGGAAAGAGAAACAGTGAACACATGACTCGTAATGTAAACAAACACCATATCGCCAGTGCATGTTTACAACCAAAAACTCCCCCTACTTAAATACATCAATCACATTCAATTAAAAAGTGCAATTCATAAAACATTATACAATTCATGTAAACAATGTTGTTAAAAATTTCGTTAAAAAACGTCGTTAAAAAACGTCTATGTGTTCCCATTAACCCTTTTCATACCTGCTGTGTGAAAATTACTCATATCATAAGACCTACACCTCTAACAAATAATTAATATTTGTTTTGATGTCAGGATTAGTGTTTTACTATAATGTGATACTAAACTGAGCACATAAAATCACCTCTCTAGTGCATATCTTAAAATCTAGTGTATTAGATGCTTAGCTGCTTATTGGATCTGTTAAATAGCTTGAGCCTGTATTTTTTTTCTCATCTCATGTCTTTTTTCTCCAACCGGGTGACAAATTTGTATATAGCTCCCTATCATTTCTGCTTGGGAATTGATTGCTAACATTCTCTTATATAGCTTTCTACTTGTTACTGATTTCACACAAAGTTGATCAGACCCAAACTGTCGTTAAGACCTCTCGGTTTCAGAGTATTTAGTCTGTGGATCCATCTGGACTCTAATTGTAATAGCTGTTGTCCTCGATTCCCACCCCTGGGCAGTACAGGCACATGATCAATGATCCTGTGTTTGAACGTTGCCATGCCATGTCTATTTTCCAGAAAATGCCTGGCCACGGGCTGATCTCCACTGCCAGTGGCCAGCGCGTTCCGTATTGCCTGCCTGTGTTGCGCCATTCTTGTCTTGAACTGGCACTCAGTTTTGCCAATATAATAGCGCCCACACGGGCATATAATGGCATAAATCACGAATTTGGTGCTACATGTCAGCGGCCACCTAATGGGGAACTTCTTCCCTGTATATGGATGTGCAATATGATCTCCAGGTGACATGTGAGAACAAGTGGTGCAGCCTGTGCACTTGTAGCACCCATTTTTTCGTGATAAAAAATTCTTAACTGGGGATGCTTTTAGTTTGGACATGTCTGTCTTTACCACAATGTCCCTGATGCTTTTGCCTCTTTTGTGGCTAGGCATGAGCCTTTTGTCTTTAAAGATTTTTAAATCTGGGTCGGAAGTGACTATGGGCCACAACTTCCGTACCTTCTGTTTAATGGCACTGCTCCTGGTAGAGAATTCATTAACCCATGGGATGACCTTGGTCATGTCCCTAACTGCCGCTGGTTGCAGTAACTCTTCTCTCTTTTTGCCTGAGGCTTTTGCCCTAGCTGCCCGTAATAGCTTTCTAGGGTACCCCCTTTGGAGGAATCTTTGTTCCATCTCATCCAGTTGGGCTACCCTCAATTTGCTGTCGCTGTTCACTCTGCAGACCCGTAAAAACTGGGAATAGGGGAGCCCCTTAATTGTCGCTGGGGGATGAAAACTATCGTGCCTTAACATGGTGTTCCGGTCTGTCGGTTTCTTATACAGACTCGTGTTGATCTGATTATCCTGGATTCTGATGTGTATGTCCAAGAAACAGATCTCTGTAGTGCTACTTGAAACTGTAAACTTAATGGGGCTGGTTGTGGAGTTATGTGTCTCTACCAGTTTATTTAATGCTTGCTCTGTGCCTTTCCAAAAAAGTAATAAATCATCTATATATCTGTAATAGACAAAAAGGCACTCTGCCACCGCATTGTCAGCAAAGAAAAGCTCACGCTCCACCTCCCACATGTAAGAGTTTGCGAACGAGGGTGCCACGGATGACCCCATGGCACACCCCGTTCGTTGTCTGTAGTATGCCCCATCAAAAATAAAAAAATTGTGAGTTAAAGTAAATTCCAACAACAGAATGAAAAAATCTATGTCTGGTCCTACATAATGTGTATTGCCTGTTATCAACTGCCTCACAGCCTGTAAACCCTGTGCATGAGGTATACAGGTGTAGAGGCTTGTGACATCTAAGGTGGCCAGTATGACATCTGTTGGCACTTCCTTGATGGACAGAAACTTTCTAAGTAGCATGCTGGAGTCTTTCAAATGGGAGACCGTGTGTTGGATGCAGGGCTGTAGATATGTGTCGAGGTACACTGCTGCAGGCTCGCACAGAGACCCTCGGGCCGATATGATCGGTCTTCCCGGAGGTCTCTGTGCGTCCTTGTGTATCTTGGGAATTGTGTAAAATATGGGCGTGACTGGATGTTCCGGGTACAGTTTCCTACCCACATCTGTTGTTATCACGCCCTCATCCTGTGCTTTCTGTATCAAGTTCCCTAACTGTGCTCGGTATTCCTGTGATGGGTCAGAGCTCAGCCTGCAATAAGTGTCCTGATCATTTAATAATCGGAGACATTCTGTTTTATATTCTGCAGTGTCCTGCACCACCACTGCTCCTCCCTTATCCGCGTTGCGGATCACGATGTCTTTGCGGTTACTTAGTCCTTTCAAGGCAGCCCGTTCCTCTTTTAGTAAATTATGATGTTTATGGGAAGTTGTATCTCTCCCTGCTGTTTCCAACATTCTGTGAAAAGTTTTTAAGGAGGAGTTTTGAGAGACCGGATCGAACCGTGACTTGGGCCCCAAGCTCTGGATTCGTGATGGTAGTGTTACTTTATCTTTGCTAGGGGGGGATTTGCTAAAATGATCCTTAATTTTTAAGGTACGATATAATTTGAATGACTCCACTGTCCATCCAAAATCATTGCCAAAGTTTGTAGGGACATAGGACAACCCTTTATTAAGTACACTCACCTCTGCGGGTGTGAGGGGGGTCGTGGATAAATAAAAAATTAACGTGTCTTCCCCTTGGTGGTTTTGGTCTTGCCTTTGTCTTTGGCTTTGACCTCCCCGTCGCGTTTGCCTCCTTTTCCTCCCCGGGACGCCACCACTGCCCGGGTCTTTACCCCTAAAGGGGTCCTCTCATTTGAGGATATCGCAGAGGATGTGTTGGCTTCCTCCGAATCACTTGCTGAGGTATACCCTTGTCTGCCTCCACTTCTGAACCTCAGGTTTCGGGTGGGCCTCCTCCTGATGTTCTCCGTTTTGGTGTTCCCCAACCAGGTATACACCCGGTGCTGCGTGCAATCCATCTGCACTTTTCTCAGTTTCTCTTTCTTGAATTTCAAGAGATTGTTCCTATACTGCTCCACCTGTTCATTGAGTTTTGTCATCAAGGTCTTGGATTGTTCCAAGGACAAGACTGTGGCATGGTCAAGTTCAAATTTACTGATATTTTCCCTGGTTCGCTCCAGCTCCTTAGTGGATTCCTCTATCACTAGGAGTACCAAATCCATGGAACATTTGTTTAGTACAGCGATCCATTTCTTGCAAAATTCCATGTTGTATCGGCCGATGGTGGGAATATTATGGACTCTAAAGCCCCTCGGCAGCTGTTTTGCTCTGTAATAATCCGATAACGTCCGGCTGTGATAGAGGTAATCCAGTTCACGTTTTTTCAAATGAAACAACTCACGCTGGATATCATCCCCGGAAGGTATAACTGTCTCTGTAAATGCTGGTTCCTTGTGTAGAATTCTCTCTGCTTCTATGTCAGAGAAGCTCAATGTGTCATACGTATCGCAATGGAGAAGGAATGAGGTCAGGTCTCCGTTTTCCTGTGCAGCTGTAGCCATCTTATCATAAAGTGCTGTAGTGCTGATGCAATTGTAACATGCGCTATTCCATGTGAATAAAGTGCTCGTGCTGATAACAGTGCTGGTGCTGAAAAAATCAGACCTGTTGAGGCTGGGTGGTCATGTATCAATCCAAACACTTACTGGGTGCCTTGAGTAATCCTTTACGCCTGCACGGCGTGCAAGGACTATTGTATATCCCAAATGCTCTCTGGCACTCCAGTCCTCCCCCGTAGGGTGTACCTTGCTCCGGTGCCCTCCCCAGGGATCCTCTCCCTGACATGTACAAACAATCCGAAATCAGAGGCGGCACTCGGAGTCTTTTAAAGCAGTGAAAAAACTTGTATTGGTGAGGTCAACGTTTCGGGGACCACCTCCCCGTCTTCAGGACAAACACACAGTGAAAACAATGCACAATAAATACCTACTTACCCCCCTCCTCTTTCTGATCTCCTCGCCAGCGTCCGCCGCGGACATGCCAGCCGCACTTCCGGTACAGTGTTCTGCTTGTTGCGTCAATGCCGGAAGTGACGTATCGTAGTGGGCCGTGTGACCATGGCAACGCTGAGGGGGAAAGAGAAACAGTGAACACATGACTCGTAATGTAAACAAACACCATATCGCCAGTGCATGTTTACAACCAAAAACTCCCCCTACTTAAATACATCAATCACATTCAATTAAAAAGTGCAATTCATGAAACATTATACAATTCATGTAAACAATGTTGTTAAAAATTTCGTTAAAAAACGTCGTTAAAAAACGTCTGTGTTCCCATTAACCCTTTTCATACCTGCTGTGTGAAAATTACTCATATCATGTGTTCACTGTTTCTCTTTCCCCCTCAGCGTTGCCATGGTCACACGACCCACTACGATACGTCACTTCCGGCATTGACGCAACAAGCAGAACACTGTACCGGAAGTGCGGCTGGCGTGTCCGCGGCGGACGCTGGCGGGGAGATCAGAAAGAGGAGGGGCGTAAGTAGGTATTTATTGTGCATTGTTTTCACTGTGTATTTGTCCTGAAGACGGGGAGGTGGTCCCCGAAACGTTGACCTCACCAATACAAGTTTTTTCACTGCTTTAAAAGACTCCGAGTGCCGCCTCTGATTTCGGATTGTTGGTACATGTCAGGGAGAGGATCCCTGGGGAGGGCACCGGAGCAAGGTACACCCTACGGGGGAGGACTGGAGTGCCAGAGAGCATTTGGGATATACAATAGTCCTTGCACGCCGTGCAGGCGTAAAGGATTACTCAAGGCACCCAGTAAGCGTTTGGATTGATACATGACCACCCAGCCTCAACAGGTCTGATTTTTTCAGCACCAGCACTGTTATCAGCACGAGCACTTTATTCACATGGAATAGCGCATGTTACAATTGCATCAGCACTACAGCACTTTATGATAAGATGGCTACAGCTGCACAGGAAAACGGAGACCTGACCTCATTCCTTCTCCATTGCGATACGTATGACACATTGAGCTTCTCTGACATAGAAGCAGAGAGAATTC
Source organism: Pseudophryne corroboree (assembly GCF_028390025.1). NCBI lineage: Eukaryota > Metazoa > Chordata > Amphibia > Anura > Myobatrachidae > Pseudophryne > Pseudophryne corroboree. Next base: position 129,567,358 of record NC_086453.1, read on the forward strand.
TACACAAGGAACCAGCATTTACAGAGACAGTTATACCTTCCGGGGATGATATCCAGCGTGAGTTGTTTCGTTTGAAAAAACGTGAACTGGATTACCTCTATCACAGCCGGACGTTATCGGATTATTACAGAGCAAAACAGCTGCCGAGGGGCTTTAGAGTCCATAATATTCCCACCATCGGCCGATACAACATGGAATTTTGCAAGAAATGGATCGCTGTACTAAACAAATGTTCCATGGATTTGGTACTCCTAGTGATAGAGGAATCCACTAAGGAGCTGGAGCGAACCAGGGAAAATATCAGTAAATTTGAACTTGACCATGCCACAGTCTTGTCCTTGGAACAATCCAAGACCTTGATGACAAAACTCAATGAACAGGTGGAGCAGTATAGGAACAATCTCTTGAAATTCAAGAAAGAGAAAATGAGAAAAGTGCAGATGGATTACACGCAGCACCGGGTGTATACCTGGTTGGGGAACACCAAAACAGAGAACATCAGGAGGAGGCCCACCCGTAACCTGAGGTTCAGAAGTGGAGGCAGACAAGGGTATACCTCAGCAAGTGATTCGGAGGAAGCCAACACATCCTCTGCGATATCCTCAAATGAGAGGACCCCTTTAGGGGTAAAGACCCGGGCAGTGGTGGCGTCCCGGGGAGGAAAAGGAGGCAAACGCGACGGGGAGGACAAAGCCAAAGACAAAGGCAAGACCAAAACCACCAAGGGGAAGACACGTTAATTTTTAATTTATCCACGACCCCCCTCACACCCGCAGAGGTGAGTGTACTTAATAAAGGGTTGTCCTATGTCCCTACAAACTTTGGCAATGATTTTGGATGGACAGTGGAGTCATTCAAATTATATCGTCCCTTAAAAATTAAGGATCATTTTAGCAAATCCCCCCCTAGCAAAGATAAAGTAACACTACCATCACGAATCCAGAGCTTGGGGCCCAAGTCACGGTTCGATCCGGTCTCTCAAAACTCCTCCTTAAAAACTTTTCACAGAATGTTGGAAACAGCAGGGAGAGATACAACTTCCCATAAACATCATAATTTACTAAAAGAGGAACGGGCTGCCTTGAAAGGACTAAGTAACCGCAAAGACATCGTGATCCGCAACGCGGATAAGGGAGGAGCAGTGGTGGTGCAGGACACTGCAGAATATAAAACAGAATGTCTCCGATTATTAAATGATCAGGACACTTATTGCAGGCTGAGCTCTGACCCATCACAGGAATACTGAGCACAGTTAGGGAACTTGATACAGAAAGCACAGGATGAGGGCGTGATAACAACAGATGTGGGTAGGAAACTGTGCCCGGAACATCCAGTCACGCCCATATTTTACACAATTCCCAAGATACACAAGGACGCACAGAGACCTCCGGGAAGACCGATCATATCGGCCCGAGGGTCTCTGTGCGAGCCTGCAGCAGTGTACCTCGACACATATCTACAGCCCTGCATCCAACACACGGTCTCCCATTTGAAAGACTCCAGCATGCTACTTAGAAAGTTTCTGTCCATCAAGGAAGTGCCAACAGATGTCATACTGGCCACCTTAGATGTCACAAGCCTCTACACCTGTATACCTCATGCACAGGGTTTACAGGCTGTGAGGCAGTTGATAACAGGCAATACACATTATGTAGGACCAGACATAGATTTTTTCATTCTGTTGTTGGAATTTACTTTAACTCACAATTTTTTTATTTTTGATGAGGCATACTACAGACAACGAACGGGGTGTGCCATGGGGTCATCCGTGGCACCCTCGTTCGCAAACTCTTACATGTGGGAGGTGGAGCGTGAGCTTTTCTTTGCTGACAAGGCGGTGGCAGAGTGCATTTTTGTCTATTACAGATATATAGATGATTTATTACTTTTTTGGAAAGGCACAGAGCAAGCATTAAATAAACTGGTAGAGACACATAACTCCACAACCAGCCCCATTAAGTTTACAGTTTCAAGTAGCACTACAGAGATCTGTTTCTTGGACATACACATCAGAATCCAGGATAATCAGATCAACACGAGTCTGTATAAGAAACCGACAGACCGGAACACCATGTTAAGGCACGATAGTTTTCATCCCCCAGCGACAATTAAGGGGCTCCCCTATTCCCAGTTTTTACGGGTCTGCAGAGTGAACAGCGACAGCAAATTGAGGGTAGCCCAACTGGATGAGATGGAACAAAGATTCCTCCAAAGGGGGTACCCTAGAAAACTATTACGGGCAGCTAGGGCAAAAGCCTCAGGCAAAAAGAGAGAAGAGTTACTGCAACCAGCGGCAGTTAGGGACATGACCAAGGTCATCCCATGGGTTAATGAATTCTCTACCAGGAGCAGTGCCATTAAACAGAAGGTACGGAAGTTGTGGCCCATAGTCACTTCCGACCCAGATTTAAAAATCTTTAAAGACAAAAGGCTCATGCCTAGCCACAAAAGATGCAAAAGCATCAGGGACATTGTGGTAAAGACAGACATGTCCAAACTAAAAGCATCCCCAGTTAAGAATTTTTTATCACGAAAAAATGGGTGCTACAAGTGCACAGGCTGCACCACTTGTTCTCACATGTCACCTGGAGATCATATTGCACATCCATATACAGGGAAGAAGTTCCCCATTAGGTGGCCGCTGACATGTAGCACCAAATTCGTGATTTATGCCATTATATGCCCGTGTGGGCGCTATTATATTGGCAAAACTGAGTGCCAGTTCAAGACAAGAATGGCGCAACACAGGCAGGCAATACGGAACGCGCTGGCCACTGGCAGTGGAGATCAGCCCGTGGCCAGGCATTTTCTGGAAAATAGACATGGCATGGCAACGTTCAAACACAGGATCATTGATCATGTGCCTGTACTGCCCAGGGGTGGGAATCGAGGACAACAGCTATTACAATTAGAGTCCAGATGGATCCACAGACTAAATACTCTGAAACCGAGAGGTCTTAACGACAGTTTGGGTCTGATCAACTTTGTGTGAAATCAGTAACAAGTAGAAAGCTATATAAGAGAATGTTAGCAATCAATTCCCAAGCAGAAATGATAGGGAGCTATATACAAATTTGTCACCCGGTTGGAGAAAAAAGACATGAGATGAGAAAAGAAATACAGGCTCAAGCTATTTAACAGATCCAATAAGCAGCTAAGCATCTAATACACTAGATTTTAAGATATGCACTAGAGAGGTGATTTTATGTGCTCAGTTTAGTATCACATTATAGTAAAGCACTAATCCTGACATCAAAACAAATATTAATTATTTGTTAGAGGTGTAGGTCTTATGATATTAGTAATTTTCACACAGCAGGTATGAAAAGGGTTAATGGGAACACAGACGTTTTTTAACGACGTTTTTTAACGAAATTTTTAACAACATTGTTTACATGAATTGTATAATGTTTTATGAATTGCACTTTTTAATTGAATGTGATTGATGTATTTAAGTAGGGGGAGTTTTTGGTTGTAAACATGCACTGGCGATATGGTGTTTGTTTACATTACGAGTCATGTGTTCACTGTTTCTCTTTCCCCCTCAGCGTTGCCATGGTCACACGGCCCACTACGATACGTCACTTCCGGCATTGACGCAACAAGCAGAACACTGTACCGGAAGTGCGGCTGGCGTGTCCGCGGCGGACGCTGGCGGGGAGATCAGAAAGAGGAGGGGGGTAAGTAGGTATTTATTGTGCATTGTTTTCACTGTGTGTTTGTCCTGAAGACGGGGAGGTGGTCCCCGAAACGTTGACCTCACCAATACAAGTTTTTTCACTGCTTTAAAAGACTCCGAGTGCCGCCTCTGATTTCGGATTGTTGGTATATATATATATATATATATATGTATATGCAATGCAAAGCGGTTGAGGACCGGCACTCTGAACAGCAAGAATGGCGCCCTGATGAAGTCAGATGGATGAAACGCGTTGGTTGTGCCTCATTGACTCTTCACACTAAGATAAGCTCCAAGCTCTCATTTTATAGTTTTATGTACTATTTTTTATTTAGTTTATATCTTTATTTTTATCGTCATATATAATTCCCCCTTTTTTATATGTGTCCCTTGAAGTTTTTTTTATATTTGACTGTTGGTCTCTGCCTCTGTTCTTAGAATACAATTATTGTTATATATACTTTTTTTTTAAAAATGTCTTTGCCTCATCTTTTATAAAGTAATATTAAGGAATTGTTATTTTTATCATCACTCTCCATATTTTTAAGTCTTCTTTATAAATAATCAACATATTAAACACCGTCGGTCGCTGTTACCGCTATTTCTATATCTATATCCTTTTTAATAAGCATTTTACCTGTGCTTAATACTTAGGGGCTAGCTGACACCCTAAAAGATTAAGGGAGTGTTTTATATAGGTCAATAGTGACTTTTTATACTATTGTTGTTTACATACGCATGTGGCGCCCTACTCCTATTGCTTGTATATATATATATATATATATATATATATATATATAGAGAGAGAGAGAGAGAGAGAGAGAGAGAGAAACTCCTTTTGGTCTTGCACTTCTCTTAACGTATAATGTCAATGTCACCTGCACCGGTGCCTTCATAACAGTTGTAGATACACTCTCAAAGATGCGGCACTCTGGTTCACCTTAAAGAACGAAGGCGGGTGTGGACTCCCAAATGGATATCAACGTTTCAATATTTATTTATATTGTCATCAGGATAAAAATGTAAAAACAGAAACATACCTTTATAGAACACCATCGCCACGCGAATGCCGGCGTCGGACGCGGGACCGCTGACCCGCCCCGTTGCCGCGCTGAAATAGGACGTCACAGACCTATGTCCTAAACGTCCAGTATGATATCACCATGGCAACAAGCCAACCCTGAATACAAGAGGGCACAGTGAATTTCCAACAATGCTAACTATATTCAAAACACATATATAGCATTAACAGATCATAAATATAGTAATGATAAATATGACACCTCAACATACTAACGTAAAGCTGTATAGGCTATATTTTCATTCAACCCTTTTGGGGCAATCACATTGAGGCGATGGATCCATTGCGCTTCACAGCGCAATAATTGTAAGGACCTATTGCCACCTCTGGCACTGACAGGGACCGTATCGATTATACGGTATCGGAGGCTATTGAGAGGATGTTTGGAAAGTGCAAAATGCCGGGCTACAGGTTGATCGCTTGTCCCCGACATAATAGCTGCCCGTATAGCTGCCCTATGGTTACCCATGCGCTCTTTCAATTTACTCTCGGTCTTGCCGATATACGACAAGCCACATGGGCACAAAATTTGGTATATGACGAAAGTAGAGTTACACGTAAAATAATGCCTAATAAAAAATTGCTTTCCCGAGTGGGGATGGAAAAAGACATCCCCCGTGAGGAGGAATTGACATGTGGTGCAAGTGCACTTGAAACATCCCACTCCGGAACTAGATAGAAAGGTAGATTTTCTATTAGTACGTACAGTAGTTAGAGTCTTAACAAGTGAGTCTTTCAAGTTTCTACCCCTTGAGAAACTAGGCATCAGTCCATGATCCTGTAGATATAGCTTATCATCACTCTGGATAATAGGCCATAATTTTTTTGTCTGATACATAATAATCGGTGACAAATCGTTATACTGACTCACCCATGGTAATTTGTTCTTTATACCCCTGGGCTCTATAGTGCCCCCTCTAATTAATAACTTTGTGCGGTCCAGTTTTAAGACTTTATCCTTACATTCAAGTAACAAATTAAGTTTATAGCCTCGTTCAGAGAAGTTCTTAATCATCACATCTAAATGCTCCTCGGCAATCCGTCTGTAATTGTTGATCCTCACTACTCTAACAATTTGGGAATATGGCAGACCGTTTTTTAGTGACCTAGGGTGACAGCTTTGCGGTTTTAATAACATGTTCCTATCAGTTTCTTTAGTGAAGAGTTTAGTGTGCAAACATCTCTAATGGATACTGTAACATCTAAACAGTTGATGTTGTCACTACTATGACTATATGTGAATTTAATCAGATTTTCCGAGTTGTTGTGAAGGTCAATCGCCTCCATTAGAATCTGCACACCACCTCTCCACAAAAGAAATAGGTCATCTATATACCTAACAAGCATGAGGATTTTAGATGAAATATCCTCATTTGAAAAAAATACCAATTGTTCAATTAAGAACATGACAACATTTGCATACGATGGGCCCATCGAGCTCCCCTTCACACACTCTTTTGTTTGCAAATAAAACCTGTTATCATACAAAAAGAAGTTATTATGTAAAAACAGGATTTTAATACCTACCGGTAAATCCTTTTCTCCTAGTCCGTAGAGGATGCTGGGGTCCATTTCATGACCATGGGGTATAGATGGTTCCGCAGGAGCCATGGGCACTTTAAGACTTTTCAAGGGTGTGAACTGACTCCTCCCTCTATGCCCCTCCTCCAGACCTCAGTTATAGGAACTGTGCCCAGGGAGACGGACATTTCGAGGAAAGGATTTACTTTTATACTAATGGTGAGATTCATACCAGCTCACACCTCAACCATGCCGCACAACATGGCATTCAACATAACACACGTCAACAGGCATGAACCATTTACAGCAACATGCTGCAAACAAATGTAACACACTTGTGTAACTAACTGAACAAAACTGCAGGTAAAGTATGCACTGGGTTGGGCGCCCAGCATCCTCTACGGACTAGGAGAAAAGGATTTACCGGTAGGTATTAGAATCCTGTTTTTTTATACGTCCTAGAGGATGCTGGGGTCCATTTCATGACCACGGGGTTTATACCAAAGCTCCAGTACGAGCGGGAGAGTGCGGATGACCCTGCAGCACCAATTGACCAAACTTGAGGTACTCATCGCCAAAGTGTCAAACTTATAAAATTTAGCAAAAGTGTTTGACCCTGACCAAGTAGCTGCCGCCCAGAACGAGCCCACCTTCCTAGTAGAATGGGCCTTCACCGACTTCGGCATCGGCAAACCACCCGAAGAATGAGCTTGCTGAATCATACCTCTGATCCAGCGCGCAATGGTCTGCTTAGAAGCAATCTTGTTGGGAGCATACAGGACAAACAGAGCCTCTGTTTTCCGTATCCGAGCTGTTCTAGTGACATAAATCTTCAAAGCCCTAACCACATCTAGAGACTTTGACTCAGTGAACGTGTCAGTAGCTACTGGCACCACAATAGGTTGGTTTATATGGAAAGACGAAACCACCTTTGGAAGAAATTGTAACTCTGCCCTATCTTCATGAAAGATCAGGTAAGGGCTCTTGTGAGACAAGGCCCCCCAACTCAGACCATGCCAAGGCCAAAAGCATCACCACTTTCCAAGTGATAAACTTCAATTTTATCTCCTGCAGAGATTCAAACCAATCTGATTGAAGGAACTGCAACACCACATTAAGGTCCCATGGTGCCACTGGAGGCACAAATGGAGGCTGGATGTGCAGAACCCCTTTCACAAACGTCTGAACTTCTGGAAAGGAGGACAATTGTTTTTGAAAGAAAACTGATAAGGCCGAAATCTGGACCTTGATTGACCCCAATCTAAGGCCCGCATCCACACCAGCCTGCAGAAAATGGAGAAAAGGTCCCAACTCAAACTCTTCCGTAGGAGCCTTCTTGGATTCACACCAAGACACATTTTCTCCAAATACGGTGGTAATGTTTAGACGTTACTCCTTTCCTGGCCTGAATAAGAGTGGGGATGACTTCCTTGGGAATACCCTTTCGGGCTAGGATCCGACGCTCAACAGCCATGCCGTCAAACGTAGCCGTGGTAAGTCTTGATACACACATGGCCCCTGCTGTAGTAGGTCCTCTCGAGGAGGAAGAGGCCGAGGATCTTCTGTGAGCAACTCCTGAAGATCTGGATACCAAGCCCTCCTTGGACAGTCTGGGGCAATGAAGATTGCTCAAACTCTTGTTCTTCTTATTATTTTGAGAACTTTTGGAATCAGTGGAAGTGGAGGGAAAACATATACCGACCGAAACACCCACTGGGTCACCAGTGCATCCACTGCTATTGCTTGAGGGTATCTCGACCTGTAACAAAATCTCTGAAGCTTCTTGTTTAGATGAAATGCCATCATGTCTACTTGAGGAACTCCCCAAAGACTAGTCACCTCTGTGAAGACTTCTTGGTGGAGGCCCCACTCTCCTGGATGGAGATCGTGTCTGCTGAGGAAGTCTGCTTCCCAGTTGTCCACTCCCGGAATGAAAATTGCTGACAGAGCTCTAACATGTCTTTCTGCCCAGAGGAGAATCCTTGTCACCTCTGCCATTGCCGCTCTGCTTTTCGTTCCGCCTTGCCTGTTTATGTACGCGACTGCTGTTACATTGTATGACTGGATCTGCACGGGATCTTGAAGAAGATGTACCGCTTGTAGAAGGCCTTTGTAAAGGACTCTCAATTCCAGAACGTTTATGTGAAGGCAGGCTTCCTGACTTGACCATTTTCCTTGGAAGCTATCCCCCTGTGTGACAGCTCCCCAGCCTCGGATACTTGCATCCGTGATTATTAGGACCCACTCGTGAATCCCAAACCTGCATCCCTCTAGTAGGTGAGAACTGTGTAGCCACCACAGGAGCGAAATCCTGGCTTTGGGGGACAGTATTATTTTCCGGTGCATGTGTAGGTGGGATCCGGACCACTTGTCCAACAGGTCCCACTGGAATACTCTGGCATGAAATCGGCCAAACTGTATGGCCTCGTAGGCCGCTACCATTTTCCCTAACAACCGAATGCATTGATGGATCGACACGTTTGTTGGTTTCAATATTTGTTTGACCGTTTTCTGTATTTCCAGAGCCTTTTCCACTGGAAGAAATACTCTCCGTACTTCTGTGTCCAGAATCATCCCTAAAAAGGACAATCTTGTCGTCGGTTCCAACTGCGACTTTGGAAAATTCATGATCCAACCGTGTTGTTGGAGTATTGACAGGGAGAGTGCGATGTTCTGCACCAACTGTTCCCTGGATCTCGCTTTTATCAGGAGATCGTCCAGATAAGGAATTATATTGACTCCTTTTTAATGAAGGAGGACCATCATCTCCGCCATCACTTTGGTGAATACCCTCGGTGCCGTGGAGAGTCCGAACGGCAACGTCTGGAACTGGTAATGGCAATCCTGTACTGCGAATCTCAGATAAGCTTGGTGAGGAGGATAAATGGGAACATGCAAGTAAGCATCCTTTATATCTACTGACACCATGAAGTCCCCCTCCTCCAGACTGGAAATCACTACCCTCAGGGATTCCATCTTGAACTTGAACCTTTTCAGGTAGAGATTCAGATTTATCAGGTTTAAAATCGGTCTGACCGAGTCATCAGGCTTCGGAACTACGAAGAGGCTTGAATAAAAACCTTCTCCTTGCTGTGCCAAGGGTAACAAGACAATGACCTGATCCTAACATAATTTTTAAATTGCCGTTGTTACTGCCTCTCTTCCCGGAAGAGAAGCTGGCAAGGTCGATTGGAAAAATCGGCATGGGGGGACGTCTTGAAACTCTAGTTTGTACCCATGGTACACTATTTGTAAGACCCACTGGTCCAGGCCAGATTGAATCCAGATTTGGCTGAAAAGTTTCAGACGTGCTCCCACCCGAGCGGACTCCAGCAAGGGAGCCCCAGCGTTATGCTGCATATTTGGCAGAAGCTGGGGTGGACTTCTGCTCCTGCGATCCGGGAGACGCTGTGGATTTCTTTCCTTTTCCCCTTCCCCTACCAGCAAAAAAGGGGGAACCTTTGGCCTTTTTGTATTTGTTGGGCCGAAAGGACTGCATGTGAGAGTGAAGTGTGTTTTTTGCCGGTGTAGGAGCATAAGGCAAGAATGTCGACTTACCTGCGGTAGCCGCCAAGACTAACTCATCCAGCCCATCACCATACAAGGCCTCACCTTTATACGGGAGAGCCTCCATATTTCTTTTGGAATCTGCATTCCACTGGCGAATCCACAACGCCCTCCGAGCCGATACTGCCATGGTAGCGGTTCTTGATCCCAAGACCAATATATTTCATGGTTTCTAGTACGTACTCAGCAGCATCTTTTATATGACCTAATGTTAGAAGTATCTCGTCTCCATCTATTGTGTCAATGTCTAATGACAACTTGTCTGACCACTTTTCAATAGCACTACTCACCCACGCACAGACAATGGTAGGCCTGAGTAGTGTCCCATTGGCCACATCAATAGATCACCTCACTCGTGGTCTGATGGCTCCTTAAGTGAAGCCATTCCAGGCGCAGGGAGAAACACCTTTTCTCTTTTATGACAGGGCCCTGTCTAAAATGCGGGGTGACTCCCACCTTTTGGAAAAAGGTAAGCTGCCTGAATTCCTTTTTGGAATCTGAAATTTCTTTTCAGGTTAAATCAGACTCCCTCCAAGAGACTGTTCAACTCCTGAGGTTGAGGGAACATTACATTACTTCTTTACTAAAGTAAACCCTCTCCTTGTGGTAAAAGAGGGGGCTTTGTAACTTCTAACACCACCTTTATAGCTAAAACATGTTTTGAATGCTTTCTGCTAGCTTAGGACCTATTCCCCTGGAATCACTAGTGTCGACACAGGAATCAGAGTCCGTGTCGGTATCAGTTTGTACTACTTGTGCAAATTTGTATGTGCCCAGAGGGGTCCCTGTGGATGAAAGGCAGAACTATTAAAAATCACATCTTCAACGGATTATATTCAGTTTTCTGTATGAGATTCAGTCCAACATTTTACTGATATGATTCACACTATCATGTAACCTTTCACCCAGTCAGGCTCTTGGTGTCATATTACACCTCTGTGTCTCTAACATGTCTCCCACAGAGGAAGAGTTCCCTGCCACAGACATGTCACACATGTGCACAACCACACCACAGACACTCTCTGGACTTATAGGGGACAGACCCACAGTAAAATCTGTCAGAGGGACACAGATAGAATTTGCCAGCTTACAACCCAGCGCTAGTAACACAATGTCTGTGAACACAAAATGCCCACTGACATGCAGCACTTTTAGAATGATAATCACACAATAATATAGCACCAAATTCACTGAATTCACTGTGGCCCCCCTGAGGAGGAAGCTCCACTCTTCAATGGCGTGTTTCTCCTCAGCTTTTATGAGGTAATGTTTTTATACTGGCGGGGGTAGGACTGTGCCTCAGCAACTTATGCCCCTTATTTATGCCAGTTTCCATAGGTTTCATGCTGCCCAGGGTGCCCCCCCCCGCATCCTGCACCCTGCAGTGCCTGTGTATGTGTGGGCAACATGGCGCGCTGCGCTCCCGCCAGCCGCGCGGTACCTTTAGCCGTCACTTTCTTGATTGAAGATCTGTCTTCTAACACTCACCTGTATTCTGACTTCTGGCTCTGTGAGGGGGGTGACGGCATGCTGTGGGAGTGAGCATCTAGGCACGGCTAGCGTTCAGTTCCCTTCAGGAGCTAATGGTGTCCTGTCAGCCAGAAGCAGAGCCATGAAACTCTTTAGGAAGTTGGTTCCTACTTCTGCCCCCTCAGTCCCAGGAAGCAGGGAGACTGTTGCCAGCAGTTCTCCCTGAAAATAAAAAAAACCTAAGTCTTTTCAGAGAAACTCAGTAGAGCTCCTCTGGAGTGCATCCAGTCTGCCTGGGCACATTTCTAAAACAGGTCTGGAGGAGGGGCATAGAGGGAGGAGCCAGTTCACACCCTTGAAAAGTCTTAAAGTGCCCATGGCTCCTGCGGAACCGTCTATACCCCATGGTCATGAAATGGACCCCAGCATCCTCTAGGACGTATGAGAAATAAGCTCAAACATTTGTAAAATCAATTCAATCACCTCATCAGAATGATCACTTTTAGCCTGCAAGAATGCTTTAAGAGACTGTAGCCCCAGAGAGTGTGGAATGGATGTATACAGGCTAACAACATCTATCACTACCAAACAGCAATCGTCAGGAATCTCGGTGAAAACATTCAACCGAGTAAGAAAAGAAGTAGTATCAAACAAGAAAGTTGTTTCCAATTGTATCAGGGGCTGTAAAAGAGAATCTAAAAAAGTTGCTAAGGGTTGAAATAATGACCCGCGGGCCGATACAATAGGGTGGCCTGGGGGTGGGTTCACCCCTTTATGTACTTTAGGGATGGTATAAAAAAATCGGTACCAATAGAAATTTGGGGTATAGAATTTCTCTAATATTTTCAGAGATGAAATGCATATCACATGCTAACTGTAACAATAGGAACAACTCTTCTTTTACAAACATTGGTGGGATCTCTAGGCAATAATTGATATGTAGTAACGTCATTAAGCTGACGCATTACCTCCCTATCATAATCTAGCAGATCCTGCAGAACTATATCTCCGCCTTTATCTGCTTGGCGGATTACTAACGATCTATTAGAGGTCAGCGTTTTTAATGTCTGACGTTCTGCCACAGACAAATTGGGATGTGCTGGAACATGACGGGACGTTACTGCATCAACTTCCTGGTCTAATAACTTAGAAATGGTTTTTATGCTTGCATTGTTAGATACTGGATCAAAGTTAGAGCGTACGCCAAACTTTTTTAATTGAAGTGGAATGTCCGATTTGGATCCTGTGTGAGACACACTTTCATTACCAAAAAACTCTTTTAATCTAATGCTTCTAGCCAGTGCTTACTTTTCCATCGCCCATGGTAGATCCTTGAACCCCACAGAAGAGACGAAAGATAGTCCTTTTGATAGTAAACTGACTTCGCTTTTTGAGCGTTCATAGGACGATAAATTGAAAATTAGGTCGTTTTGGCTAGTGATGAGCACCGGAAATTTTTCGGGTTTTGTGTTTTGGTTTTGGGTTCGGTTCCGCGGACGTGTTTTGGGTTCGAACGCGTTTTGGCAAAACCTCACCGAATTTTTTTTGTCGGATTCGGGTGTGTTTTGGATTCGGGTGTTTTTTTCAAAAAACCCTAAAAAACAGCTTAAATCATAGAATTTGGGGGTCATTTTGATCCCAAAGTATTATTAACCCCAATAACCATAATTTCCACTCATTTTCAGTCTATTCTGAACACCTCACACCTCACAATATTATTTTTAGTCCTAAAATTTGCACCGAGGTCGCTGGATGACTAAGCTCAGCGACCCAAGTGGCCGACACAAACACCTGGCCCATCTAGGAGTGGCACTGCAGTGTCACGCAGGATGGCCCTTCAAAAAACTACTCCCCAAACAGCACATGACGCAAAGAAGAAAAAAAAAGAGGCGCAATGAGGTAGCTGTGTGACTAAGATAAGCGACCCTAGTGGCCGACACAAACACCTGGCCAATCTAGGAGTGGCACTGCAGTGTCACACAGGATGGCCCTTCCAAAAAACACCCCCCAAACAGCACATGACGCAAAGAAAAACAGAGGCGCAATGAGGTAGCTGTGTGACTAAGATAAGCGACCCAAGTGGCCGACACAAACACCTGGCCCATCTAGGAGTGGCACTGCAGTGTCACGCAGGATGGCCCTTCCAAAAAACACCCCCCAAACAGCACATGACGCAAAGAAAAAAAGAGGCGCAATGAGGTAGCTGTGTGACTAAGATAAGCGACCCAAGTGGCCGACACAAACACCTGGCCCATCTAGGAGTGGCACTGCAGTGTCACGCAGGATGGCCCTTCCAAAAAACACCCCCCAAACAGCACATGACGCAAAGAAAAAAAGAGGCGCAATGAGGTAGCTGTGTGACTAAGATAAGCGACCCAAGTGGCCGACACAAACACCTGGCCCATCTAGGAGTGGCACTGCAGTGTCACGCAGGATGGCCCTTCCAAAAACTACTCCCCAAACAGCACATGACGCAAAGAAAAATGAAAGAAAAAAGAGGTGCAAGATGGAATTGTCCTTGGGCCCTCCCACCCACCCTTATGTTGTATAAACAGGACATGCACACTTTAACCAACCCATCATTTCAGTGACAGGGTCTGCCACACGACTGTGACTGAAATGACGGGTTGGTTTGGACCCCCACCAAAAAAGAAGCAATTAATCTCTCCTTGCACAAACTGGCTCTACAGAGGCAAGATGTCCACCTCATCATCATCCTCCGATATATCACCGTGTACATCCCCCTCCTCACAGATTATCAATTCGTCCCCACTGGAATCCACCATCTCAGCTCCCTGTGTACTTTGTGGAGGCAATTGCTGCTGGTCAATGTCTCCACGGAGGAATTGATTATAATTCATTTTAATGAACATCATCTTCTCCACATTTTCTGGATGTAACCTCGTACGCCGATTGCTGACAAGGTGAGCGGCGGCACTAAACACTCTTTCGGAGTACACACTTGTGGGAGGGCAACTTAGGTAGAATAAAGCCAGTTTGTGCAAGGGCCTCCAAATTGCCTCTTTTTCCTGCCAGTATAAGTACGGACTGTCTGACGTGCCTACTTGGATGCGGTCACTCATATAATCCTCCACCATTCTTTCAATGGGGAGAGAATCATATGCAGTGACAGTAGACGACATGTCCGTAATCGTTGTCAGGTCCTTCAGTCCGGACCAGATGTCAGCATCAGCAGTCGCTCCAGACTGCCCTGCATCACCGCCAGCGGGTGGGCTCGGAATTCTGAGCCTTTTCCTCGCACCCCCAGTTGCGGGAGAATGTGAAGGAGGAGATGTTGACAGGTCGCGTTCCGCTTGACTTGACAATTTTGTCACCAGCAGTTCTTTGAACCCCAGCAGACTTGTGTCTGCCGGAAAGAGAGATCCAAGGTAGGTTTTAAATCTAGGATCGAGCACGGTGGCCAAAATGTAGTGCTCTGATTTCAACAGATTGACCACCCGTGAATCCTTGTTAAGCGAATTAAGGGCTCCATCCACAAGTCCCACATGCCTAGCGGAATCGCTCTGTGTTAGCTCCTCCTTCAATGTCTCCAGCTTCTTCTGCAAAAGCCTGATGAGGGGAATGACCTGACTCAGGCTGGCAGTGTGTGAACTGACTTCACGTGTGGCAAGTTCAAAAGGTTGCAGAACCTTGCACAACGTTGAAATCATTCTCCACTGCGCTTGAGACAGGTGCATTCCACCTCCTATATCGTGCTCAGTTGTATAGGCTTGAATGGCCTTTTGCTGCTCCTCCAACCTCTGAAGCATATAGAGGGTTGAATTCCAGCTCGTTACCACTTCTTGCTTCAGATGATGGCAGGGCAGGTTCAGGCGTTTTTGGTGGTGCTCCAGTCTTCTGTACGTGGTGCCTGTACGCCGAAAGTGTCCCGCAATTCTTCTGGCCACCGACAGCATCTCTTGCACGCCCCTCTCGTTTTTTAAATAATTCTGCACCACCAAATTCAAGGTATGTGCAAAACATGGGACGTGCTGGAATTTGCCCATATTTAATGCACACACAATATTGCTGGCATTGTCCGATGCCACAAATCCACAGGAGAGTCCAATTGGGGTAAGCCATTCTGCGATGATCTTCCTCAGTTGCCGTAAGAGGTTTTTAGCTGTGTGCGTATTCTGGAAAGCGGTGATACAAAGCGTAGCCTGCCTAGGAAAGAGTTGGCGTTTGCGAGATGCTGCTACTGGTGCCGCCGCTGCTGTTCTTGCGGCGGGAGTCCATACATCTACCCAGTGGGCTGTCACAGTCATATAGTCCTGAGCCTGCCCTGCTCCACTTGTCCACATGTCCGTGGTTAAGTGGACATTGGGTACAACTGCATTTTTTAGGACACTGGTGAGTCTTTTTCTGAGGTCTGTGTACATTTTCGGTATCGCCTGCCTAGAGAAATGGAACCTAGATGGTATTTGGTACCGGGGACACAGTACCTCCAACAAGTCTCTAGTTGGCTCTGCAGTAATGATGGATACCGGAACCACGTTTCTCACCGCCCAGGATGCCAAGGCCTCAGTTATCCGCTTTGCAGCAGGATGACTGCTGTGATATTTCATCTTCCTCGCAAAGGACTGTTGGACAGTCAATTGCTTGGTGGAAGTAGTAAAAGTGGTCTTACGAGTACGACTTCCCCTCTGGGATGACCATCGACTCCAAGCAGCAACAACAGCAGCGCCAGCAGCAGTAGGCGTTACACGCAAGGATGCATCTGAGGAATCCCAGGCAGGAGAGGACTCGTCAGAATTGCCAGTGATATGGCCTGCAGGACTATTAGCATTCCTGGGGAAGGAGGAAATTGACACTGAGGGAGTTGGTGGGGTGGTTTGCGTGAGCTTGGTTACAAGAGGAAGGGATTTACTGGTCAGTGGACTGCTTCCGCTGTTGCCCAAAGTTTTTGAACTTGTCACTGACTTATGATGAATGCGCTGCAGGTGACGTATAAGGGAGGATGTTCCGAGGTGGTTAACGTCCTTACCCCTACTTATTACAGCTTGACAAAGGCAACACACGGCTTGACAAATGTTGTCCGCATTTCTGTTGAAATACTTCCACACCGAAGAGCTGATTTTTTTGGTATTTTCACCAGGCATGTCAATGGCCCTATTCCTCCCACGGACAACAGGTGTCTCCCCGGGTGCCTGACTTAAACAAACCACCTCACCATCAGAATCCTCCTGGTCAATTTCCTCCCCAGCGCCAGCAACACCCATATCCTCCTCATCCTGGTGTACTTCAACACTGACATCTTCAATCTGACTATCAGGAACTGGACTGCGGGTGCTCCTTCCAGCACTTGCAGGGGGCGTGCAAATGGTGGAAGGCGCATGCTCTTCACGTCCAGTGTTGGGAAGGTCAGGCATCGCAAACGACACAATTGGACTCTCCTTGTGGATTTGTGATTTCGAAAAACGCACAGTTCTTTGCTGTGCTTTTGCCAGCTTGAGTCTTTTCATTTTTCTAGCGAGAGGCTGAGTGCTTCCATCCTCATGTGAAGCTGAACCACTAGCCATGAACATAGGCCAGGGCCTCAGCCGTTCCTTGCCACTCCGTGTGGTAAATGGAATATTGGCAAGTTTACGCTTCTCCTCCGACAATTTTATTTTAGATTTTTGAGTCCTTTTTTTACTGATATTTGGTGTTTTGGATTTTACATGCTCTGTACTATGACATTGGGCATCGGCCTTGGCAGACGACTTTGATGGCATTTCATCGTCTCGGCCATGACTAGTGGCAGCAGCTTCAGCACGAGGTGGAAGTCGATCTTGATCTTTCCCTATTTTTGGAACCTCAACATTTTTGTTCTCCATATTTTAATAGGCACAACTAAAAGGCACCTCAGGTAAACAATGGAGATGGATGGATACTAGTATACTTATGGATGGACGAGCGACTGCCGACACAGAGGTAGCTACAGCCGTGGACTACCGTACTGCGTCTGCTGCTAATATAGACTGGATGATAATGATATAAAAATATATATATATCACTACTGCAGCCGGACAGGTATATATTATATAATGACGGACCTGCTGGACACTGTCAGCACTGCAGACTCCTCAAGTAAGCTACTAGTATCAAGAAGATAGAAAAAAAAAAAACACCACAGGTAGGTGGTATACAATTATGGATGGACGAGCGACTGCCGACACAGAGGTAGCTACAGCCGTGGACTACCGTACTGCGTCTGCTGCTAATATAGACTGGATGATAATGATATAAAAAATATATATATATCACTACTGCAGCCGGACAGGTATATAGTATATAATGACGGACCTGCTGGACACTGTCAGCACTGCAGACTCCTAAAGTAAGCTACTAGTATCAAGAAGATAGAAAAAAAAAAACACCACAGGTAGGTGGTATACAATTATGGATGGACGAGCGACTGCCGACACAGAGGTAGCTACAGCCGTGGACTACCGTACTTCGTCTGCTGCTAATATAGACTGGATGATAATGATATAAAAAATATATATATATATATATCACTACTGCAGCCGGACAGGTATATATTATATAATGACGGACCTGCTGGACACTGTCAGCACTGCAGACTCCTCAAGTAAGCTACTAGTATCAAGAAGATAGAAAAAAAAAAACACCACAGGTAGGTGGTATACAATTATGGATGGACGAGCGACTGCCGACACAGAGGTAGCTACAGCCGTGGACTACCGTACTGCGTCTGCTGCTAATATAGACTGGATGATAATGATATAAAAAATATATATATATCACTACTGCAGCCGGACAGGTATATATTATATAATGACGGACCTGCTGGACACTGTCAGCACTGCAGACTCCTAAAGTTAACTACTAGTCTGAAGAAGATAGAAAAAAAAAAACCGCCACAGGTAGGTATACAATTATGGACGAGCAACTGCCGACACAGAGGTAGCTACAGCCGTGGACTACCGTACTGCGTCTGCTGCTAGTATAGACTGGATGATTATGATATAAAAAATATATATATATCACTACTGCAGGACAGGTATATATTATATAATGACGGACCTGCTGGACACTGTCAGCAGAATGTGTTGATAGAATAAAAACACCACACGACGAGTGTTTAACTTTTTCAGGCAGACAATCACAATATACTGGTGGTCACTGGTCACTGGTCAGTCACACTGGCAGTGGCACTCTGGCAGCAAAAGTGTGCACTGTTAAATATATGTACTCCTGCTATAACTGCTCCCCAGTCTCCCCCACAATTAAGCTGTGTGAGCAGTGAGCACTCAGCACAGCCAGATATACATAGATGATGCAGCACACTGAGGCTGAGCACAGATATGGTATACTGTGTCACTGTGTATCGTTTTTTTTCAGGCAGAGAACGGATTATATTAAATAATAATAAAACTGCACTGGTGGTCACTGGTCAGTCACTAGTAAACTCTGCACTCTCTGAGTACTCCTAAGCTCCAGTAAATCAAGTGTCTCACTCTCACTATCTATTTCTATTCTAAACGGAGAGGACGCCAGCCACGTCCTCTCCCTATCAATCTCAATGCACGTGTGAAAATGGCGGCGACGCGCGGCTCCTTATATAGAATCAGAGTCTCGCGATAGAATACGAGCCTCGCGAGAATCCGACAGCGGGATGATGACGTTCAGGCGCGCTCGGGTTAGCCGAGCAAGGCGGGAAGATCCGAGTCTGCCTCGGACCCGTGTAAAAAGCGTGAAGTTCGGGGGGGTTCGGTTTCCGAGAAACCGAACCCGCTCATCACTATTTTTGGCAAGAGGTGGGCGACCTATTCGCCCTCTGCCCTTCTTACTGCCTCCCCCGCCACGTGAATTTCCTCTTTCTCCTTGGGCGAATCCCCGTTGTGCTGCCCGGGTACGTGCCCCTAAAGGGGCTGAAGTTGAGGAGGTTTGATCCAGTTCACTATTAGAACTCATATTATCTGGTGAAGAATCCGTGTCAAAGCGCGCCGCTGTCCTAAAGTTACGTTGTTTGTTTCTCCTAAAGAAAGGCTGTTTGCGGTCCTCACTCGTCCTCCCAGAGAGCCATCTGTAAACCGTGTGCCTTTCATAATCCGACTCAATTTTGCTTAATTTCTCCTTTTTAAAGTGCAGCAAATCTCTTTTATATGTTGCAATCTGCTGCTTTAATCTATCCAACCAATCGGTCCCTTGATCAGATGATAATGTAGCCATATGTGCAGACTCAAAACTCGTGATTTTATCTCGTACAGCATGAAGCTCCTTAGTGGATTGCTCAATGACTAATAAAATAAGGTTGAAGGAGCATCGGTTTAAGGTAGAAGCCATGGCTCCAGATTTGGTTTACAGAGACCTTTTACGTTTGAAAAAGAAGGAAGTAGATTTCTACTTACATGGTCTCTCTCTCAGTGACTGTTATAAAACAAAAAAAAATCCCCAGAGGGTTTAGAGTCAAAAACTGTCCCACAATTGGCCGGTTTGATCCCCAATTTTGCAGAAAATGGGTCGGCATTTTAAACCGATGCTCCTTCGACCTTATTTTATTAGTCATTGAGCAATCCACTAAGGAGCTTCATGCTGTAAGAGATAAAATCACGAGTTTTGAGTCTGCACAAATGGCTACATTATCATCTGATCGGGTGGTCTTCAGGTTGCCGACTGTCGGGATCCCGGCGCACAGTATACAGGCGCCGGAATCCCGACAGCCGGCATACCGACAGATATTCTCCCTCATGGGGGTCCACGACCCCCCTGGAGGGAGAATAAATAGCGTGGCGCACGTAGCGCACCACCGTGCCCACAGCGTGGCGAGCACAGCGAGCCCGCAAGGGGCTCATTTGCGCTCGCCACACTGTCGGTATGCCAGCGGTCGGGCTCCCGGCGCCGGTATGCTGGTCGCCGGGAGCCCTGCCGCTGGCATACCATACTACACCCATCTGATCAGGGGACCGACTGGTTGGATAGATTGAAGCAGCAGATTGCAACATATAAAAGAGATTTGCTGCAGTTTAAAAAGGAGAAATTAAGCAAAGTTGAGTCGGATTATGAAAGGCACACGGTTTACAGATGGCTCTCTGGGAGGACGAGTGAGGACCGCAAACAGCCTTTCTTTAGGAGAAACAAACAACGTAACTTTAGGAAAGCGGTGCGCTTTGACACGGATTCTTCACCAGAAAATATGAGTTCTAATAGTGAACTGGATCAAACCTCCTCAACTTCAGGCCCTTTAGGGGCACGTACCCAGGCAGCACAACGGGGATTCGCCCAAGGAGAAAGAGGAAATTCACGCGGCGGTGGAGGCAGTCAGAAAGGCAGAGTACGAGTAGGTCGCCCACCTCTTGCCAAAAAGACTTAATTTTCAATTTATCGTCCTATGAACTCTCAAAAAGCGAAGTCAGTTTACTACATACTTGCCTACCTGACCCTCTCCATGAGGAAGAGAATGCTCTGTTCCTGGACTTTCCTGGTAATGTATGCTTGCCATCACCTGTGGTGAGCTAGTTAATTGATAAGAAAGGTGTTTCACCACAAGTGATGGCAATCATACATTACCAGGAAAGTCCAGGAACAGAGCATTTTCTCCCTCATGGAGAGGGTCAGGTAGGCAAGTATGGTTTACTATCAAAAGGACTATCTTTCGCCCCTTCTGTGGGGTTCAAGGATCTACCATGGGCGATGGAAAAGCAAGAACTGGCTAGAAGCATTAGATTAAAAGTTTTTTGGTAATGAAAGTGTGTCTCACACAGGATCCAAATCGGACATTCCACTTCAATTAAAAAAGTTTGGCGTACGCTCTAACTTTGATCCAGTATCTAACAATGCGAGCATAAAAGTAGAACGTCAGTGGTGGAAATCTCAGAATCCAAGTGACTTTCTCACATATAAGACTACCTACCACTCCTATCGTCAGGCCCTGGACACTGCCAAACAAACATATTTCCAATCTCTCATCTCTTATCATGCCACCAACCCCAAGCAACTTTTTAATACATTTAAATCACTTCTTTACCCTCCCTCAACTCCCCCACTAGCTACTATCAGTGCACAAGAACTTGCTTCCTACTTCAAGGATAAGATTGATAAAATCCGAGATGAAATGGTATGCTCTAACTCAGCCAGTGACCTGCTCAATTCCCTATCTGAACCCTCTGGCACTTTGTCTTCATTTGATCCCACATGTGAAGATGAAGTATCAACACTCTTTTCATCCTCCTACTCCACTACCTCTCCTCTTGATCCTATACCCTCACAGGTCAGTAAAACTTTGTCTCCTGTGCTTATCCCAACCTTAACTAAAATCTGTAATCTCTCTCTCTCTACTGGTATCTTTCACTCTCAGTTTAAACATGCAGTGATTACTCCCATTCTAAAAAAACACAACTCTGACCCAAACACACTCTCTAACTACCGTCCCATTTCTCAGCTACCCAGTCCCTCCAAGCTACTTGAGAGACTTGCCAACACTTGCCTTACACACCTTCTTAACTCCCACAACTTATTGGACCCACTTCAATCAGGCTTTCGTGCCCAACACTCCACAGAGATGGCACTGAACAAAGTAGTGAATGATCTAGTCACTGCTAGATCAAAAGGCCATTACACACTACTTATTCTTCTAGATCTCTCTGCTGCTTTTGACACTGTTGACCACTCTCTTCTCATACGAACACTACAATCCCTAGGTCTTCAGGACACAGCCCTTACTTGGTTCTCATCCTACCTATCTAATCGATCTTTCAGTGTTCACTTCTCTGATTCTACCTCCTCTTCTCTACCTCTATCAGTTGGAGTACCGCAAGGCTCAGTCTTAGGTCCTCTGCTTTTCTCAGTCTATACCTCCTCTCTTGGTAAACTAATCAGCTTCTTCGGATTTCAGTATCATTTGTACGCTGATGATACTCAAATCTACCTATCCTCCCCAGATTTATTGCTATCTGTATTGGCTCGTGTCACTGGATGCCTGTTTACCATTTCATCTTGGATGTCATCTCGCCACCTCAAACTCAACATTTCCAAAACAGAATTAATTATTTTCCCACCAGCTAAGAGTAGTTAACAACCTGATATCTCCATAAATGTTGACAATGCAACTATCCACCCTACCCCACAAGCTCGCTGCCTAGGTGTCACCCTTGACTCTGAACTGTCCTTTGTTCCACACATTCAATCTGTCTCAAAATCATGTTACATGCACCTTAAAAGCATATCCAAAATACGCCCTTATCTTACACAAGACACTGCAAAAACTCTAATCCATGCACTCATCATCTCCCGCATTGATTATTGTAATAGTCTCCTTACTGGTCTTCCCAAACATAGGCTCTCACCACTTCAATCCATTTTAAATGCAGCTGCGAGGCTAATCTTCCTCGCCAGACGTTCTTCATCTGCTGATCCGCTCTGTCAGTCCCTCCATTGGTTACCGTTATTCTACCGTGTCAAATATAAAATACTTTTACTTACATACAAGGCTATTAACCAAACTGCACCATCATACATCTCCTCACTCATCTCAAAATATCTCCCTTCCAGACCCCTCCGCTCTGCACAAGATCTGCGTCTCTCATCCACATGTATTACCTGTTCCCACTCAAAATTACAGGACTTTACCCGGGCTTTGCCCACTCTGTGGAATGCCCTCCCACGCACAATAAGATTCTCCTCTAGTCTCCAAACCTTTAAACGTTCCTTGAAAACTCATCTCTTCAGACAAGCCTACCAAATTCCTGACCCACACACATAACCTTCAATGCTTCCCTATCCAGTTACATCCCCTCTGTACACACCCCATAACCTCACATTTTGTCTTTCAACATTACTGGGTGATCATATCATACAACCCATTAAGAACCTAGCAATCTGGTGGACCATTATGCAATAGGTAGCATCTATCCTTGTGTATCAATGCCTATTTTCCTATAGATTGTAAGCTTGCGAGCAGGGCCTTCCTACCTCTATGTCTGTCTTTGCCCAATTTTGTTCTATGACTGTTGTTCTAATTGTAAAGCGCAACGGAATATGCTGCACTATATAAGAAACTGCTAATAAATAAATAAATAAATAAATAAATAAAAACCATTTCTAAGTTATTAGACCAGGAAGTTGATGCAGTAACGTCCCGTCATGTTCCAGCACATCCCAATTTGTCTGTGGCAGAACATCAGGCATTAAAAACGCTGACCACTAATAGATTGTTAGTAATCCGCCAAGCAGATAAAGGCGGAGATATAGTTCTGCAGGATCTGCTGGATTATGATAGGGAGGTAATGCGTCAGCTTAATGACGTTACTACATATCAATTATTGCCTAGAGATCCCACCAATGTTTGTAAAAGAGAGTTGTTCCTATTGTTACAGTTAGCATGTGATATGCATTTCATCTCTGAAAATATTAGAGAAATTCTATACCCCAAATTTCCATTGGTACCGATTTTTTATACCATCCCCAAAGTACATAAAGGGGTGAACCCACCCCCAGGCCACCCTGTTGTATCGGCCCGCGGGTCATTATTTCAACCCTTAGCAACTTTTTTAGATTCTCTTTTACAGCCCCTGATACAATTGGAAACAACTTTCTTGTTTGATACTACTTCTATTCTTACTCGGTTGAATGTGTTCACCGAGATTCCTGACGATTGCTGTTTGGTAGTGATAGATGTTGTTAGCCTGTATACATCCATTCCACACTCTCTGGGGCTACAGTCTCTTAAAGCATTCTTGCAGGCTAAAAGTGATCATTCTGATGAGGTGATTTAATTGATTTTACAAATGTTTGAGCTTATTTTACATAATAACTTCTTTTTGTATGATAACAGGTTTTATTTGCAAACAAAAGAGTGTGTGAAGGGGAGCTTGATGGCCCCATCGTATGCAAATGTTGTCATGTTCTTAAATGAACAATTGGTATTTTTTTCAAATGAGGATATTTCATCTAAAATCCTTATGCTTGTTAGGTATATAGATGACCTATTTCTTTTGTGGAGAGGTGATGTGCAGATTCTAATGGAGGCGATTGACCTTCACAACAACTCGGAAAATCCGATTAAATTCACATATAGTCATAGTCGTGACAACATCAACTTTTTAGATGTTAATGTATCCATTAGAGATAAATGTTTGCACAATAACTCTTCACTAAAAAACTGATAGGAACATGTTATTAAAAACGCAAAGCTGTCACCCTAGGTCACTAATAAACGGTCTGCCATATTCCCAAATGGTTAGAGTAGTGAGGCTTAACAATGACAGACAGATTGCAGAGGAGCAATTAGATGTGATGATTAAGAACTTCTCTGAACGAGGCTATAAACTTAATTTGTTACTTGAATGTAAGGATAAAGTCTTAAAACAGGACCGCACAAAGTTATTAATTAGAGATCATGGGCCCTCATTCCGAGTTGTTCGCTCGCTAGGTGCTTTTAGCAGCAGTACAAACGCTAAGCCGCCGCCCTCTGGGAGTGTATCTTAGCTTAGCAGAAGTGCGAACGAAAGGTTAGCAGAACTGCTCGTGAAAATTTTCATGCAGTTTCTGAGCAGCTCCAGACTTTCTCCTACCTTGCGATCACTTCAGTCAGTTTAGTTCTTGCTTTGATGTCACAAACACGCCCTGCGTTCGGCCATCCACTCCCCCATTTCCCCAGGCACGCGTGCGTTTTCACCTGGCACGCCTGCGTTTTTTAGCACACTCCCGGAAAACGGTCAGTTACTACCCAGAAACACCCACATCCTCTCAATCACTCACCGATCAGCAGAGCGACAGAAAAGCGTCGCTCGACCTTGTGTAGAACTGCATAGTTTTGTGTGAAAGTACTTCGCACGTGCGTACTGCGGGCTGTACGCATGCGCAGAAGTGACGATTTTAATTCTGATCGCTATGCTGCGAACAACGGCAGCTAGCGATCAACTCGGAATAAGGGACATGGACTGATGCCTAGTTTCTCAAGGGGTAGAAACTTGAAAGACTCACTTGTTAAGACTCTAACTACTGTACGTACTAATAGAAAATCTACCTTTCTATCTAGTACCCGAGTGGGATGTTTCAAGTGCACTTGCACCACATATCAATTCCTCCTCACGGGGGATGTCTTTTTCCATCCCCACTCGGGAAAGCAATTTTTTATTAGGCATTATTTTACGTGTAACTCTACTTTCGTCATATACCAAATTTTGTGCCCATGTGGCTTGTCGTATATCGGCAAGACCGAGAGTAAATTTAAAGAGCGCATGGGTAACCATAGGGCAGCTATACGGGCAGCTATTATGTCGGGGACAAGCGTTCAACCTGTAGCCCGGCATTTTGCACTTTCCAAACATCCTCTCAATAGCCTCCGATACCGTATAATCGATATGGTCCCTGTCAGTGCCAGAGGTGGCAATAGGTCCTTACAATTATTGAGCTGTGAAGCGCAATGGATCCATCGCCTCAATGTGATTGCCCCAAAAGGGATGAATGAAAATATAGCCTATGCAGCATTATGTTAGTATGTTGAGGTGTTATATTTATCATTACTACATTTATGATCTGTTAATGCTATATATGTGTTTTGAATATAGTTAGCATTGTTGGAAATTCACTGTGCCCTCTTGTGTTCAGGGTTGGCTTGTTGCCATGGTGATATCATACTGGACGTTTAGGACGTAGGTCTGTGACATCCTCTTTCAGCGCGGCAACGGGGCGGGTGAGCGGTCCCGCGTCCGACGCCGGCATTCACGTGGTGATGGTGTTCTATAAAGGTATGTTTCTGTTTTTACATTTTTATCCTGATGACAATATAAATAAATATTGAAACGTTGATATCCATTTGGGAGTCCACACCCGCCTTCGTTCTTTAAGGTGAACCAGAGTGCCGCATCTTTGGAAGTGTATATAGTCTTGAGGAAGTCCCGAGTTTGGACGGGACGAAACGCGTTGACGTCATCCTTGTCGGTCAAACGGACATCCACAGAGCCACGGACTGTTACAATGCTCCATTCATGAGCAACTTGCGGCTGGTATCTGAATACAATCACGCCCACCACTCGGGCGCTGAGACGGGCCAAGTTAGCAGCGGCAGAGTGCCGGTCCGGCACCTTATCATCATATACGTGCAGTGTCAGTAAGCTGGAAGCGGCGGCTAAATACAGCAGATCCATCGGTGCGGGTGTCTCCAACCGGAGAGAAGGTGTGCTATCCATCCCGCACATTGGAATTGGACACTGACATCATTGTTACCAGAGATAACGTGCAGCCACAGGCTGGGTGAGCATACACCGGACACTACCACATTGTTTGGGTACTATATACACTCCCGCTGGATCGGGTAATTACCAATTGAACTATCTCCTGTACCGGGACGCCAGTAACAGGTGAATCACTGCTACAAATCCATCTCATAGCAGAACTTTGTTATTATACAGTGCATGCTCACTAAATTGCAGCAACTCCTGTTATTCAACATAAATACGTGGCTACTGTTATTATAAAGAATAACATTGTTGCTTTATATACCAAAGCTATTGAGTACACTTAAATCCTGGCTCTGGTCCAGAATGGACTTTTAAATATTCAGTTTTGTGTCCTTTTTTATAATTTATTTTAGTATATAAATACTGTTATTCCATTATTGGTATTATTAAATTATTATTCAATTATATATGAACCTAGTAAAGGTTTTTTATTAAAAGCAAGTTTCTCAATTATTCAATGAATCCAACCACATTTACCTATTTTAGTTAACATATAGATAGTCAATTGTTAGCACATCGAGCGCACACATTTTGTTGGTTTGCAAATAAATATATATATATATATATATATATATATATATAAAATATATTCTCCATATCTGGGCCGGCTCTAGGCATGTTCGAATAGAGCGGCCGCGCAGGGCGCCACCCTTAATGCGCGCCGCGCGCTGGCGCCGCCATATTCGAAGCTGGAGCCGGCCCTGTGTGTGCAGCATTGGCCCGTCCCGTCCATGTGTGCGCTATGCGCGCTGCGCGGTGCCGGTGTCTAATGTCAGACGCCGGCGCCGCGCAACGCGCATAGCGCACACAAGTGGCCGCCCGCCCACCTCACCCGCACCCTCACTCGGCCGGCCGCCCGCCTGCACTCCCGTTCTCGGACAGCAGTACTCCTCCCCCTCTCAGCGCCGCAGGTATTTGGGGGGGGCACATTTATGGATCGCACTGTGGGGGCATTTATCTGGCACTGTGGGGGCATTTATCTGGCACTGTGGGGGCATTTCTGGCACACTGGGGGCCTATCTGGCACTGTGGGGGGCATTTCTGGCTCTGTGGGGGCATATCTGGCTCTGTGGGGGCATATCTGGCACTGTGGGGGCATATCTGGCACTGTGGGGGCATTTATCTGGCACTGTGGGGGCATTTGTGGCACACTGGGGGCATTTCTGGCTCTGTGGGGGCATATCTGGAACTGTGGGGGGCATTTCTGGCTCTGTGGGGGCATATCTGGCTCTGTGGGGGCATATCTGGCACTGTGGGGGCATATCTGGCACTGTGGGGGCATTTCTGTATCTGGCATTGTGGGGGCATATCTGGCACTGTGGGGGCATATCTGGCACACTGGGGGCATATCTGGCACTGTGGGGGCATTTATCTGGCACTGTGGGGGCATTTCTGGCACACTGGGGGCATTTCTGGCTCTGTGGGGACATATCTGGCACTGTGGGGGGCATTTCTGGCTCTGTGGGGGCATATCTGGCACTGTGGGCATTTATCTGGCACTGTGGGGGCATTTATCTGGCACTGGGGGCATTTATGTAGCACTATATCTGGCACTGTGGGGGCATTTATCTGGCACTGTGGGGGCATTTATCTAGCACTGTGGGGGCTTTTCTGTATCTGGCACTGTGGGGGCTTTTCTGTATCTGGCACTGTGGGGGCTTTTCTGTATCTACATATCTGGCACTGTGTGGCCATTTATGTATCTGGCATTGCTGGGGGGCATGTCATGTGTTGCTGGCACTGCTGGGGGGCATGTCATGTGTAGCTGGCACGGCTGGGGAGCATATCATGTAGTGTTCCCGCTAGGCGTCTGTGGCTAGGCAATGTGTCTAACGTGCTCTGCCTGGCGCAAAGTGTCTAACGTGCTCTGCCTGGCGCAAAGTGTCTAACGTGCTCTGCCTGGCGCAAAGTGTCTAGGAGGTTCTACCTGGTGCAGTGTATATTAACTGCACTACTGTGTGGTGTAATGCGAATTGCCACTATTATGTGGCAACACACCTTCCCCACGAAGCAACGCCCCTAAATTTTTGCTACTGTCCATGCTTTACCATGTAGGTAGATGAGCAACAAGCATTACAGTATGTACATCATTTTGCCCTCCTAACTTAAAAATGTGCCCTCCCTGCCCTAAAAAGTGAACACTATCGTGTAGCTGGCACTGCTGGGGGGCATATTGTGTGTAGCTGGCACTGCTGGGGGGCATATCATGTCTATCTGGCACTGCACATTGTGTATCTGGCACTATACTGGAGACATTATGTGTATCTGACACTATACTGGAGACATTGTGTGTAAGGAACACTACTGTGGCTGTTATGTGTAAGGCTGCTAATTGTGTGCGTAGAGGGGGTGTGAAAACATATTTATTTATAGTCTAATAATATAAAGTTATGAGACCACGCCCACTTTCCAAGAGGCCACGCCCACTTGGGGGGGGGGGTTACATGCTTTCGCTCAGGGTGCTAGTAGGCCTGGAGCCGGCCCTGCTCCATATATATATATATGAAACTGGTACATACCGGTAAAATTTCCAATGTTTTGGTTTTAATAACCTTCGTCAGGAATCCTATAAGGAAACTGGGAGTGCAGCTTGCTGTATGGAGATTGTGCATCTATCTTTAGGAGGGCACCCGGCATGCTGCATATGTTGTATATGAGTGGCGAGCATCGATTGGTATATATATATTATATATATATATATATATATATATATATACATATATATATATATATATATATAAATAGTATTTGTATTCGGCACTCATCAAATAAACATCACAGTCAGCTTGCAGAATTAAACAGAATTACTTTTGCATATCACAGTCAGCTTGCCCGGTGCCCTCTAAATCAACTTTGCAGGTTGAAGATATAAGCACAATGAAGCGGCAATCCGGGACTTAATTCAAATAAACGGGTCCAGTCTCCCGATTTTGATGTGCAATGTTTCGGTTTTAATCACAAACATTCGTCAGGCATATACATACAACAGAACAAGTCTTACCTATATAACAAATGAAATCAGCAGGTGCAGTGCAGTCCAGGAAGCCCCAGAGTTAGACTTCCGCTGATGTCATGCAGCATGGACTAATTACATAACAAGAGAGTGTTAACCCTTCACCACACTACAGACATGGAAATGAATGAATGACGTTTAATATTCAAACGATACTTTGTAAATACAATGATCATCCACAGGATAAAATGCAACAAGTTATATCAGAGATTATATATGAATATGGCAATCGGGGCGATTATACACCACCACATCACAATTGACTTAAATGGTTAACCGGGGGAATCAATTAGATCAATTAATGAAAACAACATGTAGAGATGAAGAAAAACATCACAGAAAACTGCTGTAAGAAAGTGTTTCATTTAACCCCTTAGGTGTTACAGTGTTGAGCCTGTCAATCCACTGTGCTTCCCTTTGTAGCAAGTGCCTAGATCTGTCACCACGTCTCCTGCTTTCCGGGACCATGTCTATCATTTTGTATTTTAATGAAGACAAAGAGTGTTCTCGTAACTTAAAATGTTTAGAAACAGGTTGTTCGGCTGGTTTGCCTTCAAGCGCAGATTTAATAGCGCTCCTGTGTTGGGCCATGCGTACTTTAAACATGCATGTGGTCTTCCCTATGTAGTATAATCCACAGGGGCAAATGATACAATACACCACATAGCGTGAGGTACATGTGAAACAATGTTGCAGTTGGATTCGTTTGCCAGAGTGCGGATGTACTATCGTGTCTCCTATTTCTAGGTATGTGCAAGTGGTACACCCTAAACATTTATAATTACCCGGTTTTTTGGTAAGAAAATGTTGGGGTGCCTGGGAGTCAAAATCAGAAATGTCACTGTGCACAATCATGTCACGAATACTACGTCCTCGTTTATAACAAGGCATTATCCGTTTCTTGGATAAAGATGGTAGGTCAGGGTCAGTTTGAACAATAGGCCAAATACCCTTCACCTTTGACATTAATCTAGTACTGGCAGTTGTATACTGATTAGCATAAATCATAGTATTTGTCATGCGGCTCTGACTAGAAATGTCTGGTTCTTTAACCTTCGGCTCTGCGGGCGCCTTTTTCCTAGCACTGGTCAGTGCATTGTTGGAATATCCCCTTTCTAGGAACTTAGTGGTCATAATATCAATCTGTTTACATTCATCATCAAAATTACTACAGATGCGATGTACTCTCAAGAACTGAGAGTACGGTAGACACTTTTTAAGTGGAGCAGGATGATGGCTTGAAGCTAATAATAAATTGTTACAGTCAGTAGCAGAGGCAGAACTCTGGGAGGCAACGGAGTCATCTGCCGACGGGCTCCTGCTCTGAAGGGGGGAACCTCTCCTCCCATTCTGTGACACCATTGAATTAAGTTAATTGATAGCTGCCGCTGTCTTTTCAGTGGCCGACTTCCTCACTGGTCCCTGCACCTTACAAATCACACCCACTTTATTATACTGAATATACACATTTTACAAGTGTCATACCCAGGATTAGAAACCACAACCTATTACACTGGATGCGACACCTTACTGATGAAGCTGTTTGCTCCTGTATAGGAAATATGAGAATTTTAACTATATGAAGCTACTTCTCTGACAATTACACGTAACTTCATATTGTTAGAATTCTCATGCTTCCTCTACAGGAGCAAATAACTCCATCAGTAAAATGTCTGCTGTCAGTGTAACAGGTCATGGGTTCTAATCCTGGGCATGACTGCTAAGAAATGTGTGATTTAAAATAAAAGACAATTAAATGTATAAATACAGTGTATAATTATTTTTCATAACACTCCATACACACACACACACACACACACATATATATACACGCGCACACACACACACACACACATATATACACTGTCAAAGTCGGAAAATATTACAAACCTGCACTACACATACAGACACCATTCAGAGTGGCTTCTGTGCGGTTGCGTATTAGCCGTGCGTACGCACACCCGGACGCTACATACATTGGCTCGTGAAGCCCTGCGTATTAGCGTGGGGTATGGGTTAATACGGTGACATACGCAATCGCATAGAAAGGACCCCAAAGCCATGTTCCATATTCTATCCTTATAGTACAGAATTTGTACAGACTGTGTAATCTTCAAAGGCAAGTTACTGTTCACACACAAGCTAATCAAACCACACATATACATTCTTCTAAAACAATGTCTTGAATATACCAAGACATGTCTTGTTTACGCAAAGGTTTGTGATCATGAAACAGGCACCCTGATCTGTAAGGAAAGTAAATATCTCTAGTTATCCTTATTGTTTCAGAGTGTATACTGAAGACAACCAAAACCAGACTGTCATTGTTTAATAGAAACCAGGACAATAGGAGACAAATATACTATACAAAGAACACAAGCCTTGCTGATACAAATCACTAACAGCTGACAACTTACATTTATAGATCAGAGGTATAACATTCATGGTCAAAACTCTTGGAATTATATATATATATATATTTCCATGTTCATTAGGTTACTTTGTTATGTTATCTCCAAGCAACATGATCCTACACATGAAATGACCAACCATTCTCAAAGTACACACAAATACATATATATATATATATATATATATATATATATATATATGTATTTGTGTGTACTTTGAGAATGGTTGGTCATTTCATGTGTAGGATCATGTTGCTTGGAGATAACATAACAAAGTAACCTAATGAACATGGAAATATCTGTCACACATTACATATTTCCCAAACTTAGTACACACATTACACATAGTCTCCCCTTTCCCCTCATGCAACTTTTACTTATTTACAAGGCACAACAAGGGAATTATACACCTTTACAGTATGCGAGGGGACAGTAACTGATCAGAGCATCATGCATGGTATCTACGTGTTCGGATAAATATGAGTAATAATCCGGTGTTGGATTGGAGAAGATCGCATGTCGTTGCGAATAGTTATTCGCAAAGGCAGATTAAAGGTATATTTGTGTTTATTATATACTTGGTATGCGGTGGGAATCCAGAGCTGACCAGCTGTACACACCCCTGGATCAAGGCATCACCCATCTCTTCAAACCGACCAATGACCTATCCTGTACTGTAAACGACCATCCCTCCAACCAATCAGTGGAGAGCATACAACCCCATTGTATTGTATTTTGGGCAAGGGTATATAAACCTTGCACCTGGGCCGGTCACTCTCTCTCTCTTGCTCTAAGGTCATCTTGCCAGATCGACTAGAGGACCGGATCCAGGTTGCGCAGGCGAACAAACGTATGTATCATTGGGTGTGACTCTCTCTGTGATTGAATTGTATTGTGTTGTACCATTTATATTTTAACTTATTGTAATCCCCTTTTACAAATATATTATTACTTGTTGCTGCTTTGGATCATAACATACAATCAAATACTGGTGTCGCATTCAGTTTCTGTTGAGCGTTTGTATAGTGTAATTGCCACACCTAGAGCTGCCTCGTGCTCTCAGCGTGTCGGTCTGTGTGTATGCACTGAGTGTAAGCTGCACGGCTATTCCGGCGTGTGTACGCAAGTGCGTGCACAGTACGGGACTGCGTATGCTAACTGGGGACAGAGTACGTAGGTAAAGGATTTATTACAGCGGCTGCAGCGGCTTCAGTTACAGTGTGCAATAGGGTTTAGTGGCTGCTTTCCAAGAAGTCTATCGAACTTCTCAGTTGAGGGCATCGTCCGGCTCATCTCATACCCGGCTTTTGCACAACATTGCAGGCCCTTGCCAGCAGCAAAGGGTGGATTAGCATTATTATATTGTGTTGAGCTATCTTGTGCTGCTGAACCGCGCCTGTACTGCATTGGTTAGGGATGCTGGCGTGAACCGCAAGGACAAAGGGAAAAAAAGCCATTTAAAAGTTTTTTTCGTTTTTTTCTTTTGCACATGTAACCTTGCGTAAAGGCGCACACAGCGTACCCATACTTTGCATCCATCCCACATATTGTTGCCATAGGTTATAACGGTCATTTATAAGTTTGTGTGAAACCGGATACATCTGTGTTGCTATATACATTTGAAGTAACTGTGTTAATGATATAGTTGTAAGAACACAAAATGCAGCTCTGGCCTAGTCTTTTAGGTTAAACAGAGCAATTGTGGGGTGTGTTCGTGAGCGACAATAGTTTATATCGCTCACATTTATACTGTGTGATTTGTTTTAGTGCGGGCGCACTTTTGTACACGTGGCCCGGACAAAGTATGTGAGCGCGCACAAGCGTGAAAAGGCACGTGCGGTTGTGTAATTACGCAAGTTGCGTTAGATCGCTAACGCCAAAGACAAACCACACAATAGTTCAATTTAAAGCGGAGTAGTAGATGTTTATCTACAAATAGCACATAACTATCCGGTTTCAAATGCAGATTAGAATAACATTGATAAAGTGTGTTACCTCTGGGGAAAGCTATCAGTTAACAGGAAAGGATATTTTTCTGATCAGAAAACTATAGAGTGTTAGTGTGGGCTGAAAAAGGTGTGAATGTATTGAACCCCGATTGGTGAACTTGGTGAACTCGGTGAACTCGGTGAAACTCGGTGAACTTGTTGAGCACGGTCTAGGTGAACACGTGCAACGGAGTGTGATAAAGCTTTGTGAAGTTGTTGTTTTAAAGGTTTTTTTTCTTGGTATTACACTCCGGCTGTTTTGGAGCACAGTGTGAAGACTCCAGTGATCCTACAACTTATAGATAGCAAGTGTCTATAAGCGGTACGATTGGACCGCACGGTTGTGTGAGCAATACGTGGCGCAACGTGATACGAAGTTTTGCATATTTGTGCGTAAATCTCGTCATCATACGCGTTGTGTAAAGCACATGCAAGCGTGATTTGTGTAAAAAAAAATTGTCTTTTAGGCAGATATTCACTGGGAACGGTAAGTTACTCCTAAATGCCCAGGGGATATAGGCCGAAGTAGAGCCTGCACTGGCTACGCGTGTCTGCTAAATAGGGCGGATCCGTGGTACTCTGTTATGAACCACAGGTAGTGGTTCATTCCTATTTTATGTTTTTAGTTTTCTTGCAGGCCAGGATTTCCCTTTGCTCTGGTTTAGAAGATTATTGTTTTCTTTCAGTGGTGAGTCTGTGTAATTGCAGCCTGTTTCCATGTGGTTGGCCTCACCTGTCTGCTAATTGCATCTTGTAAGTTTGGAGTCATGCAACAGGGCAGCTGCACGACATAATACATATATGCTGGCTCAGTGCAATTCACAGACGCTGGTGATATTTCCTGGGTTCCAGAGTTCTTGAGTTCTGAGCTAGTCCCTGCCAGTGCCTGAGCTCCTGTCTAGCAGTGTCTGTCTAGCTGCTTCCGGTGTCGGTTCCTGTGTCGATTCCTGTGTCAGTTCCTGTGTCTGATTCCGTGTCCTGCCGTGAAGCATTCCTGTCCAGAAGTCCTGTGGCTTTGCCTGAGCCTGGTCGAGTTTCTGGCTTCTTGGTGTCCACCGGTCTGTCGTTTGGGATTCTGCCTGTCCTCCAGTTCTGAGAGTCTGTGTCGGCAGCATTGGGGGTTCCTGTCCGTTTGCCAGTATTTGTACCGGTTCTGTGAGTAGCGGCTTTGCCGCGTCCGTCGGCCTAGGCCGCTGTATTCCTTTGTTATATTTAGTTACTGGTGTTTTGCAGAGGGTTCTGCTTATGCTGTCACCGCCGGTACACAAAAGTATTGTGTCGGTGTGTGGACAGCATTTCCTTTGGTTGTTCTTTTCCTTTGGCGGCAAGCCGCACATACATTTAGTTTTAGGCTAGTCAATAGCCCCTGGCTTTGGTTGTTTCAGTTAGAGGTCCCCTTGTTATTACCCTGTCTCAGTTCACGCTTTGTCTCCCTTTAAGACCTGCGGGGGCATCAGAGTTGGGCAGACCTAATCCGCCCTTCAAACGCGGCTGCCATGGGCCCAAGAAACCATAGTCATGCAGGCGTGAACTGACCACACGGGTAAAACAACGGAGGTAGGGTGCTAGGGGCTATTTCCACACCACACCTTGTTTCAGCGTCACGTTCTGGTGCTCAGGACTCACTACGCAACATCTCCCTTGTTCTGAGCACCAGGAACCTAACATACTCGGAGCAGAAGAAGTTAGTGGAAGAACTTTGAGGACTTCCACCTTTAGACTACTGTGTTTGGAGCATTTTAGGAAGTTTTCCTGTGTTAAAAGGGTCCACAATGGGAGCCAAGTGCACAACACAGGGACGTTCCTCAGTCAGGGTTCAGACAGCAGAATTGAGACCCAAGGGGTCAGCTCGGTTGGCAATGTGGGGGAAGTATGGTCCCCACACTGAGACCTTTTGTGATGAATGGACATGAATGACTGTGGGGGATAAAGCATAATTTCCTGGGATAGGTAGTTTTGATCCAGAGGTACTACAAAATGTAAGGATTAGAATATGCTGCTCAAATCCAGAAAGCAAAGGGTAAGGCATACAGATTGTTTAAACTTGTGGCAACAAGAGGGGGATGTGCAAAGGGAGCTTGCTCGCACAGCAAGTACCAAACCAGACAGAAGCGTGAATGCGACAGCACCTCCACCACCATATGTTGATGGAGAGAAGAGTGTCACCACCAATGATACAAAGGTAGAGGTCAGGTAAATGCGCAGCGAATGTATTAAAACTAACGCTTGTACCTTGTACCCTGCTTTACCTTCTCCCCAAGATTACAGCAACGTAGAGGATGAGCCTAGCATGATCTCAGCCCTTGCCCTGGCTGCCACCATACACAACACAAGGGTGGGCATTGCCCAACCACCAAGGGCAGTGGCCACATCAGCCAGTGAGGGGGCAGATGAGATCGTGGCGACTGGTAAGTACGGTACCGTCCATTATGCAGAAACAGTGACTCCCCGTATTGTAGAGACAAACAAGAAAGATGTGGTTGAGTTGCATCCAGTTAGGGTGATTGCAGTCCTTAACGGGAGAACTGACACTCAGGGGGTGACCCCAATCAGGAACATTGCAATGTACTGTCCCTGGTCCCGTATGGAGCTGAGGTCAATTATGGCAGAATTCCCTGACCCCAGAAAGGATTTAGTCAGATTCCAGAAATATATAAGAGATTTAGGACTTTCCCAAGAACCCACAAACAAAGATTGGCGGACGGTGTTGCGAGCGAGTCTCCCCTCTAACATTGACATCCCAAAATTTATTACAGACTGCAACCTAGATGCAGAAGTGCCACTCACTGATGCTTACAATCAGGAGAATGTCAGGCAAATCAATATACAACTAGGTTTGTATTTCCCAGCCGTAGTTAGATGGAATAAGATTTTTTTCCATAAGACAGAAAGAGAATGAACTGGCATCCGAATATTTCCACAGAGCTTTGATGGAAATGGCTAAATTTACTGGGGTTGAGGATATTAGAGACAATGTCAACCACAGGGAAGTAGCTGTCTCTGTATTAATGGAGGGATTAAAGGAGGCACTGAAAACCAGGGTGCAAACTTCTCTGCCAAACTGGAGGGGTACTACGGTGACTGCACTTAGGGAATCAGCACTGGAGCACGACCGTAATATCCAGAAAACCAGGGAGGCACAAGGGGAGCGGTTGATGGTGATGAGCATCCAAGCACTGGAAGGAGCACCAACTCGACCAAAACCCCAGGCCCCTGACACATGGAAAAAGCCAAGAGTTTGTTATCTGTGTAAAAGGGAAGGGCATTATGCCAGCAATTGTAACAGCACACACAAATTCAGACCCCCTAGACAAGAACACGAGCAAAGTAATTATACACATAGAGGAGATCAGGGATCATACAGGAGAGAGTACGAGCCGCATAGAGGGGAAACAAGGAGGTACCCACCACGGGAGGACTGGCGAGCCCCGAAGACTTACCGTTATCCCCCTCACATATCATAGCCGCCAACGCCCAAAGGGTGGGTCCACGGTCCCAATAGAGGTTAGGCCACACCTGTAGTCTGCAGCCTGTGAAGCTGATCGCTGGCCCTGGGAATGAACCTGAGGTCTTGGTCAAAGTAGCAGGAACACTACAACCATTTCTTGTAGATACAGGGGCAGCCAGATCTGTACTCAAAGCTCCAACCAATTTACTGACCACGGGCAAAACAATTTCGGCAATGGGAGTAACAGGAACAGTGCAACAATATCCTTTGAGTAGACCTGCAGAGATTACGATAGGGCCCTTGCAGACCAAGCATTCCTTTTTGCTAGCTGCATCGGCTACGACTAACCTGCTTGGAAGAGATTTATTGTGTAAAATGCGGTGTGTCATATATTGTACTCCTGAGGGTGTTTTCTTAGATATACCTGAGAATCACGTTCAAGAAGTACAAGATATATTAGACACCCCTCAAAGGCTAATGTCGCATTCTGCTGTTATAGACAAGTGTCCATCAAAGGTAGAGGAAATGATCTCACGAATAACGGGTTCCCTTTGGACCAAAGATGGACAAGACACTGGATTGATGGCGAATGTAGCTCCAGTAGTAGTACAAGTAAAAGATGGTAGGATAGCTCCAAAAATCCCTCAGTATCCTCTGAAGCCAGAGGTGGAATTAGGAGTGTACCCTGTCAAAGAGCGCTTGCTACAACAGTGAATCCTAGGCCCTCATTCCGAGTTGATCGGTCGCAAGGCGATTTTAGCAGAGTTACACACGCTAAGCCGCCGCCTACTGGGAGTGAATCTTAGCTTCATAAAATTGCGACCGATGTATTCGCAATAATGCGATTACTAACTACTTAGCAGTTTCAGAGTAGCTCCAGACTTACTCTGCCTGTGCGATCATTTCAGTGCTTGTCGTTCCTGGTTGACGTCACAAACACACCCAGCGTTCGCCCAGGCACTCCCACCGTTTCCCCGGCCACTCCTGCGTTTTTTCCGGAAACGGTAGCGTTTTCAGCCACACGCCCCTGAAACGCCGTGTTTCCGCCCAGTAACACCCATTTCCTGTCAATCACATTACGTTCGCCGGAGCGAAGAAAAAGCCGTGAGTAAAAATACTTTCTTCATAGTAAAGTTACTTGGCGCAGTCGCAGTGCGAACATTGCGCATGCGTACTAAGCGGATTTTCACTGCGATGCGTTGAAAAATACCGAGCGAACAACTCGGAATGAGGGCCTTAGTCAGGACGTCCAGCACTGCCAATAGTCCCATCTTCCCTGTGAAAAAAGAGTGGGGGGAGGGGTTACCGGCTAGTGCAGGATTTAAGAGGGGTGAACAAAATAGTTGAGAGTCAATTCCCCGTAGTGCCCAATCCAGCTGTCATCTTGATGCAGATCCCCGCAACCTCTTCATACTTCACTGTCATTGATCTCTGTTCTGCCTTCTTTTCTGTCCCTCTCCACCCCGACAGTCAGTACCTTTTCGCCTTCTCTTACAGGGGAGTACAGTACACCTGGACTCGACTTCCCCAAGGCTTCATTGACAGCCCAAGTATCTTCTCCCAAGCACTGCATGACTGTTTGCAATCCTTTCAACCTGAAAATGGCTCAGTGCTAATACAGTATGTTGATGACTTATTGTTGTGCTCTGACTCATTTGAAACGTCCTTGGCAGATACGAAGCAGCTGCTGCTTCACCTCTCCCAGACAGGACACAAGGTTTCAAAGGATAAATTACAGTTGTGCA
The DNA here is from genome assembly GCF_028390025.1 of Pseudophryne corroboree. Lineage (NCBI taxonomy): Eukaryota > Metazoa > Chordata > Amphibia > Anura > Myobatrachidae > Pseudophryne > Pseudophryne corroboree. The sequence continues at coordinate 129,606,472 of NC_086453.1, forward strand.
GTAAAAGGGTGAGGTATTTGGGGCATTGCTTGACACAAGGACAACGACACCTCACTGCTGATAGGATAGAAGCGATTCGCAACATGACTCTGCCGCAAACCCAACAACAAATCCGTACTTTTCTAGGAATGTGCGGGTACTGCCGAAAACTGGATCCCAGGGTTCTCCATACTGGCTTTACCTTTGCAAGAGATGGTCTCTTCAAACAAACCAGATCGGATTTTGCACACAGATGAGTCCAAACTGGCAGTTGAGAGACTCAAACAGTGCCTATCACAGGCACCTGCATTAGGTATGCCAGATTATGGGAAACCCTTTGAATTGTACGGTACAGAGAGTGCTGGGTGTGCGGCAGGTGTTTTAACACAGAAACATGGTGATGCCAGCAGACCAGTAGCATACTACAGTGCACAGTTGGACACTGTAGCACGGTCTCTCCCCACATGCTTGCGAAGTGTTGCAGCGATAGCTTTGCTAATGAGTAAGAGCGAAGACGTAGTGTTAGGACACAACCTGACCGTCCATACACCTCATGCAGTATCAGCCTTACTGAACTCTGCCCAAACCAGACATGTCTAATCTGCCCGGTTTACAAGGTGGGAATTATCACTAATTGCCCCTGTAAACATCACCATTAAGAGATGCTGCACACTAAATCCTGCAACTTATCTGCCAAGTGTGCCTGGACAGACACAAAGGGTGGAGGATGAGAATGATGGTGAAGGAGGATTTAGTGCAGACACTGATACGCATGATTGTATGGATACCTGAACCAGACTTTCACTGCGAGACCTGACATTAGTGACAACCACTGGAAAACGTAGATTTTACCTTCTACACTGACGGTAGTTGCCACAGACGGACTCGGGAGACCTGTGCACTGGGTATGCAGTTGTAGACGACAGAAGTATCAAAGAAGCTGAGCCCCTGGGCCCAACGCACTCAGCACAAGTTGCTGAGCTGGTCGCCCTAACCAGAGCGTGTGAACTGGCCAAGGGTAAGTCAGCTAATATATACACAGAGTCTAGGTATGCCTTTGGAGTGGTGCATGATTTCGGGGCCCTATGGCGCCTCAGAAATTTCATGACAGCAGCTGGCACACCCGTGGCGCATGCGACCCACATCAAAAGATTGCTATCAGCAATACAAGACCCCGACAGAGTGGCTGTTATCAAGTGCAAAGCCCACACTTACAGTCAAGACCCAGTGTCACTTGGTAACAGCCGGGCAGACTAAGCTGCCAAGGAAGCAGCAAGTTCAGCCACACTAACCAACATCACACCACTGATGACATTTAACACAATAAGCACACAGCAACTCATTGAAATGCAAGATTTGTGTTCCCTGCAGGAGAAGTCCGTCTGGAAGGCGAAGGGATATGGAAGAGAGTCTTCGGGCCTCTGGACATATGGGCACGGTAAGCCAGTGGCCCCCAAGGCATATCATCCAGCCCTAGCGGAAGCAGCTCACGGCCTGACCCACTTGGGCAAGGAAGGTATGTGCAAACTGGTCAGGGCATACTGGAGTGCACCAGGGTTCTCATCTCATGCAGGTAGGAAGGCAATGGCTTGTATCACCTGCATGAGAAAGAATGTTGGGAAGACAATACCGATGGAACCATCCCATATCCCTCCTATGGACGGACCCTTCCAGATAATACAAATAGATTTCATACAGTTACCACCCTGTAGGAATCTGAAATATGTCCTAGTGTGTACAGATGTCTTTTCAAATTGGGTAGAAGCATTCCCCGCTGCCACAAATACTGCTACGTTCACTGCAAAGAAAATTGTGCAGGAATTTGTGTGTAGATATGGTATCCCTAGAATAATTGAAAGTGATAGGGGTACCCATTTTACAGGTGAAGTCTTTCAGGTCATGTGCAAACTGATGGGTATTAATAGCAAGCTACATACTCCGTACCGGCCACAGGCGAGCGCAAAGGTGGAGAGAATGAATAGCACTATTAAGAACAAGCTTAGCAAAGTGATGGTTGAAACTGGATTGTTGTGGCCAGAGGCATTGCCACTAGTGTTGTACAGCATCAGAACCACTCCCAGGTCACCACTTAACCTATCACCCTTTGAAGTTCTTTTTGGGCGACAACCTCACGTAATGATTGACCCCCAGGATTATTTGAAATGTAATAATGAAGTGACTGTGCAATATTTGGTTAGGATGAGCCAGCAGCTCAGAAATCAACAAAGAAATCTAAAGCTGGTGATTCCTGACCTACCAAACAGTAATTGTCATGACATTGAACCTGGGGATTATTTGATGATTCTAAATTTCTTACGCTCAGTTTGCCTCATAGACAGGTAAGAAGGACCATTCCAAGTTTTGTTAACCAGCACAACAGCATTGAAGGTTGCCGAGAGAGAGACTTGGGTGCACTCGTCCCATTGCAAGAAGGTCGCTGACCCGGAGAAGACTCGTGACAAAGAGCAGGTGGAAGAGAACCTCGTATCACTAGAGTGCTTGTTCTGGGAAAGTTGAGAGGCAGGACTGTTGAAAGGCATCTGAGCACGGAGAGTAACGAGAGTTAGAACGGTTGTCGTACCATTTTCTTTTTTCACCTCTCCCTGCATTTTTCCTTTCTTTTCTCCTTCTTATTTTCCTCCTTTCCCCTAACGAAATGGATCGGTTACAAGAGACTGCGTTTCAGGTTCTGTTAGTGACTTTGGTTTTAATAAGGACAACTTGTTTTTGTGAGGGTCCCAGAGAGGTGGAGCAAGGATCTGGAGTGAGTTCTGATGGAGAGTACGGGTTGGTAGGACCCCAGGCTCAGGGTATCACTTTCACCAAGGCTAGCATCAGAAAAAGGAAATCCACAAACCGGAACCCAACTCATCAATCACCAAAATATGTCATTTTATTGTTGTATATACCGTTATATGTCTTCTGTTCATCTCTGTAGGGCTAGGTTAGTGAAACACACATAGTCATTAGATAATAGAGACACATAATTGCTCACACATATGGATCCCCACGATGTATCATCAGATAAATGTGCTCCCCATTTATCATATAGCTCGGTGGAGTTTGTTGGACCATGTACAGGCCCTTAATACGGGATGAGAAGGAATATAATGAATACTTCGCAAAACCTAGAAGCTTACACTGCACGATGATACATTCCCCTCAAGCATTTACTCATACATACACGCATTTTCCTATCACAATAGGCCACACATTTTCTCACCTATTACTTTTTCTCTCACTTCAAGGTGCATACTCTAACACTGTATCTATGTATTATTATGTCAATATTTTCTGCATATTGATTATGGCAGTTATTGTTGACTACCAAAGGGTGGACTGTCGAAGTCGGAAAATATTACAAACCTGCACTACACATACAGACACCATTCAGAGTGGCTTCTGTGCGGTTGCGTAATAGCTGTGCGTGCGCACACCCGGATGCTGCATACATTGGCTCGTGAAGCCCTGCGTATTAGCGTGGGGTATGGGTAAATACGGTGACATACGCAATCGCATAGAAAGGCCCCCAAAGCCATGTTCCATATTCTATCATTATAGTACAGAATTTGTACAGACTGTGTAATCTTCAAAGGCAAGTTACTGTTCACACACAAGCTAATCAAACCACACATACACATTCTTCTAAAACAATGTCTTGAATATATCAAGACATGTCTTGTTTACGCAAAGGTTTGTGATCATGAAACAGGCACCCTGATCTGTGAGGAAAGTAAATATCTCTAGTTATCCTTATTGTTTCAGAGTGTATACTGAAGACAACCAAAACCAGACTGTCATTGTTTAATAGAAACCAGGACAATAGGAGACAAATATACTATACAAAGAACACAAGCCTTGCTGATACAAATCACTAACAGCTGACAACTTACATTTATAGATCAGAGGTATAACATTTATAGTCAAAACTCTTGGAAATATATATATATATATATATATATATATATTTGTGTGTATCTTGAGAATGGTTGGTCATTTCATGTGTAGGATCATGTTGCTTGGAGGTAACATAACAAAGTAACCTAATGAACATGGAAATATCTGTCACACATTACATATTTCCCAAACTTAGTACACACATTACACATAGTCTCCCCTTTCCCCTCATGCAACTTTTACTTATTTGCAAGGCACAACAAGGGAATTATACACCTTTACAGTATGCGAGGGGACAGTAACTGATCAGAGCATCATGCATTGTATCTACGTGTTCGGATAAATATGAGTAATAATCCGGTGTTGGTTTAGAGAAGATCGCATGTCGTTGCGAATAGTTATTCGCAAAGGCAGATTAAAGGTATATTTGTGTTTATTATGTACTTGGTATGCGGTGGGAATCCAGAGCTGACCAGCATGTCAAGGCATCGCCCATCTTTTCAAACCGACCAATGACCTCTCCAGTACTGTAAACGACCATCCCTCCAATTAATCGGTGGAGAGCATACAACCCCATTGTATTGTATTTTGGGCAAGGGTATATAAACCTTGCACCTGGGCCGGTCACTCTCTCTCTCTTGCTCTAAGGTCATCTTGCCAGATCAACTAGAGGACCGGATCCAGGTTGCGCAGGCGAACAAACGTATGTATCATTGGGTGTGACTCTCTGTGATTGAATTGTATTGTGTTGTACCATTTATATTTTAACTTATTGTAATCCCCTTTTACAAATATATTATTACTTGTTGCTGCTTTGGACCACAACATACAATCAAATACTGGTGTCGCATTCAGTTTCTGTTGAGCGTTTGTATAGTGTAATTGCCACACCTAGAGCTGCCTTGTGCTCTCAGCGTGTCGGTCTGTGTGTATGCACTGAGTGTATGCTGCACAGCTATTCCGGCGTGTGTACGCAAAGTGCATGCACAGTACGGGACTGTGTATGCTAACTGGGGACAGAGTACGTAGGTAAAGGATTTATTACAGCGGTCACAGCGGCTTCAGTTACAGTGTGCAATAGGGTTTAGTGGCTGCTTTCCAAGAAGTCTATCGAACTTCTCAGTTGAGGGCATCGTCCGGCTCATCTCATACCCGGCTTTTGCACAACATTGCAGGCGCTTGCCAGCAGCAAAGGGTGGATTAGCATTATTATATTGTGTTGAGCTATCTTGTCCTGCTGAACCGCGCCTGTACTGCATTGGTTAGGGATGCTGGCGTGAACCGCAAGGACAAAGGGAAAAAAAGCCATTTAAAAGTTGTTGTTTTTTTTTCTTTTGCACATGTAACCTTGCGTAAAGGCGCACACAGCGTACCCATACTTTGCATCCATCCCACATATTGTTGCCATAGGTTATAACGGTCATTTATAGGTTTGTGTGAAACCGGATACATCTGTGTTGCTATATACATTTGAAGTAACTGTGTTAATGATATAGTTGTAAGAACACAAAACGCAGCTCTGGCCTAGTCCTTTAGGTTAAACAGAGCAATTGTGGGGTGTGTTCGTGAGCAACAATAGTTTATATCGCTCACATTTATACTGTGTGATTTGTTTTAGTGCGGGCGCACTTTTGTACACGTGGCCCGGACAAAGTACGTGAGCGCGCACAAGCGTGAAAAGGCACGTGCGGTTGCGTAATTACGCAAGTTGCGTAAGATCGCTAACGCCACGGACAAACCACACAATAGTTCAATTTAAAGCGGAGTAGTAGATGTTTATCTACAAATAGCACATAACTATCCGGTTTCAAATGCAGATTAGAATAACATTGATAAAGTGTGTTACCTCTGGGGAAAGCTATCAGTTAACAGGAAAGGATATTTTTCTGATCAGAAAACTATAGAGTGTTAGTGTGGGCTGAAAAAGGTGTGAATGTATTGAACCCCGCTTGGTGAACTCGGTGAACTCGGTGAACTTGGTGAGCACGGTCTAGGTGAACACGTGCAACGGAGTGTGATAAAGCTTTGTGAAGTTGTTGTTTTAAAGGTTTTTTTTCTTGGTATTACACTCCGGCTGTTTTGGAGCTCAGTGTGAAGACTCCAGTGATCCTACAACTTATAGATAGCAAGTGTCTATAAGCGGTACGATTGGACCGCACGGTTGTGTGAGCGATATGTGGCGCAACGTGATACGAAGTTTTGCATATTTGTGCGTAAATCTCGTCATCATACAACGCGTGTAAAGCACATGCAAGCGTGATTTGTGTAAAAAAATTTGTCTTTTAGGCAGATATTCACTGGGTATGGTAAGTTACTCCTAAAGGCCCAGGGGATATAGGCCGAAGTATTGCCTGCACTGGCTACGCGTGTCTGCTGAATAGTGCGGATCCGTGGTATTCGGAGCAGAAGAAGTTAGTGGAAGAACTTTGAGGACTTCCACCGTTAGACTACTGTGTTTGGAGCATTTTAGGAAGTTTTCCCGTGTTAAAAGGGTCCACAATGGGAGCCAAGTGCACAACACAGGGACGTTCCTCAGTCAGGGTTCAGACAGCAGAATTGAGACCCAGGGGGTCAGCTCTGTTGGTAATGTGGGGGAAGTATGGTCCCCACACTGAGACCTTTTGTGATGAATGGACACGAATGACTGTGGGGGATAAAGCATCATTTCCTAGGATAGGTAGTTTTGATCCAGAGGCACTACAAAATGTAAGGCTTAGAATATGCCTGCTCAAATCCAGAAAGCAAAGGGTAAGGCATACAGATTGTTTAAACTTGTGGCAACAAGAGGGGGATGTGCAAAGGGAGCTTGCTCGCACAGCAAGTTCCAAACCAGGCAGAAGCGTGAATGCGACAGCACCACCACCACCATATGTTGATGGAGAGAAGAGTGTCACCACCAATGATACAAAGGTAGAGGTCAGAGAAATGCGCAGCGAATGTATTAAAACTAACGCTTGTACCTTGTACCCTGTTTTACCTTCTCCCCAAGATTACAGCAACGTAGAGGATGAGCCTAGCATGATCTCTGCCCTTGCCCTGGCTGCCACCATACATGACACAAGGGTGGGCATTGCTCAACCACCAAGGGCAGTGGCCACATCAGCCAGTGAGGGGGCAGATGAGATCGTGGCGACTGGTAAGTACGGTACCGTCCATTATGCAGAAACAGTGACTCCCCGTATTGTAGAGACAAACAAGAAAAATGTGGTTCTCACCTGTTAGATTACTTATTAGGTTATGGATCATGTGATGCGCTTGTCTAGCGCGTCAATATGTTTATTGTTGTCATGGGAGATAGGATGTGTCAACCCCTCCGGCCTGTTTGAGCCGCGCCATTGGCCGGCAGACATGGGTGGGTGCGTTAGCGGTTGCCTGGCAACTCCAGTGTGTCCACAATCACACGGGAGATGACGCAGTGGACGGAGGAGCGGAGGCCGCGTCACTTCCGGGTGGCGCGGCTTGCAATACTGTCCCTGAGAGCCTGACCTGTGTTTTTGTTCCGGACACCGGAAGTGAGTGCTGGTCGACGCTGCGTACCACCTGGGAAGCCAGCAGAGATGGCGTGGCTGACGATGGGGGTGGAGTGGGGGATCCTCTTCCCTATGACTGATTGGTGAGCACTTTTTCTAATGGCGCAGGTGTATGTAATTTGTTGATCACTAATTTATATGTGATGGTTGGCTGTGGCATGATATACTGATGGCTTTTCCCATGAAGAAGGTGCTACGGCACCGAAACAGCTGTAGGAGCTGCCACTCGTTCTGAGATACTGATATGCTGAACTGCTAAGTACCAATTCTTTGTATTTGCCTATGGCTATGCTTGCACATTGCACTTTATATGGAGTTTTGATGGATTAAAATGTACTAACTCAATTTGCTGCTAAGTTTTGGTGTGCTGGTCTATGTGGGAACTCCGCATTTGCCTATATATATATATATACAACGTGGAGCTCGGCACTCTCCGCACAATCAGTTTTACTTGTTCCATTGCCCTCCGTATTAGGGGGGTAGGGCGGCTCCCCAATAGTACAACCTCGTGGACGGCGGCACTCGGAAATAAAGACACTGCACAGAAAGCTTGTATATATATATATATATATATAATGTGGGGAGGGTCATCATAGCATGGGCTTTCTCTGTGATCAATCTTGTTATGCCCCTTCCCCACAAGGCACATGCCTTATGTCCCTATTGGAAAAATGGAGGAGTGGGGGAGGGGGGCGCCAATTCTCTCTCTGGAACAGGGCACCAAAAAGTCTAGTTACGGCTCTGGTCTGTTATCAGTCTATTATTTTGAGGATTTGAAGTTCTATTTGTGTTTGATTTTCAAATGTTAGTAAATCGGGGGATCTTATATTTTTCTAGGGAAAACATTGATGTTTTGCCGATATTTGATTTTGAGTGGGATTTGGTTTTATATTCAATTTTACATTTGATTTTGCCATAAGTAAATCTCCAAATGCAAAATTGAATACAAATCGAATGCAAAATCACACAAACCCAAAATCGAACACATTAGTAAATAAATACAGATGTGCCCTTATATATTTTTGGCAATGATGAACTCGCGTTACAAGCTAAAAGTCACGCCATATTTTGTTAAAGTGGCTCCCACTTCCTGTTCAAAAGGGAGCCAGCACAAGTTCCTGCTAGCCGTTAGTTTTGCATGGAGAAGGTAGCAGCGGGAGTATGCGTACGCGTCCTGCCGCTAGCAATAGCAGACAGTGGGGAGACTGTGGCTGCGGGAGGCTACAGCAACAATGTAAATGGACACATCTGTATAGGCCCTATATTCCTGAGCACAAGTACTGATGGAACGCAGAAGATCTTAATAAGGCACATCTCTTACTGCTGCGGAATGATGGGGAAATAGCCAGTTACTGCACATATGAAGCCACGATGACACGTGATTGATGCACAATAATAATCATACTGAAATTGCTGAGCCTATTATTAGACATGTGGGTAAACACAGAAAGAAGGGGAAGGTTTCACTGCACTGATGAATAAGGAAACTGAATTGTATATCTGCTTTGCTTCATAAGATACAAGGAGGATACTCATTTAAACAAAATCTAACATTTATTTGTGACACAACACACAAAAAAACATATCTGCTTCTTGTATATGTTAAATATGGTTGAAAAATAAAAATTGATCACAAAACAAAAATTGATCAATTGATCCACACCATAGATATTAAAGGATAATAATAAGTATGCCAAACTAAACTTCAGCTAGTTTTTGAAAAATAATTAAAAGGAACTGTGGGCCTAATTCCAAGATGGATGCAAATCACACAGCCGCTGGGTCTTTGTATGTAGCAGCTGTGTGTGATAGTATGCAGGGACGGATCCAGAAGAAAATGAAAGGGGGGGCACATGATAGGGGAACGGTAATAGTTATATTTACATGCACCTAAGGCACGCGTGCTCCCAGATAAGGGGTGTGGTATCACAGAGTGCATGGCCTCACAGAATACGCCATCGGATAATGATTGGCTGTAGGAGCGCATCCTGGTTTATTGCCAATGTTTCACCCTGATGAAAAGGCTGATTGAGCCTTGAAATGTTGGTCACCTGTTCCATTAGCTATGGGATCCTGGAAGGCACCCCAGCACAATATAATTTATTAAAGTTTTTAGTTGGTGGTTGCAGGTGCAGCATACCTTGTTATGAGACTCAGACTGCAGGACACGAACTGTCCATCTTTGATTAGCAGAAGCAGTCAGCTGGATCTCCAACAAGCAGCATAAGACATCTGCAGGACAGCCCTGTCACAATCACACGGGCCGCCTTCTCAAAGGTGAGGCTGAGTTTGATTGCACCTAGCATGGGCTTGACTCTGGCCGGCTGGCAGGGGGGGAGGTAGGTTGCGGTGTGAGCAGGGGGAGGCTGTAGCTGCAGCTACAGCCTCCCCATTGGTTACCACACAGACTTGCTGTTAGAGCCGCGCGGGTCCTAGTGCCTGCCGGCTCTTTTTTCAAATCTGACTGACGGAAATAGCATAGGAGCTGCTGCTGTTCTCCTTTTGAAAAAAAAGAAGTCAGAAACGACAGGGGGTCACGGGCCCGAGTGCCCTCCCCCTGGATCCGCTTATGATAGTATGCTAATAAAACAGGATGCGAGCTGCAGGCTTCTCTGATTTGCTACTGAATCCGAAGATGCAACATTAGATCATTTGCGAGACCGCTGGACGTCTGAGTAAGCCTAAGATGTCAGACCATGTAAGCAGTGGTAGCACTGGGGTCGGTGACACCGGATGCAGCGAATAGTACCCCCTTGAGCACCGAAGGCACGCATACTAAAAGAGGGGCAGGGCCTACAGTGAAGGGGTATGGCCTAGCGGTAAGCTCCCCAGTTACACCACTCCGGGGCATGCCCAGCATCCCTGGGGATGATAGGCAGCATCAGAGACTTGTGCCTGCAATGGTGGCCCCTTCTCAGTGACAGGAGATGGTTGCTGCAGGATAATGTCACACTGCAGCACCTGGCTCCTGTCACTGCGGATGAGAAGGCATTTTGGTGTCATACCCTCCGAGGGCGAGACCCAGGAGTGGCCCACATCCCTCTAGTGACACCTGTGGATGTAAGTAAACATTGGGTTGTGTACATGTCTAAATAAGGCCCTGTAATACCCGTCAAGTTGGCATCTGCTTTCCACTTATGTCATCAAAGTTCCAGAAGACTGATGCAGTCCCATATGAAGAGCAAAGCCTTGGTAATCCAATAGAGAGGTATAATATCCTCCAGAATTTAGTTGGCTCCCAGGAAATTAATCAGTTACCTGTATTGGTCCATGGACTGTTTTGCCACAGCTTGTTCGTACTCCAGTGGGCTCTAGGAAATGGTCCATCCAGACATGGATACTACAGATGACGTTTCTTGTTGATTTGTGGCTGAGTGTTTCCAATGGTTGCAAAGGCAAATAATAAAAGTGTTAGACAGAAAGGATCCTCAGTCAATGTTCTGGACCAAGAACTTATTGAAGACTGCATGATAACGAACATACTGAAATTGATGGGAATATTATTGGACATATGGGTAAACACAGGCAGGTAACTAGTTTTAGCTTGTGTGTATAATGTATTCTGAAGAAGACCCCAATATTGGAGGAGAAGGTCTGAGCACCATATGACTCTAATTAAACATATATGGAAAAAAGGGGTAAATTTAATTTATCTGAGCATACAATTAGTCTCATTTTGGCCTGTGTTAGACCTATCACTCTATGGAAGGTGCCTATATCTAATGTACTGTACAGTATTAAATATATTCTATATGAAAACAAAGTGGTAAAAAGCACAAATCTTCACAGTGCTAATATAGGGGTAATTCAGACTGGCTCGCTGCAGCAGCGATCGCAGTCTGAAGCCCTTTGTGGAGTGCACTCGCGCACACCCCAGGAGCCCAGTGAGATGCTAAAAGCATCTCAGGGCTGCGTTCACCTCTGCCTGATTGACAGGCAGAGGCGAACGCAGGGCAGGAGGGGGCGTGGCAACGGCGTTAGAACTAGAGATGAGCGGGTTCGGTTCCCTGAGAACAGAACCCCCACGAACTTCACAAACCGAGCCTGGATCTGAGCCCAGCTCGGGTTTTCCCGCCTGACTCGGAAACCAGAACGAGGCAAAATGTCATCATCCCGCTGTCGGATTCTCACGGGTTTTGGATTCCATATAAGGAGCCACACGTCGCCGCCATTTTCACTCCAGTCCCGGAGAGTGTAACGAGAGGACGTGTCTCCGTCCTCAGTGTCTGTGGAGGGAAAGTGGGGTGGCGATTCCAATGCTGTCTTGTGCTGCTCAGTCCAGTGTAGTGTCTTATGCTGCATCAGTCCAGTCATAGTGGTGGTGTCCTCTGCTGCCATATGTCCAGTGTAGCTGTATAAGTCCAGTGCAGTGGTGCTGTGTTGTCCTGAATCAGTACAGTGGTAGTGTCTTGCGCTGCATCAGTCCAGTCACAGTGGTGGTGTCCTCTGCTGACATATGTCCAGTGCTGCTGTATAAGTCCAATCCAGTGGTGCTGTGTTGTGCTGCATCAGTCCAGTTGTGGTGTTCCTGTGCTGCTGTATAAGTCCAGTGGTACTGCCGTATAAGTCCATGATACATTGCAGTATATGTCCAGTGATACTGCCATATATGTCCAGCGGTACTGCCGTATAAATCCAGTGATACTGCCGTATATGTCCAGTGGTGCTGCCATATAAATCCAGTGATACTGCTGTATATGTCCAGTGGCCCTGCCGTATAAATCCAGTGATACTGCCGTATATGTCCGGTGGTACTGCCATATAAATCCAGTGATACTGCCGTATGTGTCCAGTGGTACTGCCGTATAAATCCAGTGATACTGCTGTGTATGTCCGGTGGCACTGCCATATAATCCAGTGATACTGCCGTATATGTCCACTGGTACTGCCGAATAAATTCAGTGGTACTTGCATATAAATCCAGATATTTAATGAGGTATAAATTAACCTTTTAAAATTGCACATAGCATAAAAAGCTGCCAGGAGCAGCGAAACGTGTAAGGTTGGCATCTGCCTCACTGGGGACTTATTCAGCCATCTCCGGACTAGCCTCCTAAATTGGACACACTTGGATTACAAATACCGGTTCCGTGGACTGCACTTATCTTCGTCACAGATTTGGTGAGGACTTGGGACTGCAAATTCATCCAGTATAGAGAATCCTCTAGTGACTTAGGTATACTTACCTACGGACATCATAACTAAACCGGGACTTTCACCAAAGTGGATAAGGAGGTATTAAAATGGGAACGGAGGAATGCATTTGTGCTGTTGTGTAATACCCTATTTGTGAGGTCTTTATTATGCTATGTGCAATTTTAAAATGTTCATTTATACCTGATTAAATATCTTTACATTTTTAAATATCAGTTGTGTATTTAAACATTCATCAAGTAGCGCTGCTATTTTTTCTGTATATATTTCTTCCATTCAAAAGGGAGTAACTACCCCGTTCCGTATAGAAGCAGCTCCATTTGACAAAACAGTTTTCATTGACCCTAGCACTGGTTTATATACTATAGTATATTATTGTTTTATACTGCCGTATATGTCCAGTGGTACTGGCGTATAAATACAGTCCAGTGATACTGCCGTATAAATCCAGTGATACTGCAGTATAAGTCCAGTGGTACTGCCGTACATGTCCAGTGGTACTGCCGTATAAATCCACTGGTACTGCTGTATAAGTCCAGTGGTACTGCCATATAATTCCAGTGGTACTGGCATATAAGTCCAGTGATACTTCTGTATAAATACAGTCCAGTGGTACTGCCGTATAAGTCCAGTGGTACTGCTGTATAAGTCCAGTGATACTGCTGTATAATTCCAGTGATACTGGTGTATATTCCAGTGATACTGCCATATAATTCAAGTGATACTGCTGTATATGTCCAGTGGTACTGCCGTATAAATCCAGTGGCACTGGAGTATAAATCCAGTCCAGTGATACTGCCATATAATTCCAGTGATACTGCCATATAAATCCAGTCCAGTGGTACTGCCGTATAAATCCAGTGGTACTGCTGTATAATTCCAGTGATACTGCCGTATAATTCCAGTGATACTGCCGTACAATTCCAGTGGTACTGCCGTATAAATCCAGTCCAGTAGCCATATAAGTGCAGTCGTACTGCCTTATAATTCCAGTGATACTGCTGTATAATTCCAGTGGTACTGGCGTATAAATCCAGTGATACTGCCATATAAATCCAGTCCAGTGGTAATGCCGTATAAATCCAATGGTACTGCCATATAATTCCAGTTGTACTGGCGTATAAATCCAGTGGTACTGCCGTATAATTCCAGTGGTACTGCTGTATATATCCAGTGGTACTGCCGTATAAATCCAGTCCAGTGGTACTGCCATTTAACTCCAGTGGTGCTGCTGTATAATTCCAGTGATACTGCCATATAAATCCAATGGTACTGCCGTATAATTCCAGTGATACTGCTGTATAATTCCAGTGGTACTGCCATATAATTGTAGTGATACTGCCATATAATTCCAATGTTATTGCCGTATAATTCCAGTGATACTGCCGTATATTTCCTGTGAAACTGCCGTATAATTCCAGTTGTACTGCCATATTATTCCAGTGGTACTGCCATATAAGTCCAGTGGTACTACCGTATAAGTCTAGTGGTAATGCCGTATAATTCCAGTGATACTGCCATATAATTCCAGTGGTACTGGTGTATAAGTCCAGTGATACTGCCATGTAAATCCAGTCCAGTGGTACTGCCGTATAATTCCAGTGGTACTGCTGTATATGTCCAGTTTTACTGCCATATTATTCCAGTGGTACTGCCGTATAAATCCAGTGATACTGCCGTATATGTCCGGTGGTACTGCCATATAAATCTAGTGATACTGCCGTATGTGTCCAGTGGTACTGCCGTATAAATCCAGTGATACTGCTGTGTATGTCCGGTGGTACTGCCATATAAACCAGGTATAGTGCCGTATATGTCCACTGTTACTGCTGTATAAAATTCAGTGGTACTTGCATATAAATCCAGATATTTAATGAGGTATAAATTAACCTTTTAAAATTGCACATAGCATAAAAAGCTGCCAGGAGCAGCGAAACGTGTAAGGTTGGCATCTACCTCACTGGGGACTTATTCAGCCATCTCCGGACTAGCCTCCTAAATTGGACACATTTGGATTAAAAATACCGGTTCCGTGGACTGCTCTTATCTTCGTCACAGATTTGGTGAGGACTTGGGACTGCAAATTCATCCAGTATAGAGAATCCTCTAGTGACTTAGGTATACTTACCTACGGACATCATAACTAAACCGGGACTTTCACCAAAGTGGATAAGGAGGTATTAAAATGGGAACGGAGGAATGCATTTGTGCTGTTGTGCAATAACCTACATGTGAAGTCTTTTTTATGCTATGTGCAATTTTAAATTGTTCATTTATACCTGATTAAATATCTTTACATTTTCAATTATCAATTGTGTATTTAAACATTCATCAAGTAGCGCTGCTATTTTTTCTGTATATATTTCTTCAATTCAAAAGGGAGTAACTACCCCGTTCCGTATAGAAGCAGCTCCATTTGACAAAACAGTTTTCATTGACCATAGCGCTGGTTCATATACTACAGTATATTATTGTTTTATACTGCCGTATATGTCCAGTGGTACTGCCGTATAAATCCAGTGGTACTGCTTTATAAGTCCAGTGGTACTGCCATATAATTCCAGTGGTACTGCCATATAATTCCAGTGGTACTGCCATATAATTCCAGTGGTACTGGCATTTAAGTCCAGTGATACTGCTGTATAAATCCAGTCCAGTGGTACTGCCGTATAAGTCCAGTGGTACTGCTGTATAAGTCCAGTGATACTGCTGTATAATTCCAATGATACTGGTGTATATTCCAGTGGTACTGCCATATAATTCAAGTAATACTGCTGTATATGTCCAGTGGTACTGCCGTATAAATCCAGTGGCACTGGAGTGTAAATCCAGTCCAGTGATACTGCCATATAATTCCAGTGATACTGCCATATAAATCCAGTCCAGTGGTACTACCATATAAGTCCAGTGGTACTGCCGTATAAGTCCAGTGGTACTGCCGTATAATTCCAGTGATAATGCCATATAATTCCAGTGGTTCTGGAGTAAAAGTCCAGTGATACTGCTATATAAATCCAGTCCAATGTTAATGCCGTATAAGTCCAGTGGTACTGCTGTATAATTCCAGTGATACTGCCGTACAATTCCAGTGGTACTGCCGTATAAATCCAGTCCCGTGGTACTGCCATATAAGTGCAGTGGTACTGCCGTATAATTCCAGTGATACTGCTGTATAATTCCAGTGGTACTGGCGTATAAGTCCAGTGATACTGCCATATAAATCCAGTCCAGTGGTAATGCCGTATAAATCCAATGGTACTGCCATATAATTCCAGTTGTACTGGGGTATAAATCCAGTGGTACTGCCGTATAATTCCAGTGGTACTGCTGTATATGTCCAGTGGTACTGCCGTATAAATCCAGTCCAGTGGTACTGCTATTTAACTCCAGTGGTACTGCTGTATAATTCCAGTGATACTGCCATATAAATCCAATGGTACTGCCGTATAATTCCAGTGATACTGCTGTATAATTCCAGTGGTACTGCCATATAATTGCAGTGATACTGCCATATAAATCCAATGTTATTGCCGTATAATTCCAGTGATACTGCCGTATATTTCCAGTGAATCTGCCGTATAATTCCAGTTGTACTGCCGTATTATTCCAGTGGTACTGCCGTATAAATCCAGTGGTACTACCGTATAAGTCTAGTGGTAATGCCGTATAATTCCAGTGATACTGCCATATAATTCCAGTGGTACTGGTATATAAGTCCAGTGATACTGCCACGTAAATCCAGTCCAGTGGTACTGCCGTATAATTCCAGTTGTACTGGCGTATAAGTCCAGTGGTACTGCTGTATAATTCCAGTGGTACTGCTGTATATGTCCAGTTTTACTGCCATATTATTCCAGTGGTACTGCCGTATAAATCCAGTGATACTGCTGTATATGTCCGGTGGTACTGCCGTATGTGTCCAGTGGTACTGCTGTATAAATCCAGTGGTACTGCTGTATAAATCCAGTGATACTGCTGTGTATGTCCGGTGGTACTGCCATATAATCCAGTGATAGTTCCGTATATGTCCACTGGTACTGCCGTATAAATTCAGTGGTACTTGCATATAAATCCAGATATTTAATGAGGTATAAATTAACCTTTTAAAATTGCACATAGCATAAAAAGCTGCCAGGAGCAGCGAAACGTGTAAGGTTGGCATCTACCTCACTGGGGACTTATTCAGCCATCTCCGGACTAGCCTCCTAAATTGGACACATTTGGATTACAAATACCGGTTCCGTGGACTGCATTTATCTTCGTCACAGATTTGGTGAGGACTTGGGACTGTAAATTCATCCAGTATAGGGAATCCTCTATTGCAGGGCTGGCCAAACCAGTCCTCGAGATCTACCAACAGTACACATTTTCCAGACCACCTAGCTGGTGCACAGGTGTAGTCATTACTAATTAAGATGTGCTGCATTCATTCCTAACTGACAATTCTACAGATCTCCAGGAGGCCTGGAAAACATGAACTGTTGGTAGATCTCGAGGACCGGTTTGGCCAGCCCTGCTCTAGTGACTTAGGTATACTTACCTACGGACATCATAACTAAACCGGGACTTTCACCAAAGTGGATAAGGAGGTATTAAAATGGGAACGGAGGAATGCATTTGTGCTGTTGTGCAATACCCTATATGTGAGGTCTTTTTTATGCTATGTGCAATTTTAAATTGTTCATTTATACCTGATTAAATATCTTTACATTTTCAATTATCAATTATGTATTTAAACATTCATCAAGTAGCGCTGCTATTTTTTCTGTATATATTTCTTCCATTCAAAAGGGAGTAACTACCCCGTTCCGTATAGAAACAGCTCCATTTGACAAAACAGTTTTCATTGACCCTAGCGCTGGTTCATATACTACAGTATATTATTGTTTTATACTGCCGTATATGTCCAGTGGTACTGCCGTATAAGTCCAGTGGTACTGCCATATAATTCCAGTGGTACTGCCATATAATTGCAGTGGTACTGGCATATAAGTCCAGTAATACTGCCATATAAATCCAGTCCAGTGGTACTGCCGTATCAGTCCAGTGATACTGCTGTATAAATCCAGTGATACTGCTGTATAATTCCAATGATACTGGCGTATATTCCAGTGGTACTGCCATATAATTCAAGTGATACTGCTGTATATGTCCAGTGGTACTGCCGTATAAATCCAGTGGCACTGGAGTATAAATCCAGTCCAGTGATACTGCCATATAATTCCAGTGATACTGCTATATAAATCCAGTCCCGTGGTACTGCCGTATAAATCCAGTGGTACTGCCATATAAGTCCAGTGATACTGCCGTATAAATCCAGTGATACTGCTGTATAAATCCAGTCCAGTGGTCCTGCCATATAAGTAAAGTGGTACTGCCGTATAAGTCCAGTGGTACTGCCATATAATTCCAGTGATACTGCCATATAATTCCAGTGGTACTGGAGAATAAGTCCAGTGATACTGCCATATAAATCCAGTCCAATTTTACTGCCGCATAAATCCAGTGGTACTGCTGTATAATTCCAGTGATACTGCCATATAATTCCAGTGATACTGCCGTACAATTCCAGTGGTACTGCTGTATATGTCCAGTGGTACTGCCGTATAAATCCAGTCCAGTAGTACTGCCATATAAGTGCAGTGGTACTGCCGTATAATTCCAGTGATACTGCTGTATAATTCCAGTGGTACTGGCGTATAAGTCCAGTGATACTGCCATATAAATCCAGTCCAGTGGTACTGCCGTTTAAATCCAGTGGTACTGCCATATAATTCCAGTTGTACTGGCGTATAAATCCAGTGGTACTGCCGTATAATTCCAGTGGTACTGCTGTATATGTCCAGTGGTACTGCCGTATAAATCCAGTCCAGTGGTACTGCCATTTAACTCCAGTGGTACTGCTGTATAATTCCAGTGATACTGCCATATAAATCCAATGGTACTGCCGTATAATTCCAGTGATACTGCCGTATAATTCCAGTGGTACTGCCATATAATTGCAGTGATACTGCCATATAAATCCAATGTTATTGCTGTATAATTCCAGTGATACTGCCGTATATTTCCAGTGAAACTGCCGTATAATTCCAGTTGTACTGCCGTATTATTCCAGTGGTACTGCCGTATAAGTCCAGTGGTACTACCGTATAATTTTTGTGGTAATGCCGTATAATTCCAGTGATACTGCCATATAATTCCAGTGGTACTGATGTATAAATCCAGTGATACTGCCATGTAAATCCAGTCCAGTGGTACTGCCGTATAAATCCATTGGTACTGCCGTATAATTCCAGTTGTACTGGTGTATAATTCCAGTGGTACTGCCACATAATTCCAGTGGTAATGCTGTATATGTCCAGTGGTACTGCCATATAATTCCAGTGGTACTGCCGTATAAGTCCAGTGGTACTGCCATATATATCCAGTGGTACTGTCCTGTGCTGTATATTATTTACTCCATTTAAATGGGTTATTAATAATTAATCCAAATAATTTTTACAGGGTTTTCTCTGTGAGGTGTAGGGTACACTCTCCTGTGCCCCATATTGTGTTATATAACTCCAGAAAAATAATGGAGAACAAAAATTTGGAGGATAAAATAGGGCAAGATCAAGAAACACTTCCTCCTAGTGCTGAAGCTGCTGCCACTAGCCATGACATAGATCATCTCTGCCATCAATGTTGTATGCCAAGGCCAATGCCCAATGTGATAGTAGAGGGCATGTAAAATCCAAAAAGCCAAAGTTCAGTAAAAAGTCTGAGGTCTGAGCAGAAACGTAAACTTGCCAATATGCCATTTACAACACGGAGTGGCAAGGAATGGCTAAGACCCTGGCCTATGGTCATGACTAGTGGTACAGCTTGACATGACGATGGAAGCCCTCATCCTACCGCTATAAAAATGATAAGAGTTAATCTGACAAAAGCACAGCAAAGATCTGTGCTTTCTAAGATGATAACACAAATCCCCAAGGAGAGTCCAAGTGTGTCGGCGGTTGTGATTCCTGACCTTCCCAACACTGGATGGGAAGAGGTGGCTCCTTCCGCCATTTGCACGCCCTCTGCAAGTGCTGGAAGTAACACCCACAGTCCAGTTTCTGATATTCAAATTGAAGATGTCACTGTTGAAGTACACCAGGATGAGGCTATGGGTGTTGCTGTCGCTGAGGAGGAAGTTGATGATAACAATACTGATGGTGATGTGGTTTGTTTAAATCAGGCACTGGGGGAGACACCTGTTGTCCGTGGGATGAATAAGCCCATTGTGATGTCTGGGCAAAATACAAAAAAGCAAACTCTTCGGTGTGTGATTATTTCTTCACAAATCCGGACAACAGGTGTCAAGCCATCTGTTGCCTCTGTCAAGCTGTAATAAGTAGGGGTAAGGATGTTAACCACCTAGGAACATCCTCCCTTATACGTCACCTGCAGCACATTCATCATAAGTCAGTGTCAAGTTGTGAAACTTTGGGTAAGAGCGTAAGCAGTCCACTGACACCTAAATCCCTTCTTCCTCTTGTACCCAAGCTCCTGCAAGCCACACCACCAACTCCCTCAACGTCAACTTCCTCCTCAGTCAGGAACGTCCGTAGTTCTGCAGGCCATGTCACTGGCAAGACTGAAGATTTCTCCCCTAACCGGGATTCCTCCGGAGGATCCTTGAGTGGTACACCTACTGCTGCTGTTGCTGCTGGGAGTCGATCGTCTTTCCAGAGGGGAAGTCGGAAGACCACTTGTTCTACTTCAACTAAGCAATTGACTGTCTAAAAGTCCTTTGTGAGAAAGATGAAATATGACAGCAGTCATAATGTTGCAAAGCGGATAAATGAGGCCTTGACAGCTATGTTGGTGTTAGATGTGCATCGGGTATCCGCCATTAGTTCAGTAGGACTTAGCCGATTGATGGAGGTAGTGTGTCCCCAGTACCAAATCCCATCTAGATTCTACTTCACTAAGCAGGCGATACAGAGAATGTACAGAGACGTCAGGAACAGTGTCCTCAGTGTCATAAAAAATGCAGTTGTACCCACTGTCCACTTAACCACGGACATGTGGACAAGTGGAACAGGGCAGACTAAGGACTATATGACTGTGAAAGCCCACTGGGTAGATGTATTGCCTCCCGCAGCAACAACAGCAGCAGCACCAGTAGCAGCATCTCGCAAATGACAACTCATTCCTATGCAGGCTACGCTATGTATCACCGCTTTCCGTAGGAGGCACACCGCTGACAATCTCTTACGGAAACTGAGGGACATCATCGCACAATAGCTTACCCCAATTAGACTCTTCAGGGGATTTGTGATATCGGACAAAGCCACCAATATTGTGCGTGGATTAGATCTGGGCAAATTCCAGCACGTCCCATGTTTTGCACATACAATGAATTTGGTGGTGCAGAAGTTTTTTTTAAATGACAGGGGTGTGCAGGAGATGCTGTCGGTGGCCTGAAAAATTGCGGGCCACTTTCGACATTCAGCCACTGCGTGCCGAAGACTGGAGTGCCAGCCCTTCAAACTTGCCACACGTGAAGTCAGTTCAGACACTGCCAGCTTGAGTCAGGTCATTCCTCTCATCAGGCTTTTGCAGAAGCAGCTGGATAAATTGAAGGAGGAGTTAAGATGGATCGATTCCGCAAAGTATGTGGGACTTGTGGATGGAGCCCTTCATTCGCTTTGCCAGGATTCAAGGTTGGTCAATCTGTTGAAATCAGAGCACTACATTTTGGCCACCGTGCTCGATCCTAGGTTTAAAGCCTACTTTGTATCTCTCTTTCTGGCAGACACAAGTCTGCAGAGGTTTTTTTTTTTTTTTTTTAAATATGTTTATTGAAGAGTTTTCAAGCATGTACATGCAAATACGCAAAACGCATAAAGAAATATACATATAACATGGGAATACAATGTATTGTACATGTAAGATAAGCGTGGGGAGGGGGGGGGAAACACAGAAGGGTAACGGGGGTGGGAGGAAGGGGAGATAAGACCAGATGAAGGTGGGTATTAGGGCCTGCCCATAACACTCCTTACCACATTATACTAGTGTCAATGAAAAAACAGAGTTGTTATGAAATTCGAAATGTAGCGTTAACCAGATAGGCTAATATACTTAAACATTTATAAATAAATCATATGATAACATAGAGCAGTCCAAGGTTTCCAAGATATGTTGTTTGGTAGATACGGGCAGCGATTCTATGAATGGGCTCCATTTTCGACAAAACTTTCGCGTGGTAAAGGAAGGAGAAGATAAAACCGTTTTCCTGTCATAAAACATTAACTGCAAAAGCTTTTGCTTGACTTCCGCAAGGGAAGGAGCAGAACGCTTAACCCATCTAATCAGTATGCATTTTTTCCCAAGTGTGAGTATCACACTGAGGAGAGGAATATGTTCAGCAGTGATCTGCCAGTTTGTAAAGTTTAATGTGAGACAGGCTAGCTGGTCTGGAGCAATGTTTATTAAGAATAGCCTATTAATATAGGTAAAAAGTTTGCACCAGAATTTTCTGACTTTTCTGCATTCCCACACGCAATGTACAAAAGAAGCAGATGCTTTCCCACACTTAAGGCAAACACCGGATTCAGCAGGTAACATGTGAGATCGTTGTGCGGGTGAAATGTATGCCCTGTGTAGAAATCGTAGGTGGACTTCTTGGAAGTAAGCTGATGATAAAAATTTCAATGATTTTTCACAGGGTTGTGTGATATCAGAAATGGTAATTAAAGCAGGGATGTCGGCTTTCCATTTCAGCAGTAAATGATCCCATTGCGCAGTGGGTAAGCAGGATATCAAAATGGCATAGAGATATTTTATCTTGAATGGTCTGGACTGGGAGGAATGCAGGAGAGTATCAATATTTTGAGATGCGGAGGTGATCTTAGAGGAAGATTTTACATGGGTCAAGACATCATAGGAGAGGACAAAATGACGCACCTGGAAATACATATACAAGTGACGAGGCGATAAATCAAATTTCTGGCATAAAGCAGAGAAGGAGAGCAGGACTCCTCCTGGGTCAAACACCTTGTGGAAGGAATCAAGACCTTTTTCCTTCCAGAGAGAGTACGTAGCATTGTGCAACGAGGGCGGAAAAGCTGGGTTGCCCCACAACGGGATAAATTTAGAGAAATGAGGATCTCGTGACATTTTTTGTTAATAGTTAACCAAGCATAAGAAGTGTCTTTGAATAATATGTGGTTTTTTAATTGGGGAGGTATCTGGGAGTGATGCGTAAGTATTAGAGCGCTAGGGGCGTATGGAGCGAATATTGCTAAGTCAAGGTCGTAATCAACATAGTGGGATGTTGCATGGAGCCAGTCAACAATGTAGCGGAACTGGACAGCTAAGGAATATGCTTGAATGTCAGGAGCAGCAAAGCCGCCTTTTGCTTTAGGGGATTTTAGTTTCTGCCTGGCTATGCGTGGTCTCTTGCCTCGCCAAAGAAACTTAGAAAAAAGTGCTTCAAGTCTGAGGATATCTTTACGTGTCAATGAAATAGGGAGCATTTGCATTAAATAGAATAACTTGGGAAAAATAATACATTTTATCACTTCTAACCTCCCCATGAGAGATAATGGTAAGTCCATCCAGGAATCCATCTTAAGGGCCAGTTTCTCTATAAGAGGAGAGTAGTTCATTTTGTAAAGATTTAGGAGATCCGAGCAAATGTTAATACCTAGATATTTGAAATGGGAAAGGGTTACTTTGAAGGACGGGATATCAGGATGGGACAAAATGGTAGGTGTTAAATTGCCTAGTAGCAGAAGTTCTGATTTACTAACATTTATTCTGTAACCTGCCAATTTTCCAAAAGAGTGAATCAATTGTAATAGGGAAGGTAGTGATTGTTCTGGATTTGATAAAAACAAAAGTGTGTCATCTGCAAATAGTGCTATTTTCAAAACTTGCGTTCCAATGGTGATACCATGTATGTGTGGGGAGTTGCGAACAGCTATAGCAAGAGGCTCAATTGATAAATCAAAAAGGAGTGGGGAAAGAGGACAGCCTTGTCTCGTCCCCCTCTGTATAACAAAGGCAGCTGAAAGAAGGCCGTTGCAAGAAATGGAGGAAGATGGTGCTGAATATAATGTACGGATGACAGAAATGAAGGTGTCAGGGAAACCAAATCTGTGTAATATTTGAAAGAGATATGGCCATAATAAAAGGTCGAAAGCCTTTTCTGCGTCTATTGATAAGATAAGCGCTGGGGGGGAGGTAGAAGAAGAATTGGCATGCTGGATGACCGAGAGGACTCTCCTAAGATTCACTACAGAGTGTCGACCATTTATAAAACCTGTTTGGTCTTTGTGGATAAGTATGGGCATGACTGGCTTTAGTCTCTGCGTGAGGATAGATGTAAAAATTTTAAAATCCACGTTTAATAATGAAATCGGCCTATAGGAGCCCGGTAAGGAGAGGTCTCTGCCAGCTTTGGGTAATACTTTGATCACTGCGTCAGTGAACCTATCAGGAAGAATCCCCTCGGTCATGATTTTGTTAAAAACCACCTGCAGGAGGGGACCAATCTTATGGGACATAAATTTATAGAATTCGTTTGTGTAGCCATCTGGGCCTGGGGCTTTACAAGGTTTAAGCTTTTTTATAGCTGTTAGGATTTCAGAAAGAGTAATAGGAGCAGTTAAGGTGGGAATCATTGTCTCTGGTACTTGGGGTAATGGGAGATTATCCCAGAAATGTGGTGGGTATTTGTCGTGTGGGGAGAGTGCATCTCTTTGATCAGGAGAAGAGTATAAGGATATGTAATATTCACGCATAATGGCCGCAATCTGGGCGTTAGAGGAGGTACATGAGTTATCCGTTTTTTTTTAAAGGGTGGACCATCATTGGCTTCCTGGATCCCTGCAATAGTGAAGTGAGGAGTTTACCTGCTTTGTTTCCGAAGCGATAAAATTTGTAACTTACATTAAATTGGTACTTTTCCCCGGCTAAGTGTAAAATGTCATTAAAGGTAGTTTTAGCTAAAATATAAGCCGTTTTGTTTTCCAGCGATGGTATTGTTTTGAAAGACTGATACGCCGCTGATAGATTGCTTTGGGCTTCCAGGTATGATTGGTTAAGCGCTCTCTTAAGATGTGAGTAGTAAGAGATCACTTCGCCTCTTAAAACTGTTTTGGCAGTTTGCCAGAAAAGAGAAGGATTCTCTATTTCATGCATTGAGTTATCCAGTCGAAAATTCTCCCAGACCTCTTCGCATTTACTTTTGAATTTGTCAGACTTCGCTAAATGCGAAGGGAATTTCCACAGAGGGGGGGAAGACTTTTCCACTGTATAAGCCATTTCAACCCAGACCAGCCCATGATCCGAGATAACAGTCGGTTCGATGGTGGCCTGGCGAATATTAGGGAATAGTAGGGAAGCAACTAAGACATAGTCTATACGTGACCAAGAATTATGCGCCATTGAGAGGCATGTAAACTCTTTTTCTGTGGGATTTAAAGCTCGCCAGGCATCTACCAGACTTAGTCTCTTAGCTAACCACGGCACACCTAACTTGGGAAGAGGTCGAGATCGACTTGTAGAATGGGATTTATCAAGATATAGAGAGGAGACTAAGTTTAAATCACCACACAGTATCAGGGAGGAGAGGTCACAGGAGTGGAGTTTGGCCATGAGTGTTGTGAAAAAAGTTTTTTTATAGATGTTAGGAGCATAAACGGAGCATATGTGATAACTGGTATTGCCCAATTTACATTGCACAAGCACGTATCTGCCCTCTGGATCAGCCTCCATCGACAGTACTTCGATTGGGAGGGAGCGTCTCGCTAAAACTGCTACGCCACAAGATTTTGAGTTAAGGGATGCTGCGCCTAACAAGGACCAATTCAGCATCTGTAATTTTTTAGTTTCTTTTAGAACCAGGTGCGTCTCTTGTAAGCATGCAATGTCAATATGTTTTTTGTTCAGATAAGATAAAATCTTTCTCCTTTTAGCAGGTGTGTTAAATTAATGCCTCCTACATTAAGCGTACATACCTTAATCGAAGCCATACATCAAAGAAGTAGAACCTGACGTCTGACACGTATAAATTATAACATCATATCTCATCTCTAAAGGAGTTGGAGGGAGACGGGAGGGAGGGGGAGACACATGAGGAAAAAAGACAATGACAGGGGCGACAAACTTAAAAGTTATGGAAGAAAGAAAGTTAAACAGCAAAAACACGAGTAATGAATTAAACATTACAAAAGTATTTAGAACTAGTATTAACCGACTTCGGGTGAAACTGTAACAGAGGACGGTTACAACCACAGAAAAACAAAAGGGCTGCGGGGGCTTCTCCGCTGCCACCAGCAACTTTTAAAATATAGTAATATTAATAAAATATTTTGTCAAGCTCACCGAAAGATCACCAAACCCTATATATTTTACGGCACAATTGTGTGTGTATCGTCTAAGCTGCGCACCAGCTTGAGATCACCATTTTAGTTAACATGCCTGGAACCTGAGATGGGATGCTATTGAGAAAAAATAATGGAAAAAGAAAAAAAAAACTGAGAAAGAGTCACCCAGGTGGATCATCTGTAATGTCCTGCGCCAGCGAGTCAGCTTCTTCTTTTAGATATGCTTCAGCATCAGCAGGATTCGTAAAGTCCGTGAAAGAGGATCCCTGGAAAATTCTGAGTCGAGCTGGGTATAGCATAGCAAATTTTCGTTTATTTTTGGCCAAAAGGGCGCAAGCAGGGTTGAAAGCTTTGCGAAGGCGAGAAAGTTCAGCAGAGTAATCTTGAAAGATCCTCAGAGGGACGCCCTCCCATCGGAGATCTATTTTACGAGAGGCCTTCCATATAGCGTCTTTATGAAGAAAGTTCAAGACTTTAAAAATGACCACACGTGGTCTATTGGCTCCTGCACGTGCCTGGTCACCCATTCTATGCACACGTTCTATCACCATGTCGGCACAAACGTCTTCGACGTTAAGCATTTTAGGTAGGGTATTCCTGACAAATTGCTCCAGACTGGGGCCTTTAAAAGATTCGGGCAGGCCAATTATTCTTAGATTGCACCTGCGCATGCGGTTTTCAATATTGTCCATCTTGTCAAGGAGAAGTTTATTGTCTTTTTCCAGACGCTCCACCGTATGTTTTAGATTTTCAACCTCATCTATGGTGGCCCCTAAGCTAATCTCCGTGTTAGAAACTCTGCTTGAGAGTTGCTGCAGTTGTAACGTAATGTCTCCCACCGCTTTCTTCAGCAGAGGGGCCATCGTATCCTGGATGGCGGTTACCATGTCCTTATAAGATAGGGGGGTACCTGGAGGTGAAACATTGTCATGTACCTGTTTTTGGGAGGCGTCAGAGGTATCTTTAGTCGCTTTTTTTTGCTGCAGGTTTCACTGGGCTAGAGTCCAAACTGGACGGGGGAGTCTGGTCTGCCCTCCGTTTGTCCTGCCTGGGAGGTAATGCTGGAGGATGGCTCTTGGAAGTAGCTGGTGGACCCAGAAACTTCTCCATGGTGCGCAGGGGTCACAGAAACTAATATGACGGCCACTGCTATCTACTCCTGTGTTATATACACTGTAATGGACCTTTTCTGTCGCCGTCGTTTGCGTTTTTGTGACGGGAGGTGAGGGAGCTCTGTGCAAGGAATGTTTTATTTTTATTTATTTTTTATTTTTTTTATATAATATTTAGGTGATCTGGCACCGTGCAGGGAGCTTGACTTCTGTGCTCTCTGTATCGTGATCACAGCCTCCGGGGCGCCGCTGCTAGCCGCCGTGTGTGCTCGATCCTCAGCACTCCGTGTTAACGCGCACAGCGTGAGCGGGTGTTGCGCTGATCGGAAGGGATCCTGCAGCGGGAGGTATTTAGTGCCGATGGCCGGAGCTGAGAGTCCGAATGACCCCTCCGTGAGCGGTGACGGCTGATGGCAACGGAGAAGCACACTGGAGTTGCTGCTTACTCCGCCATGCCGGAACCGGAAGTCCAAGTCTGCAGAGGTTTAAAGACCTGCTGGTGAGAAAATTGTCAACTCAAGAGGAACGTGATCCATCAACAGCGCCTCCTTAATTTTCTCCCTCAACTGGGGCTGCGAGGAAAATGCTAAGATTTCCTAGCCCACCCGCTGGCGGTGATGCAGGGCAGTCAGGAGTGAGTGCTGATATCTGGTCCGGGCTGAAGGACCTGCCAACAATTACTGACATGTCTACTGTCACTGCATATGATTCTGTCACCATTGAAAGTATGGTGGAGGATTATATGAGTGACAGCATCCAAGTAGGCATGTCAGACAGTCCGTATATATTCTGGCAGGAAAAAGAGGCAATTTGGACGCCCTTGCACAAACTGGCTTTATTTTACCTAAGTTGCCCCCCCTCCAGTGTGTACTCCGAAAGAGTGTTCAGTGCAGCTGGTAACTTTGTCAGCAATCGGCGTAGGAGGTTACTTCCACAAAATGTGGAGAAGATGATGTTCATCAAAATTTAATTATAAATTCCTCCAGGAAGACCTTTGCCAGCAATTGCCTCCAGAAAGTACAGAGGGACCTGTGATGGTGGATTCCAGTGGGGACAAATTAATACTCTGTGAGGAGGAGGATGTACACACTGAAAGGGGTGAGGAATTGGAGGATGAAGATGAGGTCGACATCTTGCCTCTGTAGAGCCAGTTTGTGCAAGGAGAGATTGATTGCTTCATTTTTGGTGGGGACCCAAACAAACCAGTCATTTCAGCCACAGTCATGTGGCAGACCCTGTCGCTGAAATGATTGGTTTATTAATGTGTGCATGTCCTGTTTATATAACATAAGGGTGGGTGGGAGGGCCCAAGGACAATGCCATCTTGCACCTCTTTTTCTGTGTTGTTTGGGGACTAGATTTTTGAAGTGCCATCCTGTCTGACACTGCCATACAACTCCAGGGGTACTGCCATATAAGTCCAGGGGTACTGCCGTATAAGTTCAGTCCAGTGGTGCTGTCTTGTGCTGCCATAAATCCAGTGGTGGTGTCCTGTGCTGTATATTATTTACTCCAAATAAAAGGGTTATATACATTACTTATATTATTATCAAAATAGTTTTTACAGGGTTTGCCTTGTGAGGTGTAGGGGTACACTCGCCTGTGCTGCATATTATTATAATAGCTCCAAATAAAAGGGTTATTATTATACAAATTAACTTTACAGGCTTTGCCGTGTGTGTGTGTGTTTTAGGGGTACGCTCTCCTGTGCTACCAATATTGTGCGTGTATTACATCTGGGTAAATTCCAGCACGTCCAATGATGTTTGTGCCGCACACTTGTGTCACTTATCTTAGTCATATAGGTACATCATTATTACACCTCTTTTTCTTCCTTACATAATGTGCTGTTTGGGGCCTAGTTTTTTTTAAGTGCCATCCTGTCTGCCATTGCTGTGCCACTCTTAGATGGGCCAGGTGTTTCTGCCACACACTTGTGTCGCTTCGCTTTGCCATCCAGCTACCTCATTGCACCTCTTTTTCTTCTTTGCATCATGTGCTGTTTGGGGCTTATTTTTTAAATCTGCCATCCTGTCTGACACTGCAGTGCCACTCCTAGATGGGCCAGCTGTTTGTGCTGCACACTTGTATCGCTAAGTTTAGTCATACAGCCACCTCGGTGCAACCTTTTGGCTTAAAAACAATATTGTAAGGTGTTCAGTATAGACTGGAAATGAGTGGAAAAGAATGTTATTGAGGTTAATAATACAGTTGGATCAAAATTACCCCCAAATTATGTGATTTTAGCTGTTTTTATGTTGTTTTTTTTAAAAATCATCCAGATTCAAAACCAAACGCAAAACACGAAAGGGTGTTTTTGGCAAAACCAATCCAGATCCAAAACACGAGCATGGAACCAGAACCAAAACCAAAACACAAACACGAAAAGTGCCCGCCGCACATCTCCAGTAGGAACGCCGTTGGTGGGGCATGGTCCGGACAATGCAGGCATGTCTGGACCTTGGTGAGGGTGGGCTGCGGCAGCTGCATGACGGGAAGCCACCTGCCAGTGCAGCTAGGCTGCGCAGGCAGGGAACTACTCGCCGGGTGCAGAAGCACCCTTGCGAGGGGGTCGTCCCCCCGCATGTCTGAGAAACTGATCGTAGATGTGCTAAATTTAGCACATCTACAATCAGATCTGAAATACCCCCCATAATCTTTTATTGTGATAACTACAATATAGTACAAATTGAATTATCTTACTTTGGGTGAACATAACCATGATGTAATTAGCATAACTATCCAAGCGGCAAAAGTGTGCCTAAAGAAAATAAAATAAATTATTGTTGGGATTTATTAGCACAATTCATTGCTTGTGAAAATGAAATTGCTTAGATTTTGGGGTAAGATTTAGCAATACTTTTAAAAAAGAAAAGTAGGGACTGTGTTGCACTGCCCCCCACCCTCCTCCCCTCCTGCCAGCATTCTGCTGCCGGGGATCCGCGGTCGGTATGCTGACCGCCAGGATCCCTTTGTTTGTTGCAGAGGTGCGAATAGGTCAGAACTATGCATGCGCGGTGGATGCACTGCGCTCGCGCGTCATTGCCTGGCGACAACTGTCGACGGGCAGCGGCGCCACCAGTGGTTAAAGTGATCGCAGCAGCGATCGCAAGAAGACTGACAGGCGGGATGCCTTCCGGGGCGTCAACTGACCGTTTTCCACGCATGGTGAGGCAAACGCAGGCGTGTCCAGGCGTTTGGAGGGCGGATGTCTGACGTCAATTCCGGGACCTCTGTCGCACAGGGTAAGTAAGTCTGACTCTGGTCTTGTTTTGCAGGAAACTTTTTTAGCATAGCAGGGCTGCACAAGCGTTCGCAGCCCTGCTATGCTAAAATACACTCCCCTATAGGTGGCATCAAGTTGATCGCACGAGCAGCAAAAAGTTGCTACGTGCAGTCAGCTCAGAATGAGGGCCTAGGTTCTAGCTATCATTTACATTCTGGAACAAAGGAAACCTTGGCATTAGTGCTACAGGGTGGCACTGAAGGCAGGGCCGTCTTTTCGTATGGGCTCAATGGGCTCTTGCCCAAGGGCCCCAGGAGTAAAAGGGCCCTAGGCTGATAGCTGAGGGTCCCCTCTTTCCAGGGGTACCAGAGTTTTTAAAATCGGCCCTGGGGAACCGGAGATATCCGACTTCAAAGCAGTGGTCCCCATCCAAGCATTTTAATTGTTCTTCCCAGCCAGATATCTTGGGTTCTGTCTGACTTAGAGTTTTTCTGAGGGTATACTCTAAAAGCTGGGACTCTCCCCTTTTGGTGAACACTGGCAGCTTGTCTCTACTATGCCCAGAACCAGAGATATCAGCTTTCCAGCAGCTGGTCCCTGCTCCAGCTCCACACGCCTGGTATGCAGTTTTATATTTTTATTGGTGGATTGCTCTGGCTCCTGAACTCTGATGCCCAAGTCCTCAGCACCTCCTGAAAGGTGGGACTCTCTAGTTTTTTTTTATCCCATTAAAGCCAAGAAATCTATTTCCAGGAACTGGAGATATTTGCTGTAAAGCAAGCTGCCCTCCCACCAGAAAATTATGAATATTAAGCCCACTCCACTATCGACCCCTCCCCTACGTATTAAACATCCCCTACTAGCCTGGAAGTCATGTACTAGAGCCCTTTCATTCAGCCCAATGTCCCCTTCTACAGTTTAGTGTTCTCCTTCCTACCCCATCTGTGCAGTAAAGGAGTAATTAGCAGAAAATATTTTTCCAGGTCCTACATGCTGAGCGGAAGATAGAACCCCCCTACCCCCGCGGAACATCAAAGCTGCCGCTGATAGCACCCCCCACCCCTACTGCTGGGGGATGGGTAGGGGGCCCAGTGCATTGCTGTGCCCAGGGGCCTACACTGCTGTTAAGACGGCTCTGACTGAAGGATGTCTTTAGTGGCACATATGGGGTCAGTCCCTCTCCTACTATTGGTGCTCCTTCCCCTCATACTCATCTCTCTATCCAATAGAAGACGTTTTGGAGGCACTAGACCAAACTAAAGAACTCAAGTGTGGCCCTCTGGTGAATGAACCCTGGCCCAATTAGTTCTGCTCACAGTTGAATTACAGTGCAACATTCTGAAGTACTGTACGTCTTCATCTTCAGGCTACAAATTATCAACGTAACCTGAGCAAAATAATTTCCTACATTTTTTGTAACTATTACTCCTGTAAATGTGATAATCGTGGTGGAACTCCAGAAACATTTTTGGCTTGTAATGTTGAACTTCTGGCACCCAAAGCGAAAAAACGTTGACTACCCTATTCTAGAAAATGATAGGATTTGATTGGTTGCTATGGCAACACCTACACTTTTCTTTTTTACATTCCCTCATTAATGTGGTGTTTAGTGCTTTCTTGTAGCGGTAACAGGCTAAAGCTCTCATAATGAGCAACAGTAACTGGGAAATAGCTGTGATTCTGGAAGAATAGTGATCATAGGCCCTCATTCCGAGTTGTTCGCTCGCAAGGCGATTTTAGCAGAGTTACACACGCTAAGCCGCCGCCTACTGGGAGTGAATCTTAGCTTCTTAAAATTGCGAACGATGTATTCGCAATATTGCGATTACAAACTACTTAGCAGTTTCAGAGTAGCTTCAGACTTACTCGGCATCTGCGATCAGTTCAGTGCTTGTCGTTCCTGGTTTGACGTCACAAACACACCCAGCGTTCGCCCAGACACTCCTCCGTTTCTCCAGCCACTCCCGCGTTTTTTCCGGAAACGGTAGCGTTTTTATCCACACGCCCATAAAACGCCGTGTTTCCGCCCAGTAACACCCATTTCCTGTCAATCACACTACGATCGCCTGAGCGAAGAAAAAGCCGTGAGTAAAAATACTATCTTCAAAGCAAATTTACTTGGCGCAGTCGCAGTGCGAAAATTGCGCATGCGTACTAAGCAGAAAAACGCTGCGATGCGAAGAAAATTACCGAGCGAACGACTCGGAATGAGGGCCATAGTGAACACATAGTGCACATTAAGAAGGGAATGCATTTAGAATCCTGATGGATGGGCTGCTGGCAATCATGTGCCCGACGCCAGAATCCTGACACCACTCGGTAAACTGGCGACGGAAGATCGAAAGTCGACATCCCAAAGGTAAGTATCATCAGGGTCACTGTTAGGGCCCGGGGGAAGTTAGGGTTAGGCACTAAGGGAGGGTAGGCCTTGGGGGAGGTTAGCCCTAGTCGCCTTGGGGGGTTAGGACTAGGGTAGAGGAGGAGGAGGGAGGGGTTAAATAATACTTACCCCCTCCAACGTTGGGATCTTCACTGTTGGGATGCCGGTATCGGTCATGTGACCGCTGACATCCTGACAACTGGGATTACATACCAAACCCTTAAGAAGGGACAATAATTGCTGTATGTGCAATATTAGACTATTATTTTTACAATTAAATAAATTGAAAATATAAATAAAACATAATGATTACAGTGCAGTGCAGTGGTGAATACTGATGATTGAAATTAGTGATGAGCGGGTTCGGATCCTCGGGATCCGAACCCCCCCGAACTTCACCCATTTTACACGGGTCTGAGGCAGACTCGGATCCTCCCGCCTTGCTCAGTTAACCCGAGCGCGCCCGAACGTCATCATCCCACGGTCGGATTCTCGCGAGATTCGTATTCTATATAAGGAGCCGCGCATCGCCGCCATTTTTCACTCGTACATTGGAGATGATCGTGAGAGGACGTGGCTGGCATCCTCTCAGTTTCTATGTTCAGTGGGCTGCAAATTGTGCTGCAAATATCTGTGCTCAGTGTGCTGCAAATATCTGTGCTCAGTGTGCTGCAAGTGCAAATATCTACGTTCTCTGCCTGAAAAATGCTCCATATCTGACTGTGCTCAGTGTGCTGCAAATATCTGTGCTCAGTGTGCTAATTGCTTTATTGTGGGGACTGGGGACCAGCAGTATTATATAGTAGGAGGACAGTGCAGAGTTTTGCTGACCAGTGACCAGTGACCACCAGTATTATACGTTCTCTGCCTGAAAAACGCTCCATATCTGTGCTGCATTGTAGTATATAGTAGGAGGATAGTGCAGAATTTTGCTGACCACCAGTATAACTATATATATAGCAGTACGGTACAGTAGTCCACTGCTCTACCTACCTCTGTGTCGTCAAGTATACTATCCATCCATACCTGTGGTGCATTTCAGTTTTGCACAGTTTGCTGACCACCAGTATATACTATATAGCAGTACGGTACAGAAGGCCACTGCTCTACCTACCTCTGTGTCGTCAAGTATACTATCCATCTATACCTGTGGTGCATTTCAGTTTTGCACAGTTTGCTGACCACCAGTATATAATATATAGCAGTACGGTACAGTAGGCCACTGCTCTACCTACCTCTGTGTCGTCAAGTATACTATCCATCCATACCTGTGGTGCATTTCAGTTTTGCACAGTTTGCTGACCACCAGTATATACTATATAGCAGTACGGTACAGTAGGCCACTGCTCTACCTACCTCTGTGTCGTCAAGTATACTATCCATCCATACCTGTGGTGCATTTCAGTTTTGCACAGTTTGCTGACCACCAGTATATAATATATAACAGTACGGTACAGTAGGCCACTACTCTACCTACCTCTGTGTCGTCAAGTATACTATCCATCCATACCTGTGGTGCATTTCAGTTTTCCACAGTTTGCTGACCACCAGTATATACTATATAGCAGTACGGTACAGTAGGCCACTGCTCTACCTACCTCTGTGTCATCAAGTATACTATCCATCCATGCCTGTGGTGCATTTCTGTTTTGCACAGTTTGCTGACCACCAGTATATAATATATAGCAGTACGGTACAGTAGGCCACTGCTCTACCTACCTCTGTGTCGTCAAGTATACTATCCATCCATACCTGTGGTACATTTCAGTTTTGCACAGTTTGCTGACCACCAGTATATAATATATAGCAGTACGGTACAGTAGGCCACTGCTCTACCTACCTCTGTGTCGTCAAGTATACTATCCATCCATACCTGTGGTGCATTTCAGTTTTGCACAGTTTGCTGACCACCAGTATATAATATATAGCAGTACGGTACAGTAGGCCACTGCTCTACCTACCTCTGTGTCGTCAAGTATACAATCCATCCATACCTGTGGTGCATTTCAGTTGTGCGCAGTATATATAGTAGTAGGCCATTGCTATTGATATATTACTGGCATATAATTCCACACATTAAAAAATGGAGAACAAAAATGTGGAGGGTAAAATAGGGAAAGATCAAGATCCACTTCCAACTCGTGCTGAAGCTGCTGCCACTAGTCATGGCCGAGACGATGAAATGCCATCAACGTCGTCTGCCAAGGCCGATGCCCAATATCATAGTAGAGAGCATGTAAAATCCCAAAAAATAATGCTCAGTAAAATGACCCAAAAATCTAAATCAAAATCGTCTGAGGAGAAGCGTAAACTTGCCAATGTGCCATTTACGACACGGAGTGGCAAGGAACGGCTGAGGGCCTGGCCTATGTTCAAGGCTAGTGGTTCAGCTTCACATGAGGATGGAAGCACTCATCCTCCTGCTAGAAAACTTAAAAGAGTTAAGATGGCAAAAGCACAACAAAGAACTGTGCGTTCTTCTAAATCACAAATCCCCAAATCCAATTGTGTCGGTTGCGATGCCTGCACCTCTTTTTTCTTTCATTTTTCTTTGCATCATGTGCTGTTTGGGGACTATTTTTTTAATCTGCCATCCTGTCTGACACTGCAGTGCGACTCCTAGATGGGCCAGGTGTTTGTGTCGGCCACTTGGGTCGCTTAGCTTAGCCATCCAGCGACCTTGGTGCACCTCTTTTTTTCTTTGCATCATGTGCTGTTTGGGGACTATTTTTTAAATCTGCCATCCTGTCTGACACTGCAGTGCCACTCCTAGATGGGCCAGGTGTTTGTGTCAGCCACTTGGGTCACTTAGCTTAGCCATCCAGCGACCTTGGTGCACCTCTTTTTTTCTTTGCATCATGTGCTGTTGGGGACTATTTTTTAAATCTGCCATCCTGTCTGACACTGCAGTGCCACTCCTAGATGGGCCAGGTGTTTGTGTCGGCCACTTGGGTCGCTTAGCTTAGCCATCCAGCGACCTTGGTGCACCTCTTTTTTTCTTTGCATCATGTGCTGTTTGGGGACTATTTTTTTAATCTGCAATCCTGTCTGACACTGCAGTGCCACTCCTAGATGGGCAAGGTGTTTGTGTCAGCCACTTGGGTCACTTAGCTTAGCCATCCAGCGACCTTGGTGCACCTCTTTTTTTCTTTGCATCATGTGCTGTTGGGGACTATTTTTTAAATCTGCCATCCTGTCTGACACTGCAGTGCCACTCCTAGATGGGCCAGGTGTTTGTGTCGGCCACTTGGGTCGCTTAGCTTAGTCACACAGCTACCTCATTGCGCCTCTTTTTTTCTTTGCATCATGTGCTGTTTGGGCATTATTTTTTGGAAGTGCCATCCTGTCTGACACTGCAGTGCCACTCCTAGATGGGCCAGGTGTTTTTGTCGGCTACTTGTGTCGCTTAGCTTAGTCACACAGCTTCCATCTTGCACCTCTTTTTTTCTTTGCATCATGTGCTGTTTGGGGACTATTTTTTAAATCTGCCATCCTGTCTGACACTGCAGTGCCACTCCTAGATGGGCCAGGTGTTTGTGTCGGCCACTTGGGTTGCTTAGCCATCCAGCGACCTTGGTGCACCTCTTTTTTTCTTTGCATCATGTGCTGTTTGGGGACTATTGTTTAAATCTGCCATCCTGTCTGACACTGCAGTGCCACTCCTAGATGGACCAGGTGTTTGTGTCGGCCACTTGGGTCGCTTAGCTTAGCCATCAAGCGACCTTGGTCCACCTCTTTTTTTCTTTGCATCATGTGCTGTTTGGGGACTATTGTTTAAATCTGCCATCCTGTCTGACACTGCAGTGCCACTCCTAGATGGGCCAGGTGTTTGTGTCGGCCACTTGGGTCGCTTAGCTTAGTCACACAGCTACCTCATTGCGCCTCTTTTTTTCTTTGCATCATGTGCTGTTTGGGGACTATTTTTTAAATCTGCCATCCTGTCTGACACTGCAGTGCCACTCCTAGATGGGCCAGTTGTTTGTGTCGGCCACTTGGGTCGCTTAGCTTAGTCACACAGCTACCTCATTGCGCCTCTTTTTTTCTTTGCATCATGTGCTGTTTGGGGACTATTTTTTTGAAGTGCCATCCTGTCTGACACTGCAGTGCCACTCCTAGATGGGCCAGGTGTTTGTGTCGGCCACTTGGGTTGCTTAGCTTAGTCATCCAGCGACCTCGGTGCAAATTTTAGGACTAAAAATAATATTTTGAGGTGTGAGGTGTTCAGAATAGACTGAAAATGAGTGGAAATTATGGTTATTGAGGTTAATAATACTATGGGATCAAAATGACCCCCAATTTCTATGATTTAAGCTGTTTTTGAGGGTTTTTTGTAAAAAAAAACACCCGAATCCAAAACAAACCCGAATCCGACTAAAAATTTTCAGGGAGGATTTGCCAAAACGCGTCCGAATCCAAAACACGGCCGCGGAACCGAATCCAAAACCAAAACACAAAACCCGAAAAATTTCCGGTGCACATCACTAATTGAAATGCAGTGCTAAATACTGATGAATACTATTATTATTATTATTATTATTATTATTATTATTATTATCCTTTATTTATAAAGTGCTAACATAATATGAAGAACTGTTCATTGAGGGAATTTGGATAGAAATAAATAACTTATAATAGCATGAAATAGGAGGTAAATAGGTATCTGCCAAACTGAGCTTACATTCTAATGCACCATACACACAGGGCGACTTGTGCCTGTGTGCTAAGCGATCTAAGGGGGTGATTCAGACCTGATCATAGCACATCTACGATCAGTTTCCCTGACATGTGGTGGGGCCGAGCACAGGGCTAGTCCACCCCGCATGTCAGGCCCTACCCGCCCCCACACAGGTGCAAAAGCATTGCACATCGGCGGTGCTCTCACACCCGCCAAGTAGCTCCCTACCTGTGCAGCCTACCTGCGCTGGCAGGCAGCTACCCGCCGCATTCCGGATCACAGCGGGGGTGGGCCGCAGCATCTGCATGACATCACACGTAACCACCGCGGACTGCCCCTGCAGCGGTGCGGACATGCCTGCTTTTCCGGACCGCGCCCCACCAACGGCGTTCTAATGCCGTTGGCACGCCCCCTCCCGCCCCGCAACCGCCTCTGCCTGTCAATCATTTTAGCATCTCTCTGGGACTTACTGGGTGCGCATGCGCAGTGCACCCGAAAAGCCTTCAGAGTGCGTTCGCTGCCGTTGCAGCGATCGCCTCTGAATCACCCCCTAGTTTAGCAGAGATCACTCAGCATACATCGCTATACACCGCTACACACACAGCGATGTGTGCTGAGGGATCTGTGCTAACCAGTGTTTTTTATATGCATGCTAGGCGATCTGACTAGATTTATACTGCATGCATGAATGATCTGAGTCGGCTATAGTGACGGATGCGCGTTGCTATGGGGCATACACACGGAGCGATTTGTACTTAGGGGGTCATTCCGAGTTGTTCGCTCGCACGCTGCTTTTAGCAGCATTGCACACGCTAAGCCGCCGCCTACTGGGAGTGAATCTTAGATTATCAAAATTGCGAACGAAAGATTAGCAAAATTGCGAATAGACACCTCTTAGCAGTTTCTGAGTAGCTCCAGACTTACTCGGCATCTGCGATCAGTTCAGTGCTTGTCGTTCCTGGTTTGACGTCACAAACACACTCAGCGTTCGCCCAGACACTCCCCCGTTTCTCCAGCCACTCCCGCGTTTTTCCCAGAAACGGTAGCGTTTTTTCGCACACACCCATAAAACGGCCAGTTTCCACCCAGAAACACCCACTTCCTGTCAATCACATTACGATCACCAGAACGAAGAAAAATCCACGTAATGCCGTGAGTAAAATTCCTAACTGCATAGCAAATTTACTTGGCGCAGTCGCACTGCGGACATTGCGCATGCGCATTAGCGACTAATCGCTCCGTTGCGACAAAAAAAAAAACGACCGAACAACTCGGAATGACCCCCTTAATTTCTAAGCAATCTAGTCAGATCGCTTAGAAAATAGGCAAAAATCCCTCCGTGTGTAACCCCCATAAATGCTGTGGAGAGCAATTGATACATAAAGCAGAGTAGTAACAATTGTAATTGGTGGTTGATAAAGTCTGTGTGGACACTGTATAGCAATAGCAGTTGGAGACATCAAAAATGATAGCTTTTACTGGTTCTAAATAGTGATGAGTGGTCCGGATTCCAAGGAATCCGTACGACTCCGAACACCAGGGGTGTGTTCCCACAGACTCAGATCCCACATCAAAGCCGAACAACATCCTCCCAGCATTGGAATTTCATAGGACTTGGATTCTACACAGGACCGGTACTAAGCCTTGTTCTAGACCAGTGATGGCTAACCTTGACACTCCAGCTGTTGTTGAACTACATATCCCAGCATGCCCTGCTACAGTTTTGTTATTTGGCCATGCTAAAGCTGATGCAGGGCATGCTGGGATGTGTAGTTCAACAACAGCTGGAGTGTCAAGGTTCGCCATCACTGTTCTAGACCGCAGACATGCATCAAAAATATAGGGGCATAGCTTTATAGGGAAGGGGCATGGCCAGAGAATAGTACCCTGATACACATTATGCCATGTTAGAGCCCCTTACATGCATTACACCTCAATAGAGCGGAGCCTCTTACACACATTACATAAGGTAGAGCCTCTTTTATGCATGTAATGCCAGGTAGAGCCCCTTACATACATTACGCCAGGTAGAGCCCCTTTCATATGTTGCGCCAGGTAGAACACCTTAGACACAATGGGGGGGAATTCTAATCTAATAGACAGGAAAAAACAGACACCCAACTGACTTTTCAAACATTTGAATTCCCCCCATTGTATCAGATAGAGCCCTTACACACATTGCACCAGGAAGAGCCCCTTGCACACGATATACCAGGTAGGGCCCCTTATACACGATATACCAGGTAGAGCCCCTTACACACGTTACACCAGGTATAGTGGCTTAAACACATTGTGCCAGGTAGAGCCTCTTATAAACCTTGTGCTAGGTAGAACCCCTTATACACATTGTGCCAGGTAGAGCCCCTAATACATGTTGTGCCAGGTAGAGCCCCTTACACACATTGGACCAGGTAGAGCCCCATATATATATATATATATATATATATATACATATATATATATATATATATATACAGTATATATAGAGAGAGAGAGGGAGAGAGAGAGAGATTGAGTGAGTGAGTGTGTGTTTCTGTGTGTGTCCTGTCACTCACCAGGTCCGGCCACCTCAGTAGGTCCCCCAGCTACCGACCATCTCTGTGATCCCTTCAAACCTCTCTTCCGCCAAACATAAAGCTAGGCGGAAGTCAGTAGCATAAAGTGGCCAGCAGGGGCGCCCAGCAGGAGGTGGACAGTGCGGTGCGGGCAACGAGGGTGCTGTTGAGGTTGACTGCAGCCATGCCCTTATGCAGTAATGCCCCAGGCTGCTGCCCTGCTAGCCTGCACCTAAAACTGGCACTGATTTTATATAAGGTGCCATGGCCAGGACTTGGGGCCATTTCTCTCTAATGCATGCTGCTGTATGCTGCGATGTGCTCTGCTGTATTGTCTGTGCCATGTCCAGACTCACAAGTGGTTTTGCTCTATAAAATGACTGTGTATGGGGGCACGCCGCTGTATGCTGTGCTGTACTCTAATGTATTGGCTCTGCTGTATCCAGACTCACAAATAGCTGTGCTCCATAAATTGACTGTGTATGGGGGCATGCTGCACACTGCTGTATGCTGTGCTGTGTCAGGTCTAGCAAAGTTTGAGGATCCGGCAGCTGAGACTTGCCCGAGGAGGTAGATGGCTGTGGGTGAACAAGATGAGGGGGTTGGATATAGTTCCTTCACATGGGACACAGAGCAATGAAGAACGTAGGCGGGGTTGAAAGTCAATGAATAGTATTTATTATGTACAGGGCTGAGGTAGAGAACTGTGGCTGGAGCACAATGGTTAAAGAACGTAGTTGCGGATAAAGAACTGCAGGTTGTGGCTTGAAAGACGAGGTTGTGAATAATGAACTGCAGAACTGTGGATGGTGGTTAAAAGGGGTGGTCTTCAGTATGCCGGTGGTCGGGCTCCCGGCGACCAGCATACCGGCGCCGGGAGACCGACAGCCAGCATACCGACACTTATTCTCCCTCGGGTGGGTCCACGACCCCCCTGGAGGGAGAATAAAATGGGCAAACTCTAGGTCCTCCTCAGCCAGGGTGTCAAACTTGTAGAATTTAGCAAATGTGTTTGACCCCGACCAAGTAGCTGCTCGGCAAAGTTGTAGAGCCGAGACCCCTCGGGCAGCCGCCCAAGAAGAGCCCACCTTCCTCGTGGAATGGGCTTTCACTGATTTAGGATGCGGCAGTCCAGCCGCAGAATGTGCAAGCTGAATCGTACTACAGATCCAGCGAGCAATAGTCTGCTTTGAAGCAGGAGCAACCAGCTTGTTGGGTGCATACAGGATAAACAACGAGTCA
Organism: Pseudophryne corroboree; assembly: GCF_028390025.1. NCBI lineage: Eukaryota > Metazoa > Chordata > Amphibia > Anura > Myobatrachidae > Pseudophryne > Pseudophryne corroboree. The sequence goes on from NC_086453.1 coordinate 129,647,586, forward strand.
GTTTTCCTGACACTAGCTGTCCTGGAAACATAAATTTTCAGGGCCCTGACTACGTCCAACAACTTGGAAGCCTCCAAGTCTTTAGTAGCCGCAGGCACCACGATAGGTTGGTTCAAATGAAAGGCTGATACCACCTTAGGGAGAAACTGGGGACGAGTCCTCAATTCTGCCCTATCCATATGGAAAATCAAATAAGGGCTTTTACATGACAAAGCCGCCAATTCTGGCACACGCCTGGCCGAAGCCAAGGCCAACAGCATGACCACTTTCCACGTGAGACATTTTAATTCCACGGTTTTAAGTGGCTCAAACCAATGTGACTTTAGGAAATCCAACACCACGTTGAGATCCCAAGGTGCCACTGGAGGCACAAAAGGGGGCTGCATATGCAGCACTCCCTTAACAAAAGTCTGAACTTCAGGTAGTGAAGCCAGTTCTCTCTGGAAGAAAATCGATAGAGCCGAAATCTGGACCTTAATGGAACCCAATTTTAGGCCCATAGTCACCCCTGACTGTAGGAAGTGCAGAAAACGGCCCAGCTGAAATTCCTCCGTTGGGGCCTACCTGGCCTCACACCACGCAACATATTTTCGCCAAATGCGGTGATAATGGTTTGCGATCACTTCTTTCCTAGCTTTAATCAGCGTAGGAATGACTTCCTCCGGAATGCCCTTTTCCTTCAGGATCCGGTGTTCAACCGCCATGCCGTCAAACGCAGCCGCGGTAAGTCTTGGAACAGACAGGGCCCCTGCTGCAGCAGGTCCTGTCTGAGCGGCAGAGGCCATGGGTCCTCTGAGATCATTTCTTGAAGTTCCGGGTACCAAGCTCTTCTTGGCCAATCCGGAACAATGAGTATAGTTCTTACTCCTCTTCTCCTTATTATCCTCAGTACCTTGGGTATGAGAGGAAGAGGAGGGAACACATAAACCGACCGGTACACCCACGGTGTCACTAGAGCGTCTACAGCTATCGCCTGAGGGTCTCTTGACCTGGCGCAATATCTTTCTAGCTTTTTGTTTAGGCGGGACGCCATCATGTCCACCTGTGTCCTTTCCCAACGGTTTACAATCAGTTGGAAGACTTCTGGATGAAGTCCCCACTCTCCCGGGTGGAGGTCGTGCCTGCTGAGGAAGTCTGCTTCCCAGTTGTCCACTCCCGGAATGAACACTGCTGACAGTGCTAACACATGATTTTCCGCCCATCGGAGAATCCTTGTGGCTTCTGCCATCGCCGTCCTACTTCTTGTGCCGCCCTGTCGGTTTACATGGGCGACTGCCGTGATGTTGTCTGACTGGATCAGTACCGGCTGGTTTTGAAGCAGGGGTTTTGCCAGACTTAGGGCATTGTAAATGGCCCTCAGTTCCAGAATATTTATGTGTAGGGAAGTCTCCTGACTTGACCATAGTCCTTGGAAGTTTCTTCCCTGTGTGACTGCCCCCCAGCCTCGAAGGCTGGCATCCGTGGTCACCAGGACCCAGTCCTGTATGCCGAATCTGCGGCCCTCTTGAAGATGAGCACTTTGCAGCCACCACAGCAGAGACACCCTGGTCCTTGGAGACAGGGTTATCAGCCGATGCATCTGAAGATGCGATCCGGACCACTTGTCCAACAGGTCCCACTCAAAAGTCCTTGCATGGAACCTGCCGAATGGAATTGCTTCGTAGGAAGCTACCATCTTTCCCAGGACTCGCGTGCAGTGATGCACCGACACCTGTTTTGGTTTTAGGAGGCCTCTGACTAGAGATGACAGCTCCTTGGCCTTCTCCTCCGGGAGAAACACTTTTTTCTGTTCTGTGTCCAGAACCATCCCCAGGAACAGTAGACGTGTCGTAGGGACCAGCTGTGACTTTGGAATGTTTAGAATCCAACCGTGCTGTTGTAGCACCTCCCGAGATAGTGCTACCCCGACCAACAACTGCTCCCTGGACCTCGCCTTTATCAGGAGATCGTCCAAGTACGGGATAATTAAAACTCCCTTTTTTCGAAGGAGTATCATCATTTCGGCCATTACCTTGGTAAATACCCTCGGTGCCGTGGACAGACCAAAGGGCGAGTCTGGAATTGGTAATGACAATCCTGTACCACAAATCTGAGGTACTCCTGGTGAGGATGGTAAATGGGGACATGCAGGTAAGCATCCTTGATGTCCAGTGATACCATGTAATCCCCCTCGTCCAGGCTTGCAATAACCGCCCTGAGCGATTCCATCTTGAACTTGAATTTTTTTATAAATGTGTTCAAGGATTTAAAATTTAAAATGGGTCTCACCGAACCGTCCGTTTTCGGTACCACAAACATTGTGGAATAGTAACCCCGTCCTTGTTGAAGGAGGGGCACCTTGACTATCACCTGCTGGGAATACAGCTTGTGTATTGCCTCTAACACTGCCTCCCTGCCTGAGGGAGTTGTAGGCAAGGCAGATTTAAGGAAACGGCGGGGTAAGACGTCTCGAATTCCAGCTTGTACCCCTGAGATACTACTTGAAGGATCCAGGGATCCACCCGTGAGCGAGCCCACTGATTGCTGAAGTTTTTGAGACGGGCCCCCACCGTACCTGGCTCCGCCTGTGGAGCCCCAGCGTCATGCGGCGGATTTGGAGGAAACGGGGGAGGACTTTTGCTCGTGGGAACTGGCTGTATGCTGCAGCTTTTTCCCTCTACCTCTGGGCAGAAAGGACGCGCCTTTAACCCGCTTGCCCTTATGGGGCCGAAAGGACTGTACCTGATAATACGGTGCTTTCTTTGGCTGTGAGGGAACATGGGGTAAAAATGCTGACTTCCCAGCTGTTGCTGTGGAAACAAGGTCCGAGAGACCATCCCCGAACAACTCCTCACCCTTATAAGGCAAAACTTTCATGTGCCTTTTAGAATCTGTATCACCTGTCCACTGCCGAGTCCATAACCCTCTCCTGGCAGAAATGGACATTGCACTTATTTTAGATGCCAGCTGGCAAATATCCCTCTGTGCATCTCTCATGTATAAGACTGCGTCTTTAATATGCTCTACGGTTAGCAATATAGTGTCCCTGTCTAGGGTATCAATATTTTCCGACAGGGAATCTGACCACGCAGCTGCAGCACTGCACATCCATGCTGAAGCAATAGCTGGTCTCAGTATAATACCTGTGTGTGTGTGTGTATATACAGACTTCAGGATAGCCTCCTGCTTCCTATCAGCAGGCTCCTTTAGGGCGGCCGTATCCGGAGACGGTAGTGCCACCTTCTTTGACAAGCGTGTGAGCGCTTTATCCACCCTAGGGGATGTTTCCCAACATGACCTATCCTCTGGCGGTAAAGGCTACGTCATTAGTAACCATTTAGAAATTACCAGTTTCTTATCTGGGGAAGCCCACGCTTCTTCACACACTTCATTTAATTCCTCAGATGGAGGAAAAACTACTGGTAGTTTTTTCTCTCCAAACATAATACCCTTTTTTGTGGTTCCTGGGGTAACATCAGAAATGTGCAACACATTTTTCATTGCCTCAATCATGTAACGTGTGGCCCTATTGGAAGTTACATTAGTCTCATCGTCATCGACACTGGAGTCAGTATCCGTGTCGACATCTGTGTCTGCCATCTGAGGTAGCGGGCGTTTTAGAGCCCCTGATGGCTTTTGAGACGCCTGGGCAGGCACAGGCTGAGAAGCCGGCTGTCCCATATTTGGTATGTCGTCAAACCTTTTATGTAAGGAATTGACACTTTCACGTAATTCCTTCCACAAGTCCATCCACTCAGGTGTCGGCCCCGCAGGGGGTGACATCACATTTATCGGCATCTGCTCCGCCTCCACATAAGCCTCCTCATCAAACATGTCGACACAGCCGTACCGACACACCGCACACACACACACAGGGAATGCTCTGACAGAGGACAGGACCCCACAAAGCCCTTTGGGGAGACAGAGAGAGAGTATGCCAGCACACACCAGAGCGCTATATAACACAGGGATGAACACTATAACTGAGTGATTTTCCCTTATAGCTGCTTATATATATACTGCTGCGCCCCAGCGCCCTGCACCCATCAGTGACCGGAGTGTGAGGTGTGCATGAGAAGCAATGGCATTAATGGCATGAATGCAGTGCTGTGCGCTACCTTGTTGAAGACCGAAGTCTTCTGCCGCCGATTTTCAGGACCATCTTCTTGCTTCTGGCTCTGTAAGGGGGACGGCGGCGCGGCTCCGGGACCGGACGATCGAGGTCGGGCCCTGTGTTCGATCCCTCTGGAGCTAATGGTGTCCAGTAGCCTAAGAAGCCCAAGCTAGCTGCAAGCAGGTAGGTTCGCTTCTTCTCCCCTTAGTCCCTCGTAGCAGTGAGTCTGTTGCCAGCAGATCTCACTGAAAATAAAAAATATATACTTTCTTTTCTAGGAGCTCAGGAGAGCCCCTAGTGTGCATCCACCTCAGCCGGGCACAAGATTCCAGCTGAGGTCTGGAGGAGGGTCATAGAGGGAGGAGCCAGTGCACACCAGGTAGACCAAAAGCTTTCTTTTAGTAGTGCCCAGTCTCCTGCGGAGCCGCTATTCCCCATGGTCCTTATGGAGTCCCAGCATCCACTTAGGACGTCAGAGAAATGCTGATTTACTTATAGGACTAAAAGCAATACTTTAAAATACTCAATACACTTTAAAATCCGACCACTGCAGCCGCTGTATTCAATCCTTAACCTACGTACTTTTTACTCAGTTAGCGTACAAAGCCCCATACCGTGTACGCACTTTGCGTACACACGCCGCAACGGACTTACAAAGTACACGCAGTGCATACACCGACACACTGAGAGCACAATGCAGTTTCACGTGTGGCTGATATACACTTATAACCTTAGCAGGGAAAGAGACAAGACACCAATTGTATTTAAGAAGTTGGGATCCGACCTGCCAACATATAATTGATAAAAGGGGGTTACAACAAATATATAATTACAATAAAAGAAAAGAGGCTACAATACAATGGTACATATGTTTGGTTTCGCCAGTGCCACTCGGTCCGGTGCTCAGATCAATCAGGCAAGATTACCTTCAGAGAGAGAGAGTGACCGGCTAGGCAGCTTTGGCTTTTATACAGTTGGTAAAAACACAATACAATGGAAACTGTAACCTCTTCATCTATAGGTCAAAGGGCTGGTCATTTACAGTACAGGAGGGGTCATAGGTTGGTTTGAATAGGTGGGCGATGTCTGTTCCAGGTGTACTTGCAGTTGGTCTCCACTGGGTTCCCGTTGAATATCAAAGTACAGTAAACACAGTATAATATTAATATTTTGTTCCTGCGCATAACTATGTGCAGGAGTGTGCTATCTGCTGCAAACTGCTACCGGAATGTTGCCCTTAAAATACCCTACAGTTGGATACCAAACACCACCTCATAACCTAATGCTGTCCCCTCATATCCTGTAAAGGTGATTCCCTTTGTTGTTGTACCTTTTAAACAAGTATAACCTGCTGGTTTTGTGCATGTGGGCTATGTGTACATTGTGCACTGTGTGGATTAAATATGAGATATGTCTTTGAGGCTTTTCCATGCGAGTACCAATGCTACCGTAATTACTCATACCACACGCTAATATGCAGGACCGCGTGAGCGGTCATACGCAACTTGCGAATATGTGCACACATGGCAGAACAAGTACGCGCACGGAGGCCATCTGTGTGGAGTTTGTACGTGATGTGTGTACTGTAATATTTTCCGACTTCGACAGTCCACCCTTTGGCAGTCATCAATAACTGCCACTCTTAACTAATAATATTTTTAGTTTACCTATACAATATATACACAGCTTGGATAATCGGGGAAAGTTGTAGGTGGGAAATGTATAGCCTAGTGGGATAGTAAAAGCATATATGTATGAATCAATGTCTGAGGGGCATGTATCATCATGCCGTATATGTTCTAAGTAAGCCTCGAGGTATTGCGAAGTATACATTAAATCCTTCTTATCCCGTATTAAGGGTCTGTAAATGGGCAAACAAACACTACTGAGCTCTTTTCGGCTTCTTATTCCAACAAATGGGGAGCACATTTAGTTGTTGATACATGGAGGGGGGCATATGTTAATGCTACTATATGTGTATAACACCTATCGACTATGTGTGCCATTAACTGAGGGTTGCAGAGATGAAGATAAGACATATATATATGTAAAATACATTCACATAAACATTGGGTAGGGTTGACGTCTTTTCCGTTTGGATGTTTTCTGGGTAAAGGGGGAGACAGAGAAAAATGGTGAAAGAAACAGGCCATGAAATTCATTTGCAATCATTATCATAACACTGTTTCTATTGATGGGTCATAAACCAAATCTGCTGCTGTGACAACGCCCTCGCTCCTTAGACTCATCAAATTTGTGCCGTGCTTGCGCCGCGTTAGAATTCGTACACACTTAAATAACAAGCCAATAATTATGACGACACCCAGGATACAAAGGAGAAACTTTCCTACACTTGCAATTACATTCTGCATCCACTTTCCTGATCCAGAAAACCATTTGAGTGGGTTTAACCATGAGACCCAGCCGGTCAATTCATTACCCACAGCCGTCAAGGTAAGAATGTGTTTCCTCCGGAACTCCGACTTCAACTGTAAGATCTCGTCCATCTTTTGATCGATGATCTCCGTGGTGTCGTCAGTGCTATTCGTAATATATGTACAGCACTTCACGACATATTGAGTTGCCAGGATAACACAGTACCCACCTGTCACAGCTGTAACGTAATTAAGGACCATCCTGTGCTGGATCAATTCTTTCTTGTAAGCTTGTAACTCCCTTCCTGTATACCTGAATGTGTCATCATACATCTCAGTGATATTATCTATCAAGTTCGCTAGCGCATGGATGTATCTATAATTTATAGTTCCTCTAGCAGTACGGGTGATACCTAATGCGAGAAGGAACTGAATCCCAGTGGTTTCGAGGATCAAATCAGAGTCTGCGTGCTCTGCCCTATCTATGAGGTGTCTCTTGATGATGTGTTCATAGTGGGTATGAGTATAAGGAGTCAGAGCGTTGCGGTGAACGTCTTCCATTTTGTCGTGGGTTATGGTCATGACCTCTGGTAGTACTCTCCCAATATAACACAATCCCTCAGAGCTCGGAGTAAGCCACTTGTACGCTTTCCTCCCACATATGAAATAGGCATCATCTGGGAGAACATAGGGGACAAAATGTATCATCACCATATTGCAAACCTTTCAGGCAAAGAAACCAATCCCTAGTTCTCTCATTTGCTCAGTACAAGTATCGGGCTGGATGATATGGGCACAATACCCCTGTGATACCTTTCCAACCCACATGGTTTTGCTTCCACGTGTATACCGGTACCGAAAATACTTTCCACTGTTGGCTATCTTGCGTACAAGTTCAGAGTCGATAGGAATCCTATCAGCTCTGTGTGAAAAGGTCATTGTCTGGTTATTCCAAGTCACTTCCCAATTTCCTGGTTTTCGGAAATTGGAAATATTAAAACACAACAGGGACCTATCTACGTTGTACTGGTGGAGCTTCAAGCTAGGGGGCCTAGATGTGTTGAATTTCTTGTCCACTGGTCTCCCACCCCGTTATTCGAGTACCTCATCTATTGCTAAAGGGTACGGCACTAATCCTGACTTACTCTGTCCTTGAGGTACCTGTGAGCACACCCAACATTGGGGGTAATTCCAAGTTGATCACAGCAGGAAATTTTTTAGCAGTTGGGCAAAACCATGTGCACTGCAGGGGGGGGGGGCAGATATAACATGTGCAGAGAGAGTTAGATTTGGGTGGGTTATTTTGTTTCTGTGCAGGGTAAATACAGGCTGCTTTATTTTTACACTGCAATTTAGATTGCAGATTGAACACACCAGACCCAAATCTAACTCTCTCTGCACATGTTATATCTGCCTCCCCTGCAGTGCACATGGTTTTGCCCAACTGCTAACCAAATTTCTGCTGCGATCAACTTGGAATTACCCCCATTCTGTCTGGTTTAAGACCTTACCCACTAAGGAGTGGTAATCACTCAACGGATGTCGGTCCATGTCGATATTAATATTGGACTGACATCTCTGGATGCACCCATCTTCGACTATGTTATCGGAATTTCTACAAATACAATATTCATCAGACAATAACCCCTCACATTGCCTCCGAGCTCCATGACTACCAGAGCGCTTACTGATACCAGCCTTTGCTTGAGTGATGTGCTGCTCCTGAGATCCTACAAATCCGTACTTGCCATCAGAACCCATTCCAGATCCTTGCTCGACCTCTCTGGGACCCTCACCAAAACAAATTGTCCTGAGCAAAAACAGAATTACTAGCAGAACCCGAAACGCAGTCTCTTGAGGTAGATCCATTTCGTTAAGGGAAGAAGAAGGGAGATAAGAAGGGGGAGAAAGAGAAAAAGGGCAGTGGGAGGTGAAAAAAAGAAAACTGGTACGACAACTGCCTTTGATCTTGTTGCTCTCCACGCTCAGGTGCCGTTTCAACAGTCCTGCCTCTCAGCTTTCCCGGAACAAACACTCTAGT